>NW_016806413.1:3497969-3531332 GCF_001698545.2 Rhinopithecus bieti
TTTTTTTTTTTTTTTTTTGAGAGAAAGTCTTGCTCTGTTGCCCAGGTTGGAGTGCAGTGGCATGATCTCGGCTCATTGCAACCTCACCTCCTGGGTTCCAGCAATTCTCCTGCCTCAGCCTCCCAAGTAACTGGGATTATAGGCACACACCACTGCACCTGGCTAATTTTGTATCTTCAGTAGAGATGGGGTTTCACGATGTTGACCAGGTGGTCTCGAACTCTTAACCTCAAGTGATCTGCCTGCCATGTACTCAGTCTTTTTTTTTTTTTTTTTTTTTTTTTACAGTCTCCTTCTGTCACCCAGGCTGGAGTGCAGTGGCATGATCTTGGCCCACTGCAACCTCCGCCTCCCAGGTTCAAGTGCTTCTCCTGCCTCAGCCTCCTGAGTAGCTGGGATTACAGGTGTGTGCCATCACACCCAGCCAATTTTTGTATTTTTAGTAGAGACAGTGTTTTGCCATATTGGCCAGGCTGGTCTCAGGTGACCTGCCCTGGCCTGGCCTCAGGTGTTCTGCCTGCCTCGGTCTTCCAAAGTGCTGGGATTACAGGCATGAGCCACTGCACCCAGCCCACATTTTAAAATTAATATAAAAGAAGTATTTTCAGAAAGATGATATGACTTATTACAGTGGTTTATAATTGATAAAATGGATGCTGGCCTTCTCTATGGAAAAGTTCTGAGCTTATGTGACTTGATACTTTAAAGACTTGGCTTTCCCACAGATCTCTTGACTCTCTTGCAGAATAGGTGCATATAACTTTTGATTCCTTACTATAAGGTGGCCCATTAATTACGGATATCGGTTACCAATAATTCAGTAAGCCTCCAATGAGAACAGCTGTAAAATTCAAAGTGGTCTCTTTTTATATGTTTTTAAACTCAAGCACATTTTCATCCACAGGCCAGGCCTACGTCTATAATAAAATGCAAACAAGTTTAGTTAGAAAAAATAATTTGTCAACCTAAAAAAGAGGCTTAGAGAGACAGACAGGATCTCTAGAACAAAAGATTTTAATTGCAAATTGCAAAGGGTTGCAACTGGGGATATATGTGCTATGAAAATTATAGGCCCACACAAGGAAATTCAGGACAAAAGGAAGTTTTTAAAGACAAAGAGAAGCCCATGCAAACTGCTTTGAAAGAAAGCTCATTGGTTACAGGCACTCATTGCAGGAGCTGCTGTTTAGTCCATCAGGGAAGAAAGCCATTGCTGTGCAACTGTCCTGGTCTAAGGGTACTATCTGAAATACTGTAGGCCAGAGGAAATTCCTGTGATGAGCTCTGCTTGCTCTGTTTACAAGGTAGAGCAAGCAGGGCAGGCATTTCAGGAAATCATGTCTGACAGCTTCTTCTTCATGACCCTCTCTGACTTCATTTTGGTTAGGGTTTTCATTTAAATGACTCTATTTTATCACTGTTAACTTCCACATGTTGTAGGAGTGACATCAATGAAAATGGTGGAATAAGGACATCTAAAACTCTCTCATCTATAAAAACCATGAGAAGGCCAGGAACGGTGGCTTACGCCTGTAATCCCAGCACTTTGGGAGGCCAAGGCAGGTGGATCACAAGGTCAGGAGATCAAGACCATCCTGGCTAACAGAGTGAAACCCCATCTCTACTAAAAATACAAAAAATTAGCCAGGTGTGGTGGCATGTGCCTGTAGTCCCAGCTACTTGGGAGCCTGAGGCAGAAGAATCACTTGAACCTGGGAGGCAGAGGTTGCAGTGAGCTGAGATTATACCACTACCCTCCAGTCTGGGTGACAGAGCAAGACTCTGTCTCAAAAAAAAAAAAAAAGAGAGAGAGAGAGAGAGAAACTGGCAAAAAATATTAGAATAAACTTTGTCAGAATTCTGGAAATTAACAAAAGACTTGTGGCAATACAGAAAGCATTTACTTAAGAAAAACGGCTGAATTTGCAAGAACAGTGAATTTGGTGATATTTAATTTGCTCCACATTAGTCCCCCCTTATCCTCACAGGACATGTTCCAAGACCCCCAGTGAATGTCTGAAGCTCAGATAGTCTCCAATCCTATATATACAATGTTTTTTCCCTACATATATGTGCCTATGATAAAGTTTAATTTATAAATTAGGCACAGTAAGAGATTAACCATAACTAATAATAAAATAGAACACATAACAATATACTGTAACAAATGTTATGCAAATGTGCTCTCTGTCTTTATCTCTTCTCTCTCTTTCTCTGTGTCTCTCAAAAGATCTTATTGTATTGTACTCACCTACTTTCAGACCATGGTTGACCTTGGAAAGTGAAACCGTGGATAAGCAGGGGACTCCTCCCATATCTAGTGGTGCAGTAGTCTTAAAAACTAGCGTCCTACAATCATGGTAAAAAACACTAGCAGCTAGGCAGCCACTGAAGGGAACAGAACAGAACAAAACAGGGTTAGAGTTCCTTCAGAGTTTAGTATCAGAGTATTGTCATTATTTGGTTTTTCTTTTTGTTCCCTGGAAGACATCACTTGCAAAGCTCTCTTTATTTCACCTGATTCAGAAGTCATTCAGTGGAATCCCCTTTTCTTTAGGGGCATTGATGGAAAAGATGAGAAGCAACTGTTAAACTATGCAGCTGCCTAATGGATAACAGTAGGACAAACAATAGGTTAACCAAAAACATAAAAGGAAAATTGAGGAAAGAAATGTTCACATAGAGGACTTGAAAAGCTCTGACCTATTCCTGGAAATCTAGAGGCTGTGCTCTAAAGCTGCGCGCATGCCCAGGGCTGTGCACACGTTAGGGGAAGACCTGTGAAAGCCCTAAGCTCTCACCTCTGTCTGACCTTGAGGCTCTGCATGAAGAAAGTGAAAGGTAAGGCAAAATTGTCAATTACCAATCTGAGTGTTGAAGAGGTACTCCACCCTTGGCAAAGTCTGGGAGACTACCAGTTCCACGCATTTGAGGAAATATCTTTCCAACCCATACCTAGCAATTAAACTAACAGAGCAGGGACACCAGTGGCCACACACAACAAAGAATTTAGACTAATGCAGAATTAGTTGAAAAAAGTCATAAACAACCAATAACAATGACAAATAGCAACAATAAAAAAAAAAAAAACCTGGGAGGGGAAATCTGATTTTCAGAGTTGCCAAATTGTATTATCTAAAATGTCCACATTTCAACAAAACATTGTAAGAAACAAAAAGTGTGACTTATACACTGGAAAAATGGGCAATCAGTAGAAACTGTCCCTAAGGAAGCCCAGGCATTGTACTTACTAGAAAATACTTAAATCAGTTATTTAAAATATGTTCTAAGAACTAGTTTGAGACAAGCCTGGGCAATATAACATGACTTTGTCTCTACCAAAAAATGTTAAAAATTAACTGGCGTGGTGGCACATGTCAGTAGTCCTAGCTACTTGGGAGGCTGAGGCAGGAGGATTCCTTGAGCCTGGGAGGTGGGGGGTTACAGTGAGATGAGATTGCACCACTGCACTCTAGTCTGGATGACAGAGTGAGATCTGTCTCAAAAATAAATAAATAAATAAATAATGTTCTAAGAACTAAAGGAAACCAGGCCTATAGAAATAAAGTGTGAGAATAATGTTTCAATAAAGAGAAAATATAAAGAAAAAGGTAGAAATTACAAAAACAAACCAAATAGAAATTCTGGATTTGAAAAGTACCATCACTGAACTGAAAAATTCATAAGAGGTTCCCAACAGCAGATTTGAACTGGCAGAAGTACATAAGCAACAAACTCAGAGATAGGCCCATTGATATTATTCAATCTGAGGAACAGAAAAGGAACAAAGAAAAATGAACAGACTCTCAGAGACATGTGTGACACTCTGATGAACTGAATGTTTGTCCCCCTCAAATTTTTATGTTGAAACCCTGCAACGCCCAAGTGATGGTGTTAGGAGGTAGGGCCTTTAGGAGGTAATTAGGATTAGATGAAGTCATAAGGGTGGAGCTGTCGTATTGCCCTTACAAGAGTTATGAGAGAGCCTTCTCTCTCTCTCTGCCCTTCTGCCATGTGAGCATATAATGAGTAGATGGTCGTCTATAAGCCAGGAAGTAGGCCCTCACCAGACATCAAATTTACTGGCAGCTTGATCTTGGACTTCCCAGACTCCAGAACTTTGAGAAAGAAATGTTTGTTGTTCAAGCCACCCAGTCTATGGTTTTTTTTGTTATAGTAGCTCAAATGGACCAAGACAGACACACCATCAAGTGTATCAACATACATATAATGGGAGTCACAGCCACAGAGAAGAAAAAAAGGGGCATAAGAATCTTTCAAGGAATGATAGCTGAAAACTTCCCAAATTTGATTAAAACTACACATCCAAGAATCTCAACAAATTCCAAGTAAGGTAAACTCAAAAACATCCACACCTATATACATCATACTCAAACTATCAAAAGCCAAAGATAAAGACAGAATAACTACCCAGAAAGTGAAAAAACAACCCACAGAATGAAAGTTTTGCAAATTATGTGTCTGATAAGGGTTGTGTATCCAGAATATTTAAAGAATTCTTACAATTGAATGACAAAAAGACAAATGGCAAAGGAGTTGTATACATATCTAAAGAAGATATGCATATAGCCAATAAGCACACAAAAAGGTGCTTGAATCATTAGTCATTGGGGAAATGCAAATCAAACCACGAGATACCACTTCATACCTACTTGCATGACTATAATAAAAAGGATAGAAAATAACAAGTTTTGGAGAGGATGTGGAGAAATTATATTTTATATATCATATGCATTAGAATATTATATATTATATGTATCATCACATATATTTTAATTACATATTATATATCACACATTATATCTTCATTTTATATATCAACAAAAAAATGAAAAAAAAAAGGCTGGACACAGTGGCTCACGCCTGTAATCCCAACACTTTGGGAGGCCGAGGTGGGCGGATCACAAGGTCAGAAGGTTGAGACCATCCTGGCCAACATGGTAAAACCCCATCTCTACTAAAAATACAAAAATTAGCTGGGCGTGGTGGCACGTGCCTATAATCCCAGCTACTTGGGAGGCTGAGGCAGGAGAATTGCTTGAACCCGGGAGGCGGAGGCTGCAGTGAGCCAAGATCATGCCAGTGCACTCCAGCCTGGCGACACAGCTAGACTCAATCTCGAAAAAAAATACTGTAGTTGCCAATAGAACGATAAACATACCTGCAATATAAACTTAAGCAAAAGGAGAAAGGCCTAAATCTGCAAGTTCACTGCGAATGTTGCAGTGTATGTGGTGATTAAAAGACAGCAATAGTCTTATGCTGGAGAAATTAAAGATTTTTCTGAGGTATTACTTTTTAAATAGGTGAAAATTGAAAAAGGAAATATAAGCACTGCTCTAATTAGTTATTTTGACTTTCCTTGAATATTGCCACATCATGGCATAGATGCATGATAGTCTTGTATGTATCTAATATTCAGTGGGATTAATAGCCGACATTACCTAATTATTGGCTAAGTTTGAATATCCAATATTAACTTATCAAATTGTCAGAAAACAAAAACAAAATTGTGAAGTAAATCACTCGACTTGAAAATGGTGTATTTTTAAAATTTTGATTACCCAGCACATCAGACATTTTCTTTCATATTGGACATCAGTCTTGTAATAAGCCTGAACTACAATGGATACACACACACCGAGAAAACAGAAGGAGAAAAGAAAGAGATGGAAAAAGAGTATAAGTGGGGAAGGCGGGAATAACTAAGAAAAGCTTGATACAATGTGCAGGAGCTACTTATGTGCTTGGTGAGAGTTAAATTCTGAGTAAGGGCTGTGATGAGAACCTGCCCATGGCTCTCTGTGGTTTGGCCTAGAGTTTTGATGCCAGGATGATGAACAGCTCTCAAATCCTACATAAAATGCAACTGCTTTTCATTCATTTTGGAGCAAAAATCATTTGCTTCCTCCCTTCTAGAACTGTGTAGCCCAGATTTCCTTTCATTATAAAAATTTTCAAATATTCTTAAAAGCACAATAATGCAATAGGCCTCTATCTACCCAATTTCAGTTATCAACATGTTGTCAGTCTCATTTCATCTACCCATCCTTTTGTATATTTGTTTTACAATGGGGCAATTTAGTGCAAATTCTAACATCATGGTATTTCTCCCCAAATTACTTCAGTATGCATTTCTAGCTGATAAAGACATTAAAAAATATGACCACCACGCCATTATCGCACCTAAAAAAATTAATAAAAAATTCTTCATATAAATGTTCAATAAGAGTGTAGTCAATATTTTGGCCAACAATGCCTCAGAGTTGGTGCTTTACACTTCACATTGCATCACATGAGTAGGCACATAATGCTTGGTTATTCCACTTTTAGTAGTGCCGAGATGGAACAGTGGATCCAGGTGTTATCACCCTGATTTATTCTTATAAAGTTCTCCATCAGCATTTCACCCAGTGGTTTCAGCATCCATTGAGGATTTTTGCCTAAAATTACTCTAAAATATTTACTAATTGTATCCTTCCATCTGCCTTTATTAGTTGGAATTGTCCACACAGAACTTGCATCACCTATTTGGTTACACTGAAAAGTAGTTCATGCAGGAGGGACAGGAAGAATGCTTGAATCTTTCCCTTTCTTTGTCAGGATCCCTAGTAACATTGAAGATTGACCAGTAAATGTCTATTTTTTAAAAGTATCATTATAAACATGGATTTTGATTCAGTCAATAGCAATTTCAGTCTACTGCATTAATTTTTTATGCTTAAATTGTTTCATTTTTAGCCAGTGGGAGACCCTTCAAGTTGACCCCTGGGTGCCTTTGATATGACCCACTAAAATGGACAGTTGCCTCCTTTTGTGGCACAGCCAGGACCATCTTGTACATTTCCTGCCCTGGGTGTGAAATCAGCCATTCCTCAGGGAACCCTGATTTCTTTTAGTGGGAAATGATATTTAGAGACCACAATTCAGGCATAAAGGTCACTCATTGTTCCTAGGTCCTTTCAGCAAACAGATCTAAGATACACACGTCTTTTTAGAAACAAAGAAATAACGAGGTACTGATATGTCCTATTTATTCATGAGACTACAGGGTTTTCCCATTATTTGTTTGGTTGTACAGTATCTTTTTTTCTTATAGCCTGCCAGCTTTTTCTGCCTTCCTGAATTTGGTTGGATAGGCTCAAGACCTAACCCCACAGTGGCTTCAGATCCATCCTTTAGTCCCCTCCCCACTTTTCCGTCCGAGCACCTCCCAGCTCTGAAATGTAATGAAATGTCTGATAGTTTCCTCATTAGCACTAACGTAGTGGAAATGAAATGAACTTGAGGGCATGTGCTGAAAATCTTCCTATTCCAGGCCAGCCCAAGGTCGTGTGAGCCACTGGATCCCATAACACTAACATTTCCATACAAACACCTCACAGCTTTCCCAGGAAATTACTCCTGGCAGAAATGCCTCCCCAGCGAAATCACAAGCAAAAGTAATTAAATGAGCTTGATAGTCAAGAGCATATCGCCAGAGAGCCCATCTCCGATAGTCCTCTGAGACAAAGCTGAGTGTTTTTCCATTCTTTCTTTCTTAAAAAAATTGGAGTCAGGTTGAATTATGTTCCATAGCAACTTCTGCCAATGAAGTTGTCATGGTTACAGGTGAACTGGAAAGTGAGCAGTGACAAGCTGGACTTGGAGTCCCTGAGCTACATGTCTTAAAGATACATCCATTTGTCCTCTGGTCCTGGCCAGAAAAGTAATGAGAATTAACAGCATTTCCCAGCAAGGTGTAACCTGTGGAGAGATGCCGACCAGGGGAAGACAGAGCCATGGGCCTCTTCAAATAAATATTCTCCTCCAGAACCCAGGGTCACGTTATTCCCCCATGCCTTCATCTGCTCACACATGGGGGATGGGGCTGAATCACTATGTGCTTGCAGCTTCCCAAATGCAGAAACAGTGAGCCACACCCAGGAATTCTCCTTAGATTAAAAATGGAGAAATAATATCTCCCTCTCATCTATGGTAGTGCTGTCCAATAGAAATAGAATGCGAACCACAAATGCAAACCATGTATGTGATTTTACATTTTCTTTTTTTTTTTTTGAGACGAGTCTGGCTCTGTCGCCCAGGCTGGAGTGCAGTGGCTCGCGATCTCTGCTCACTGCAAGCTCCGCCTCCCGGGTTCACGCCATTCCCCTGCCTCAGCCTCCCGAGTTGCTGGGACTACAGGCGCCCGCCACCACGCCCGGCGAATTTTTTTTTTTTTTGTATTTTAGTAGAGACGGGGTTTCACCGTGTTAGCCAGGATGGTTTCGATCTCCTGACCTCGTGATCTGCCTGTCTCTGTCTCCCAAAGTGCTGGGATTACAGGCGTGAGCCAGTGATTTTAATTTTCTAAGTAGCCGCATTTTAAAAGGTAAGGAAACAGGTGAATTTTAATGATTTATGTTAACCCAATATATCCAAATGCATTTCAATAGGTTAAATTAATATTAAAATGAGAATTTTACAGTCTTTTTTATACAAATTTTTTGAACTTTGGTATACTTTACATTTTATGCACTTCTTCAATTCGAATTATAACTCTCATTGGAAGATACTTGACCTATACTGAGAGCTCATAAATCTTACAGTTGAGAAAGTTTGATTCACATGACTAAAGTTAATCAAACATACTTAAGGGTTTATAATTGTAATTAATCAAAGAGTATGTTCTTAATATTATTAATATTTTAATTATGAATATAATTAAGACGTGAAATAAAATTGTAAAAGTTCTGTAATCCTCCATCGTCACTAGGCACGATTTCAAGGCAAAACAGTGTGTCCACATAGTGGTCTGATTGACTACGGATATTTGGGCAGCATGAGTCTGAATGGCTTTGTTGTATCAAAGTGTGTGTCCCCCAGTAGCAGCAGGATCTCAGTGTATCATGGGGAGGGTTATTGATACTTTGTGTTCTTGGGGCTCTACCTCTGTACTGCTGAATTTAGATTCTGCATTTGTGGTAACATGGATTCCCAGATGGATTTCTATGCACATTACAGTTTTGTAAGAGCTCTGCTTGTAGTGGAAAAAAAATTCTGTAAATGCTCTTAATGTGGCTTTTAGGCCCTTGATGAGCTGGCCATTTGCCCAATTTCCACTTCTAATCGCTCATACTCTCCAAATGCTAATAGTTCTATCTCTTTTCCACAGTTGCGAGGTATCTCATGTTTCCTGGCTGTCCCTTCCACTTACCTGAAGCTCTGTTTCTTTTTTCCCATGACTCTACCTTCCTTCCAGACCATTCAGGATGTCACCTTTTCTCTGAAATTTTTTGATCCTTGCATTTGGCAGTGGCTAAACATTCATTTCTCTGCATTTTGTATGCACTCTGTACCTTTGCGACAGAGTCCTGTTTTTTGCAGCTGGCTTTAGCCCATAGTGTGAGTGAGCGTTGAAAGGTGAGCGTCGAGACACTCTGAGTATTCACTGTGTGTGTGAGTGGAATTATATACTTCCTTCATGTATTGCAGGGGACTTATAGATGAATAATATTTCCATGTATACAGGTATCAGATAGTTTTCTAAGCCATGGGCATCTTTGACACTTATCATTTTATGTAACATCTTTGGACAGTCACTTAAGCCGCGTCAGCCTCGAGTTTCCTCATCTGCAAATATAGAATGTGACTTAAGAATTAGGATTTGAGCTGGGTGCGGTGGCTCAAGCCTGTAATACCAGCACTTTTGGGAGAGCCGAGATGGTGGATCACGAGGTCCGGGGAGTGAGACCATCCGGCTAACACGGGAAACCCGTTTCTACTAAACAAATACAAAAAAACTAGCGGGCAAGGCTGGCGGTGCTGTAGTCCAGCTACTCAGGAGCTGAGGCAGGAGGAATGCGTACACCCGGGAGCGGGAGCTTGCAGTGAGCTGAGATCCAGCCACTGCACTCCAGCCTGGAGCGACAGAGCAAGAATCCGCTCAGAAAAAAAAACAAAAAAAAAAAAAAAAAAAAATTAGATTTGTAATGTCTATTCCTCTCATGTTGAAATTTAATTGCTACTATGGCAGTATTGGTGAGTGGGACTTTTGTTTTGTTTTTTTGAGATGGAGTCTCACTCTGTTGCCAGGCTGGAGTGCAGTGGCACAATCTCAGCTCACTACAACCTCCAATTCCTGGGTTCAAGTGATTCTCCTGCCTCAACCTCCTGAGTAGCTGGGATTACAGGTGCCCGCCACCACGCCCAGCTGATTTTCGTATTTTTAGTAGAGACAGAGTTTCACCATGTTAGCCAGGCTGGTCTAGAACTCCTGACCTTGTGATCCGCCTGCCTCGGCCTCCCAAAGTGCTGGGATTACAAGAGTGAGCCACCGCGCCCGCCCAAGTGAGTGGGACTTTTAAGAGGTGTTTAGGTCATGGTATTAATTAATGTCATTATTGCAGGAGAGGGTTCACCCGCTCATGCTCTCGTTCTCTCTGTCTTTTTGCTCTTCCGTCATTTGATGCCTTCTGCCATGGTATAGCACAGCAAGAAAACCCTCACTAGATGCCAGCACCTTGATCTTGGAAGTCCCAACCACCAGAGCTGTGAGCCACACCTTTCCTATTCTTTATAAATTACCCAGTCTGTGGCATTCTGTTATAGCTGCACAAAATAGACTAAGACACTGGAGCTCTAATATTATGTTTCTGAATTACATTGTTCAGTGTGAAATTTCCTTAAAGACATTAAATGATGCTGAAATTTTTGTTCCTTTCAGCTCATGTGAGCACAGTCTTGAATTTCCCAGAGTTTGCTTTTCACCCATCTCTTTGGCTCTTCTCTAAGCCCTTCACCTAGTTTTAATTGGTTGGATCTGCTTGTGGTTTCATTGACCGGTTAGAACATTAGTCTGTAACACCTATCCCCAAGAGCATAGTTGGGATGAGCAATCTTGGTGAGAAGCCATACTCTATGCATTTTACATAGTCTGAAACCATTCTTATTCATTCTTAGTGCATATTTGACATGTCCAATCCAATGGATATTGAAGAAGAAACATCCAAAACACAAACTAACACACTTAAATTATGATTGAAAACATATACACGTCCATCTGCTAGAGCAGAAGAATGCAGGAATCTATGCATGTATGATGGCATCAAGTGCTCAAATTAGGCCAAGAGGTGGTTTGCTGTGATTGTTCATGAGGCCCATGGGCTAGTGAGGTCCTTTGGTGGATTCCATCACCACTGCCTTCTTCAGGGGTTTCTCCCTCCAGCCCCAACTGTCATGCGCATGTTGTTGCCCAGCAGCTGCCATGTTTTGATATGATCCTGACCCTGCCTACTTGAAGCAGTTGCTTGCTCCTGGAGAGGCACTTAATCTCTTCCTTGGGACTTTTTAGGAATTGGGAAATAGAGTAAGCTCCTCTTTGTGGTCCTGGCATTTCCAATAAAAATGTTAAGAATTATGGTTTCTACCATATTGTAGAAGCTGATCTACGGTGAAGGGAAGAAAATGAAGCCAATATGTAGACAGAACTTGAAACAAAAGATGGAGCACACCCATATGGCCTCACTCCTGCTCTTTCAGGATTTCATGAGCAAATAAATTCCATTTCTATCTATGGTATTTCCAATTGGATTTCATTTACTTACAACCCATAAACTCTGAATTCTTCTTACACTTGAGGTCCTGGTGGGGTTGGCTGGTTAGCCTTCTGCCAGTGCTACAGATACTGGGAGTGCTGACCAGGCAGTCCAGGGGAGGATGCTCTAGACCTAGATCATGACCTGGCATCCCAATGGCAGCAGCATCCCTATCATGCAGGTGTTACTTCAAACCATTAGAACACAAAGCTCGTAAGCATCCAGGTCACAAAAGTAGCTCGCCTTGTTCCAACTCATTCTAAGGCTGACTATGTGGGGAGAGAACATCAAGCCAGGGGACACTAGTGTCCAGGCCCCCAGTTACTACATTTGTCCATGTGAATTGAAATTCAGATCCATGGCTTGTGGGTATCAGCCTTCTGTGAGGATAATCAGTTTGAATCAATTCTCTCCAATTGATCATTTCTGGGGCAAGTGCACAACAGTTTCTGCACTGTTAAGTTTTTGTGGCACACTGAGTACTGACAGCTTCCCAGTACAGCAGCACCCTGAGGCCTTTTGCTGTTGCTCAGCCTTCTTCTCCTGGCACCCACAGCTCCCCCACATGTCTGACTTCAAAGTTCCTGCAAGCTCCTGAGCCTTGTTTATTTATTGTTTTTAGAGTTCATACAGTTTGGGTTTTTTTTTTTTTTTTTTTTTTTTTTTTTTTTTTGAGGTTACCGTCTGTCCTCTGTCAAGGCTGGAACGGAGTGGTGGCGATCTCAGCTCACTGCAACCTCTGCCTCACTGGGGCTCAGCATCTCCAGCCTCAGCCTCACGAGTAGGGCTGAGCTACAGGCAGCTGCACATGCTGGGAATTTTGTTCTTTGTTTTGTTTGTAGAGACGGGTTTCACATGTTGTCCAGGATGGCTTGAGCTCCTGAGCTCAAGCAATCACACTGCCTACGCTTTCCAAAGTGCGGGATTTAGGGCTGAGCCCCTGCACCACAGCAGAAAAGTCTTATAGTTTTACATATATCAAAACAGTAGGACTTCATGAAAGAATCTGATAGATATTAACATTTTTATTTATTTATTTATTTATTTATTTATTTTTATTTTTGAGAACGGAGTCTTGCTCTGCCGCCCAGGCTGGAGTGGCAGCATGGCGCTCTCAGGTCACTGGCAAGCTCCGCCTGCCCGGGTTTACGGGCGCATTCTCCCTGTCTCAGCCTCCCGAGTAGCTGGGACACAGGCGCTCGCCTCGTCGCCGGCTGGTTTTTGTATTTTAGTAGAGACGGGCGTTTCACCGTATTAGGCGTCAGGATGGTTCTCCGACATCCTGACGCCTCCGTGATCCGCACCATGTCTCGGCTACCAAAGTGCTGGACAGGCTTGAGCCACCGCGCCCTTAAACACAGAAAGAGAAAAATGTTTAGGTGAAGAAGTTATTTCCAACTCACAAACCTACATGATGTGTTAGGGCAACTCAAAATACTACAGCTCTGGAACGATTATGCAGACAATACAAGACACTAGGGGGTAATTTGATAAAGTATACAATGGAATTTTGTTTTTTTTTTTAAATTCTCATCTCCTCCAAAATTCTTTTAGGTTGACCCCAGACAAGTAGAGGAGCTGAAGGTGAGGTTTAGAAGCTCTCTTGCTATTAGGAAGAAAGCAATGCAAGGGAAGGATGTGGAAAATGGATGAGAATTGTTAACAAGCAAACATTTCCCAGTATCTGTACTGTCCATGTGAATTAATTATAAACAAGAGCAGTGCGATAGCCTGTCTCTAAAATGGCCCCTATAGTCTCCCTGGCCTGGTAATTCACACTTTTGTGTAATCTCCTTCCATTGAGTGCATCCTGGACCTAGTGAATCACTTCTAACATGTAGAATATAGCAAAAGTTATAAGATATCGCTTCCCAAATTAGATTGCAAAACGACTGTGACTCTGTCTTGCTGGCCCTCTCTCACTGTCTCTCAAACCCTTTGCCCTGGAAAGCCAGCTGCCATCTTGTAAGCTGCTCTATGGAGAGGCCCATGAGGCAAGGAACTGATGTCTTTGGACAACAGCTGGAGGACCCGAGGCCTCCCATCAGCCACATGAGCGAGCATGGAAGCGAATCCTCACTGAGTCGAGCCTTCACATGTAACCAGTGGACCTTGGTCCAAACACCTTGATTACAGCCTTGTAGACACTCTGAGTCAGAGAAACTGCATCCAGAGTACTGACCTATAGAAATTGTGAGATAATGAATGTTTGTTGTTTTAAGCTGATAAGTTTTGAGGTACTTTGTTATAATACAGATTACTAATACAAATGACAATGTGAGAGCCAAGAGAGAGCCCACCTACTTCTCCAGCCTTATTGTTTACCACTTTTATCCTGTGCTCCAACCATAACAATTTAATTTTTTTTGTTTGTTTGTTTACCATTTCCTAACACTCTATTTGCTCTGGGTCATTGGTAGGTTTCTGCATACTCCATTCCTACTTCCTAATATACTAATCTTTACCACCATCCCCCCAACTTCTTTGTCTGTCTAATTCCTACTTCTTTTTCAACTCTTAGCTTAAACATCATTTCCTTTGGGAACCCTTCCCTGAGCCTCCAGGTCTGGGTTAGTGCCCGTGATAGTGCCCCCATCACATCCTGTGTTGTATTAATGTTTACTCAAAAAATGGGCTGTCCAGCAACCCTAAAAGGCAGTGATTGCCACCATAGCAGAGATTGTGTCTGTCTTGCTTATCACTGCCTTGTGTCTCCTGAAGCAGGCACAGAGCCTGGCATATAATAAACAATCAATAAATATTTGGTGAACATTGTTGAGAACTAGGAAAAGAGGATTGTAAGGAAGGAAGATGGACTGCAAGCTAGAGTGATTAACCCCCACAAAAGTAATCAAAGCAACAACAAAGGAGACCCAAGCTTGGGATATTTCTGAAAGTAGAGCTCATGGGATAGGAGTTAGGTGGCTTAGCTGTGTGTAGGGCAGTTGAAACTGTTCTCTGAGGTTCACGTGTAAAAGCGGGGTGCTTTCCACAGATGCCCAGAAGTGAATTTAGGTGGGGTGTTGTGATCAAATCTAGGGGTGGGAAAGGAGGGAGGCTGTATGGAAGAACAAGTCGGGGGCGGGGGACTTTAATTGGATGTTCACACCAGAAGTACCTGTCTTGTCACAATGTTAAAACACTTCCAAATCTTCTGGTTATGATACTCTCACAAGGCAGAGGCATTTGGAAAACGTGCAAAGCATTTCTGGGATCTTAAAATGTGTCATTTGTCAGCCTTACCATCCAAGTCCAGTTCCATCATCTATCTTGGACCTCAATTTTCTGGCCCATAAAATAAGAGGTTCATCTAAATCATTTGCTAAAGTCCCTTTAACCTTTGTAAAATAAATAATTCCTCTATGATCTGAAAGAGTGAGCAATTGGCTCATGTTACTGGTATAAGTAGATTCTCCTCAATGGAATAAAATATAATAATCTCAAACAAAATAAAAACATGCACCATAGCAACAAAGAAAATTAAGGGCTTATTAAAAATAGAAAATGATAATTTTACAACATCTGCGCTCATCTCTAAGGCACTTAAAGGAAAGTGGTTTGGGCCAAGGCAGATGAGTCAGTTCCCTCATTCCAATCTATTTGTGATTCCCATGAGAATTGCTGTCACTTTTTAAAGACTCCTTTTGCAAGACACTTGTGATCTAGGGGTAAATGAAAAAGGCAGGTTACAAAACAAAGCATACAGTATGACTTCTCTTGGCATGTTGATGTACTTACACAAAGAAAACCTTTTAGGAGGTGGTATACCAAAAGGCTAACTGCAGTGCTCTCTGGATGGTTAAATTAAGGGTAATTTTAAATTATGTTGTTTTAGCTTCTGTGGCTTTTGCTTTTGCCCATTAGAAACATATTATTACTTCTTCAATAAGTCAAGCACAAAAGCTTTGTCAAAACTCCTTTTATGTCCAAACTTGCACATCCGGAGTAGTATAAGCCTTGCAGAAAGAAGACTGTGCCACAGACATCATTTTATCAACAGAGCTCCAGCAATCTGCAATGTGAGCAGGCTGGGCTCCCTGGGGCCTGCGTCCAGTCCACTCTATACCTACAAGCATGTCTCTGATGTACCCTTTGGAAAACAGAGGGATTATTTCCTCATGTTTTCAGAATTTTGTGCAGTAGAAACTTTGATTAGGAAAATGAGGCTTCTTCTAGCTTTTAATTATTATAGCATCCATAATTCTTTTTAAATAACATTTTCTAAGATTCAAACAAAATGCACTATAAGTTGATTGTAGACACTTTGGAGAATATAAAAAAGTAAAAGTAAAATAAAAATCACCTATAATCTTACCACTCACAGAAACATGTTTCATCCACTGAAACATGTTGGAATATGTTCTATTTTTTTTCTTTGCTCCCTCCCAAGCTTACATATGTGAATGTCTTGACGTGAACCAGTCACGTCCTATTTTTTCCATATAAAATTATAGCTGAAGCATTCTTCCATACAGTTGTTTTTCAAAAGCATGGGTTTAAGTGGATTCATGAGATGCTGTCATATAGATGTGTCATAAGATACTCTCCTATTATTGGACAGTTGGGTTGAAGTCTTGCTTTCTTTCTTTTTTGGCTACTGTGAAAATACAGTTATTATATTTTCCTGGATTGATATTTTTGTCATGACAAAATGTACCTCTTTCTCCCAGCAATATACTCCTTGGCCCTTTAACTCACTTTATCTTCAGTTTCTATTTGGTTAATGCTTACAGTGTTTGTAGTGTTTTCAATCCTTGTGCTTTCTAGTAAGCGGCATATAATTGAATTTTATTGTCCTTGATCTAGTCCAACCCTGTTTGTCTTTTGATAGAATATTTAGTTCATTTATATATAAATGTGGTTGCTGATATCTTAGGGTTTAAATCTACAATATTATTATTTGCTTTACCTCTGCTGTGTTCCCTTTTTCTCTTTCCCTGTCTCTAATTTAATCATCTTTGCTGTTATTTCATTTTCTCTCCTGTTAAGGTTTGTCAGTTATCTATCTTTTTGGTGGTTACCCAAGAGATTTCAACATGTGTCCTTGACTTTTGAGAGCCCAATATAAATTAGTACTCTTATCATCTTCTTCAATTTTGTAAGGTTCTTAGATCATATAACTCAACTTACTCCTCTTTTTTGTATAATTGTTGTCATATATTTTAATTCCATATGTACTTTAAACCCCACAAGACACTATCATTAAAATGGTGTTCTACAGTCAATAATCCTTTATATTTATTCACATATTTACCTCTACATTTTTTCTTCATTCTTTTGTGAGTTTCCATACTTCCATCTGGGATCATATCCTTCTGCCTGAAAAACACCTTCACTATTGCTTTTATTACAGATCTGATAGTGGTAAATTATCTCAGTTATTGCTTGTCTGAAAATGTCTTTATTATCCCTCTATTTTGAAGGCTATTTTGCTTGGTATAGAATTCTATATTTGTAGTTATTTTCTTTCAGCATTTAAAAAAAACATTTAAATTTTTAAATTAACATTTAATTTAATCTGAATTTTATTTTTTATTTTTTATTTTTTTTAGAGACAGGGTCTCCTTCTGTCACCCAGGCTGGAGTGCAGTGGTGTGGTCACAGCTCTCTACAGCCTCAAACCCCTGGGCTCAAGTGATCCTCTTGCCTTAGACTTCCGAGTAGCTAGGACTACAGGTGTGCACCACTATGCCTGGCCAATTTTTTACATTTTTTGCAGGGAAGAGGTCTCATTTTGTTGCCTAGACCACTTAAAATTTTAACAACATTTAAAAGTTTTTTTATTTTAAAATGTTTAAATGTTTAAAGATGCATTTTTATTTCCATTATTTATTTTAAGAAGTCAATTGTCATCCTTACTATGACTTTTTAAAATGCAATGTGTCTCTCTTTTTTTCTGCCTTTTAAGATTTTTTTCTTTAGTTTTGTTTTATAGCAGTTTTACTATGATTTGCCTAAGTATGATTTTCTTTGTAGTTACCTTACTTGGATTTCACTGTGTTTCTTAATATTTTTAATCAAGTTTTATGTCTTTCATCAGTTTGGGAAAATATTTTGCTATTTTCTCTTCAAATATTACTTCTGTACCATTTCCTCTTTCCTTTACAGAGTTCTAATTATATGCTTATTAGATTTTATTTTTACTATCTCCCATTTGTCTCTTAAATCTTTTCTATATATTTTTTCTTTTTACTCTTCATGTGTCTATTAACTTAACTTCCATATTACTAATTCTCTCTTCAGATACATCATCTAATCAGCTATTAAACCTATCTAATGAGTTCTTAATTTTGTTTACTATATTTTCCAATTCTTGGATTTTCTTTAAATACGTTTAAAATATATTCCAATTCTCTGGCAAAAGTTTTCATTTTGTCATCTGCTTTCTTAAGCATATTAATAATAATTATTTGAACGACTATGTTTAGTAATTCTAATATCTGGATCAACTCTGGTTCTGTTTTTATTGTCTGATTTTTTTCTTTCTGCTGTCTCTTGATATCCTGGGAATTTTAGTTGAACGTGAAATATCATGTATTAAGTATTGTAGAAACCCTAAATGAGCTTTTAGCTTATGGCAGGCGGTTAGAGTTAGGACAGATCATGTTAATCCAGTTGCAGATTGAGGGTGAGTATCAGTTTTTTTGAGGTCTAATTTATTTTCAGCTAAACTTTACTCCCAGGGTGTAGGTCTCTAGGGGTTCCATCTGAAAGCCTGAGTTATTTACCAGAGTCTCTCTTTTCAGTGGGACTTCAACACCAATTTTATCCCCATCTCTCTGAGGCTGCAAAATCTGTTAATCTCTTCAACCTCTTAGCTGACACTATCTGCTCAGTTTCTCAAAGCCTACACTATTAGTGATTTTGTGATTCTGTATCACATAAAAGTCTCTTTTTGTTGCTTAGCATCTATGGCTACACCAGTCATGAATCCACAGATCTTTTGTTTGTTTTTGTTTTTTTGAGGCAAGTCTTGCTGTATCACCCAGACTGGAGTGCAGCGGCACAGTCTTGGCTCACTGCAACCTCTGCCTCCTGGGTTCAAGCGATTCTTCTGCCTCTGCCCGCCAAATAGCTGGGACTACAGGCACGTGCCACCACGCCTGGCTACTTTTTGTATTTTTGTAGAGATGGTGTTTTGCCATCTCTACATCAGGCAAAACCCACCATCAGGTGATCCACCCACCTCAGCCTCCCAAAATGCTGGGATTACAGGCATGAGCCACCATGCCCAGGCTGATCCACAAATCTTTTGAGGGGAAAACAGCACAGAATGTCAGGTCACCTTATTTGATTTCCTGTGTATCCTGAATCTTGGATCCTCAAGTTATGGCTGTCTTGGTAACTTTCCAATCCCTAAACAGATTTGCTTGAGTCTGAGCTTTCCAGCAGTTTTCAGTAGGAGGTTTTTTCCTGCAACAAGCTAATCTAGCATTATCCTCTTTTTTTGCTACTCTAAATATTACTTCAATTAGCATCCTTATACATAAACCTTTATCTATATATCTCCAAATTCCTTAGGATAGATTTGCCATAATGGAAATTTCTGAGTCAAAGAGTACACATTTTTAAGGCTTTTGATACATACTGTCAAATTTCTTTCTAGAAAGATCTTATCAACTTACATCGCCAGCAGCACTGTGTGAGGGTGTCCAACCCAAACTGTTAATTGATTGCTATATCATATAGTATGCCAAGCTTTATAATAAGCAAAGATAGCCTCAAATGCTTGGAACCAATTTATTTTTACTCTTAAAATCAAAGTCAATTACCCAACATTTGTTGAAGAGGAAAGCAGATGTAGGTATTAAAAACCTATAACATGATTGGCATGTTACATATGCTACCTAAAAAAGTTCTGTTTTATAGGTATAGTCCATTACATCAATGCCCCAATTCCTGACCTGTCTCTGCATACATGTTCTTTTCACTTCTAAGACTCATTGATTCAGAGTTCAGCAATGTGACTTTCTTTGGCCAATGGATTGCTGACTGACATGATATAAGCAGAGGTGTGAAAAAGCATTGGGCCAGTGTTCTTGCAGTTTTGCCACATCCATTAAAGGGCATGCTTCCCCTAGCTTGTTGGCACCAGGACAAGGGGAAGAGACATGTGGAGCAGAGACATGCGAGGTAAACTTCTCCAGCCAACCCACAGATGCATGAGGAAGCCCAGCCAGAATCAATAGAGCCAGCCCCTGCTGACACACAGACATGTGAGTTATAATCACAAATGATTGTTATTTTAAACCCCTGAATTTTGGGGTAGTTTGTGGGGCAGCAATAGCTAACTGATAAGAAGGTATCATTGTATACCTTTTACGAAGGAGAAAACTGAGGCTTAGATAGATTCAAGTTTGTAGCCAACCTCTGTTACATACTTACTCTTTTTATGCTAGGCGCCTTTCTAAGTGCAAAGCTTATGTTATCATGTTAAGTCTCCTCATAACCTATGAAATAGATTCTATTACTATTATTGTCATGTTACAGATGAAGAAACAAGTAATTTGCCCAAGGTTATACAATTAGTAAGTGGTGAGTCTGGCATTGAAGCCAGGCCTCTCTTATTCCAAATTCCATATTTTATCCACCTCATTATGCTGCTTCTACTAAACTAGATATAAGGGTGTGGAGGTCTGGCAAACATAGGGGGTTAAGTTAAAGGCCCTGAACCCACAGAGCTTACAACCTGTATGGGAAGACAAATGCTTTGTGTACACACAAAGCATTCAATGTGAGTATAAGGTAATGTTACAATATATCAGTGCCAAAGGCTTTTAAGGTCATGTCTCCAGTTCAGCGCACTTCGTCTGAGCTCCACACATGGTGATCTGCAACTCTGTGCCTAACATCAATCACTGTTTCCCACTCTGATTCATTCTCTGCTTGACAGCTATCTTTTTTCTTTTTTCGCATCTATCTTTTAAAATTCAAAATCTAATCATATTGAATCTTGAGGAATCTATGCTAAGTGAAATACACCAACCACAAAAGGACAAATACTGTATGATCCCCCTTATGTGAGGTACTTAGAATAGGCAAACTCATACAGACAAAGTAGAAGTGTGGTTTCTGGGGGGTTGGGGGAGGGGATAATGGAAAGGTATTGTCTAATGGGTATAGAGTTTCAGTTTTACAACTTAAAAAGGGTTATGGGCATGGATGGTGGTGATGGTTGCACCACATTATGAATGTGTTTAGTGCCACCAAGCTGTACACTTACAAATTGCTAAGATGGTAAATTTTGTTATGAGTATTTTACCACAATAAAAAAATTTGGAAGAAAAAAGTGTAATCACTTCCTAGCTTAACACTCATCAATGGCTTTCACTGCTCTGAGAATAGAGACCAAAACCATGAACACCACTTAAACAGCACTGCATACTCTGTTCCGTGCTCACCTCTTTAGTCTTATTCAGCTCCAATTCTCCCACTTGCTGTTTCCTTCTTGTTCTCCAGCTTCACCACCAGGGTTCCTGGTGCTGAGGGCCTTTGCACATGTCATTCTTCCAGTATGAACTGCTTTCCAGAGTGCTCCCACCTCTATTTAGATAGCTCACATCTTCAAAGTAGCCCTCCATGATTTCTCAAAAGGAGCACGTTTTCCTGCCATCCTCTTTTAGAGCTCTTGGTTCTGTTCTTTCATTTCACTTTGTCACTGGTTTTATTATATACTTGTGTGCTTATTTGATTAATTTTGGTCTTTCCTGATAGATTTTGATCTTCAGGAGATCATGGACAGTGTCCGTCTTGTTATTCAATGCAGCTACAGCATCTGGCACAGGACTTCATAGGAAGCAATAAATTAATGGCTCAATGAGACAAAGTACCGGAGATGCTGTTGGCTCCTGCTCCTACCACATCCCCTCAGCCCTCCTCACTCCCTTGTATATTGAAGGCTTTCTAAGGAAAGTACCTGGGATTCTCCATCTGAGGGCTTTCTCTGGAATGTTCAGTCCACAGCTGTGGGGCACAAGGAAGTGCTGAGACTCCTGAAAACAGCTCCTGCCAAGATGGATGGTAAAGCCTCCCCACTACCCTAGGGTGGCTCTAAGGAGCACTCTACACAGCCTGCAGAGTTTCCCTCTGGAGTGAGCTACCACTTCCTGCAGTGATGGCTTTAGTTCACCCTGTGTTTGGCTTCCTTCCCTTCCTTGTCTCACTTCTCACTCTCTGGTTAGCTTCCTGGTACCACCTCTCAAATAAACCAACTGAAGAGAATGTCACAACGAATGAAAGTCATGGGAAGGGAGAAGATATCCCCATAGAGGGGTGATTTGGACAGTTTCTGTGCAGCACCTGGGATGTTAATTGGACTTTGCAAGCCTGGAATTGGAGCATGGATGCAGCTCTATTTGCAAAGCTGCAAAGGAGAGGTGTAGAAAAATGAGCAGGCTGTATTGGATCTCCTTCCCTGCCCACAGAATGAATGACTTTTCTGCTCTAACAAGCTGTCTTTGGGTTGTGTTTAGAATTCTTTTCCATCGCCTTCAGGAACCTTCCTTTTCCTAACTGGCAAATTTTAATGTGACAGTGAGATCATTTGTTCTTTAGGTCACATTGCCAAATCAGCCCCATTACTATTTGTGCTTTTACAAAATGTCTCTTTCACAGTACAGGATCAAATACTTGACAGAATAACAAAATATGGGACAGAGCAAATTAAATAGCCTGGTCTCCAACCCTCAAAGTCAGGCCAAGGGCTGGCAATTTCTCCGGTGAACTAAGGAGGAAAGGGGTGACAGAAATCTGATCAGAGTAGCACAAACAGAAGGTTTCTTCTCCTTCACCCCACAGTCATTTAAAATGTCTGTCAAATGATTGCCCCCATCCAGCTTGGCTGTGAACCAGTAGATTCAACCAGACTAGAAGAGGGTTTTTTGGTTTGTTTTTCTTTTCTTTTTTTTTTTTTAATAAAGGAAGCGAAGCCGGCAAGCTTACAGTCTTCTCTTTGATGGATGTAATTCAGTCCAAATGCCCAAATGTACATTGCAGATTCTCCAAAACACTGATAAATATTCCAAATGATATATTGCCTACTGAAGGAAACTGTTGAAGAATGGTGTTCCCCATGCAGAACTAGGGACCCAAGTGTCCCTCTCGATTTGGTGCAAGAGTTTCAGCAGTGGCAAGACTGCTTACATAGCATCTGGGTAAAAGTCAGCTCACCCATAGCTGGGCCTCCCTCCACAAGCTCATCTGCAGATGTTTTCTGGATAGAATTTGTGTATGATATACAGCAGATCATTTAGGTTGTTTGAAAAAAATGTAAGGCAGACTCTCAGTGAGAAACTCAATAACTGAACATTCATTACTATCTTCCAAGCTTTCTGAGGCATTATTCAAGGCAGAGACCTTATCTATCTCGTGATTTTCAGAGTTTTTACCTGGATATAATGTATCCTTCAGTACTGCACCTCTTGACAATAAACCAAAAATTTGTGCAGTCTGATGGAGATACACAGTGGAAACTAAGTCAGGGACTACAGATGACTCTGGAGTCTTGTGAAGAGCTGACTTGTTCAGTGTTTCAACAGGTGGAGTCAATGCTAAGTGAAGCTGGTCATTCTAGTAGAATGAAAAGACATTCAGGGAGAATTGAAATGGACCATAAGGAGAAAATTAAAGGTCAATACTTTTTAAATGAGTCTCTCTCTCTCTCTCTCTCTTTCTCGCTCTCGCTCTCTCTCTCTCTCTCTCTCTCTCTCTCTGTTCTCCTTCTCTCTCTGCTCTCCTAAAGCATCTTGGGTTGGAAATCCTCTCCAACCTTGAAGGGCCAACTGACAAGGTACCTCCCTACTGCCTTACTAGTTAATAGTTAATATGTACTGAACCATCACTATGTGATAAACATTGTCTCAATAGCTTCCCAGGCTTATTCTATTTAATTTTACATTGCCTTATACTAAGATAGAGAAAAAAGTCTTAAAATGTGGCAATAGAATTTCTGTTATGAAAAAACCTGTCTTTTGAAAGCATGAAGTATTTGATGAATATAAGGAGATCGCACAAACTGGTTCACTGAGTGCTCTCTCCAACGTCCTTCCGCCGTGTCCTCCATGCTGCAGATAGAGAACTACAATCTCCATCTCCAGACTTCATGCAGGTTGGGGTTCACCTTAGACCCAGGCTCCACCAAGAAGATGCAAGCAGACATAACTTGGAAGAAGGAAAGGAATTCCACAAGGTGGTATCCTACATGGGGAAATGGCAGAGATGAGTTTGGCTTCTCTATGGCTGGCAGGGACAGGTCACTTCCTGCTCATAGGAGGGATAGCATGATCCTGGGGCCAAGACAGCAGCTGTTCCTTTGGCAGTTTAGTTCTCGGACATCGTGGTTGTAGGACTTGTTCCTAGAAGCCCATCTAGAGTCTGTTTCTTTTTCATCCCAGTGAATCTGTGGGTTACCTAACATACCTTAATAAACCATTTTCTGCTTAAGCCAGCCAGTGTGGATTTTGTTGTCTGCAACTAAGATCATTTCTGACACACAAGGCAGAAGATGAATCCTCAAGGGCCTGGGTCCAGCTGGTACTGAGGCTTCAGAGAGCAGCAGTGACTGCCTTGCATAAGGCAAAGAGAAGCAACTGTGTTGAAAAAACCAAGGGCAGGAGGAGAGGAGAGGAAAGCAGACAGCACACACATGGCACGGAGTAGAGGAAGCGGCAACAGAAGCCTCCATTGTGGTTGCAGACGAAGAGCAACTAACTTGGATGTTGTTTGTTACGTGGTGCATGGGACATAACACAACCTCAACTTTGTCAGTTCTTTGGTAAAGTCTATTACTCTTTGACTCTCACAAATGCTTTATATAAGTGAGGGTTTGTTGCAGGACCTAGCAAAACAGTAAACTTTCTTTGGACTGATTCATAATAGCAACCATGATGGAAGTTCACTGAAGCCATGGGGTGGCCTTGCAACCAACCAGGCCAAGAAGCCAGGAGGATCCAAGTGCCTTTCCCTGATTCTCAAGGAGCAAGAAGCCCCCAGCTGACATCTGTGCATCATGCCTACACAGCATCATTGTTTCCATTTTCTGAATGAAAAATTTGAGGCTTAAAAGGGTCATATAGTGATGCAGGTGTTCATAGTTAGATTTGCCTGATTTCAAAGCCTGAGCTCCCACTCATAGTAAGCAGCCGGTTTAGCCATAAAGCCAAATTAAAGTACCAGGAAAAAGCATATGGTAAATACCAAGCCAGCAAGTAGAATATGCAAAGGGGACAAGTCCCTGTGCTACCCAGTCACGGTCTGGGGATCTCTTACTGTCCACATGGACATTGCAGAGTTGAGGGTTCTCTATGAGCTGCCTTCCCCTGGCCTTTGCTCTATGTGGCTTTCTGATGATCTCACCTTCTCTTGGGTCTCAGCTGTGAGCTCCCTCCTGGTTCTCTCAGAGATCACTGGCATTGTTGTGGCCCTGGTCATACCCTTGACTGTGTTCTTTGCTCCCTAGAGTCTTCAAAGGCAACATTTTATCCCTCAAGAACTTGAAAGAGGGGAAAGAGAGAAAGTGCCTTTCTGTCCTTTTTCAATGCCCTATCTTTATCACTTTGCTGCATGCTTAACACTGATGGAAACCTTACTCAAATTGGATCAAGCAAAAGGAAAAAAAAAAGAAGAGAAGGGAATTGATTGGCTCATGTTTCTGAAAATCTCAGGGATTTTAGCTTCAGGTCTGGTTGGATCCAGGGGCACAGAGTGTCTCTCATTCTCTTACTCTGTTTCCTTTTCCCCTCCATCTCTTTACTCCATTTCTTTTATTCTCCAGTAGAGTCTCACCTTAGGTGCCTCTTGGCATATTCCAGGCTCACATTCTTAATGACTCCCAAAGAAAGGGACTTCTCTTCCTCAGGAGATACAACTCAAGTCCTAGAACTGACTCTCATTGTCCACTTCTTAACCAAATCCTGTGATCAGGGGTAGAACTGCTGTAATGGCCAAGACTGGGTTATGTCCCACCCCTGGCACTGGGACGAGAGCAGCCTACTCAAACTACAGGGACAGAGATAGAGAAGGAATGGCTTTTCATGAGAACTCCAGGGAGCATCCCCACGAGGAGAACAGATGCTGGCTGAGCTAAAACAAGAAACATCCACTGTTCTGCCTTTACTGCCTTCTCTACACCCAGTCTTCCCTTCTCCTTCACCATACAGTCTGTTCAGAGCATCACTCCTGGGCTCTGTTGGAATCTATCTGAATGCATTTCCTCCCTTTCTCAGTGGAACTTTCCAGATCGTGGCTCTGCAAGGGACACACCCCTTGCTTGCTGGCCATGTCTGCCCAGCCTTACCTCATTTTATTCCCAATGTTCGGCATAGTGCCTGGCACAGATACAGTGTTTGGACAATATCAGTGGCCTGAATGGATGAGGCCAGGGGAGCAGAGAGGCCACCGAGCTCTTTTTCATTGCTGGGGTGGACCCAGAACAACTCCATGGTGCTGTCTTAAGACTGCAAGGGAAAGACCCCAGATTCCAGACTGACGGAGCTGTTATGTTGGGATTTCACTTGGCTCTGCTTCTTCTTTCAAGCTGCTAAATTTCTTACAATAACATATGCCAAAGGGCTCCCCATACATGAAATTTCCCTTAGTTGAAGAGAGCCCCAGATCCAGGGTCTGGGGTTGGAGAGAGAGAAGCCAGGATAGGTGCTGCTTGGGAGTGAGGTACAGAGGAAAGATGTCCCAGGGATGATGCTCTCTTCCTACCTGCTGAGGCCTGTGATGTTTTCGTGGGAAGAGGGGAGGATGGAGGAGGCACCAGCTGTACTTGCACACACGTTCCTGCCATGAACGTACAGCATGGGATGAATTGACAATGCTTCACTGGGATGACCCTCAAATGAAAATCTCTACTCCACTGTGGGTGTTTGAACAGTCAGGGCAGTAAAAATGGTCATTTCTCCCCATCTTGATCATATCAGAACTTCGAGTCCTTCTTTTCCAAATGCCTCATGAATTTGAAGAAAGTACAAAGCCGTGGTTGGATGATAACCCAGGGCTTTCTTCTCCCCATAGATGGGGCTGTTCCCATACGAATTTCCAACAATGCCCTTCCAGGGGCCCTTTCAGGATTTCATTTAGCAGGAGCCGTTGGTAAATGGAGGCACCAGGGACCTCGAGAGCCATTTGCTTTGAGCTACTATATTAGTGCTGTGTCCTCATAGCCAGCCAGGCAGGGGGCCCACAGCACACAGACCCAGTGAGAAGACTGGGCAGCCCCCACGCATGAATTGCCAACTTAGTGCTAATGGCACTCCTCTGAGTATGGAAGAAAATGACTGCTGTCAACGGGGTAACAGTGATGACCTTAGAGTGTCTGAGAATCTAGTTTAAGACAGACAATCTCCAATAAGTCGACCTAGAAAATTCCTGTCACCACTGCCCCTACACCTCTCTAGGTCTCAGTTTCTTCCCCAGAAGATGAAGGGTAGACTGCATTGTCTCCAAGAGTCTTGAGTGTTAACAGCCACACACTGAGTTTTGCCTTACCTGCTTCCTCTACCTGGAAAAGGACAAAAGGAGAACAGTTATTTACAGACCATTGAGCAGCCCTCTTCAATCTTGGAGATGGTCTGCCTGTTCTCTGACTTCCTATTGAATGTTTATTTTGGGGGCACTGCAGCTACAGGGGAAGTGTTTGTGTCATCTCCCTACTTTTGTGCTTTGGTTCAGAGAAGGGAGCCTCCACCCACACTTCTGCTCCCTGTCTCTTCCCACCTCCCTCTTGGGAAAAGGAGTTGATAATCCAATGGATCCAAGCCTGACATTCACTGGGGCTTTACACTTAGTACAAACGCATTTCCATGAGCCCTTTCCTGCTGCAAGTAACAGCTTGTAGTGTGTAAGTGCACGCACATATGTTAGAACACATCTCCAGGATAAATTCCCAGCGGAGGAATTTCCGAGTGAAGAGCAAATGCATTGAAATTTTTAAACTTCCGATTGTCCTCCAAAAAGGCTGTACCTCATGGCAGAGAGTGCTAGTAATGTACCCAATATCCATTCTCCCTTGGCAATCAAAAAGCTGCATATCTGGGCCTCTCTTGTAAATGGGGTGGCCAATGAGACGTAAGCAGACGTTTTGAGTAATACTTTTAAGAAGGCCCCTTTGCTTCTGGACCTTGCTCCACTTCCTGTGTGGATCTCTGTTTTGATGGCAGGAACTATAGCAACCTTGTTATAACCTCAAGGATGGAAGCTGTGTGCTAAGTACAGGGTTAAGAAAGGCCAAATGAGCCTGGGTCCCCGAAAGTCCTTGTAGAGGCTTCAAACAGTTCTGAGCTGTTTCTCATTAAGTAGGCAAACAAAGTCCTAATTGTTCTAAGCTATCTCAGTCAGGCCTCTACTGCTAACAGCTCAATGTAGTCCCCAACTGATTCACACTGACTTTCTCACTAATAGCCAATAGTGTATGTCTACCGTGTGTGTGTGTGTGTGTGTGTGTATATATATACACATATATATGTGTGTATATATGTGTGTGTGTATATATACACATATATATGGAGAAAGAGAGAGAGAGAGATGGAGTCTCACTCTCGTCCAAGCTGAGTACAGTGGCATGATAGCTCACTGCAACCTCTGCCTCCTGTTTTCAAGCAATTCTCATTGCCTCAGCCTCTTGAGTAGCTGGGATTGCAGGGATCTGGCACCACACCCGGATAATTTTTTTTATTTTCAGTAGAGACAGGGTTTCACCACCTCTGGTCTCTAACTTCTGACCTCAAGTGAGGACAGGCCTGGCTCACTTGGCTAGGCTGGTCTCAAACTCCTGACCTCAAGTGATCTGCCTGCCTTGGCCTCCCAATATGTACACTATTTTTGACCATTACATTTCCGGTGGAATTATCCTCCAAGAAATCTAAGATGTGGGGCAAGAAAGACTGAAGTAAATTACTGAGTTGTAGATTTCAGAAGCAGCTATATTCAGGGGATAACTGTATCTATTTGCATAAATGAGCCACTAAACACATCCAAGCAAGTGACCCACGATCGTCCTGTAGGGTGTGTGGAGGCCAGTTCATGGGGTTCTCAGTCATGTATTTCCCAGGATATGTATCAAATGGACTTTTTTTCAATGAAACCCGGAGTATTTACCACTAGAGGATTTATCTTCCTTCCCTCACATATTCAGAAAAATAATCTTCCGTAAGCCTACATGGGCTGGAAAATTCAAATAACAGTCATCTGCAGGAGCAAAGGAGAAGAGCAATGTTAAGGATGAGGAGGTAAAAGAAGGGAATGATTCGGAATTATGCAAATTGCACATGACCACAACTTAACGTTTATTAAAGGCACTGCAATGAGTTAACCTTTAATTTCAGGAAATGAATGTCTTTTATAATTATCCTCCTCCCAGGTAGCATGTAATTATCTATAAAAATCAGTGCATAGCAGGGGCCTTATCGATGCCCTGATTTCACCTCCTGCTCTTGCAGGATGGTGAATACTCACTGTGGGAGGGAAAGTGGAGGGTCCCCATGGCAAACAGACTTGATAAACTCAGATGCTAGCAAAACGGCCTATCACGTCATCAGTGAGCTGGCCAAATATAACCTTGAATTTAAAATATACAATAGGGAAGATTTACAAAAATTATGTTATCAAAAATGATTATTACATTTTCAAATGCATTCTTTTAAAATTCCTTCAAAACTTCATTTCAGCACCATTATCTGGAGAAAGAAGGCCTGGATGCTTGGCTGGGGGAAGGACCCTCATGCTTTGCCTCTTCTCTCACAGCAGCTCCCCCAGGCCTTACTCTGGCCTCATTTTTCTGATGTGGACACAGCTTCTATTGGATTATCTGGCTTCCCATTTCCTCACTTGCTTTGAGTCTGAAGATCACTTTTAAAGACCCAAATAGATGCACGGGTTTTAAATTGAGTAGAGTTATAACAAGTTGCTAGAATTTCTTCATGCATTTAACAGACAAGTACTTCTTAAAAAATCTTATATACTTTTTGAAATGGTTAATACATATAGGGCCACCCTGTAACAGAAGAGTAGAAGCAAGACTGGAGGAGGATGAGGGGGAAAGATAGATATTGCAGGAATTTACACAACTTGGCAGTGGGGAGGGAGAGGGAGCAGAAGGGGTGCAGCGTGGCACTGGGGAGAATGGAGGGAGAGATGGCAGGTCAGAGATGTTAGTGTGGCATCACACCAAGCTGGGTTTCATCTCTGTGCCCCCATTTGCTAGCTACATGGCCTGAGGCAAGACATTGAATGACTTAGCCTCAGTTTTTTCATCTGTAAACTAGGGACAAAAGTAATCTACTGCGTAAAGTTGTAGTGAGGATTAAATGACATAATTTCTACATAAAGCCAAACACATGATAGGCACTGAACAGATGGTATCTCTTATTATCATTGTGGTAGGTAGCCTCCAAGAAGGTCTACTATGATCCTTGTCTCTTGGTATTCAGCGCCTTGGCATGGTCCCTTCCCAAAATGAATCAGTGCTGACTGATGTGATCAACAGAAGACTGCAGAATTGATAATTTATGAGGCTCTGAGCCTTCTCAAGTGAGATCACAAAAAGGAAGAGCAGTTTCTGCCTTGGCGTCTTGAATCAATTGCTCTGGAGGAAACAAACCATCTTGTCTTGAGGACATTCAAGCAGCTGCATAGAAAGGCCTGCATGGAGAGGTGCAAACTTGCCATCCCTTTGAGCTAGCCATCTAGGATGCAGATCCTCCAGGCTCACTCAGTCAATCCTTCAGTTGACTGTAGCCTCAGCTGACATCTCACTGCAACTTTATAAGAACCAATCAGCCAGGTCACTTGCAGATTTTGGACCTAAACAAATGGTGAGACATAACAAATGATCATTGTTGTTTTATGCCACTAAGTTTTGGGGTTGTTATGCAGCAATAGATAACTAATACGGGATGATAATATTCATTATCTAATGCTACATAATCAGATTTGAAAACCTAGTGGCTCAAAAATAACAAAAATCATTGATTATTTATTGTGGTTTCTGTGGGTCAAAAATTTAGATAAAGCACAATAGGGACAGATTAACTTTGCTGTGATGCTCTGGGTATCAGCTAAGATGGGTTGAAAGCTATGGGCTTGTATTAGTCTGTTCTTGCACTGCTATAAAGAACTACTTGCGACTGGGTAATGTATGAAGAAAAGAGGCCCAATTGACTCACAGTTCTGCAGGCCGTACAGGAAGCATGGCTGGGGAGGCCTCGGGAAATTTACAGTCGTAATGGAAAGTGAAGGGGGAGCAAGCATATATTCACATGGGGACAGGAGAGAGAGCTTGCAAAGCAGGAAGTGCCACACACTTTTAAACCATCAGGTCTTGTGAGATCTCACTCACTATCATGAGAACAGCAAGGGGGAAACCTGCCCCCATGATCCAATTACCTCCTACCTGGTCCTTCCCACAACATTGGGGACTGCAATTCACCATGAGATTTAGGTGGAGACACACAGCCAAACCATATCAGGGCTGGAGTCATCTGAGGGCTCATTCACTCATATGTCTGGCAATTTATATTGGTGGTCAGTTGAAAGCCTAGCTGGGGCTGCTGCCTGGTATACCCATTGTTATGAACTGAATGGTATCCCCCTGCCCTCGAATTCATATGTGGAAGCCCAAACCTTCAATACCTCAGAACGTGACTGTACTTGGAGATACGGCCTTTGAGAGGTAATTGAGTTAACATGAGGTGAATAGGCTCATTTTAGGGTTAGGCCATAATCCAATCTGACTGGTATCCTCAAAAGAAGAGGAGACTGGGACACACAAGAGACACAAGGTTGGGCATCCACAGGGAAAAGGCATGTGGGGCTCAGTAAGAAGGCAGCCATCCTCAATCCATGGAGAGAGGCCTCAGAAGAAACCAACCCTGCTGACATCTCAATCCTGGACTTCCAAGCTCCAGAACTGTAAGAAGTAAATCTCTGTTTTTTGAGCTTCCCAGTGTGTGAAATTTTGGTATGGCAGTTCTAGCACATTAATACACTCACGCATGTCCTTTCCATGTAACCTGAGCTTCCTCACAACATGGTGAATCTGTTCCCAGGGAAACCAGAGAGACAGCAAAAGAGAGAGGGGCAGGGGAGAGAGAGAGAGAGAGAGAGAGAGAGAGAGAGAGAGAGAGAGAAGCTGTACCACTTTTATGACCCAGTTTCAGAAGTCACATAGCATCACTTCTGACATTTTCTGTTCATTAGAAGTGCGTCACTAAGTTATGACTATATTTGAGGGAAAGGGAACTAGACTCCCCCTTTCAAAGGAAAAACAGTCAAATAATTTGTAGACATATTGAAAAACCATCCCAGTCTTTACCATCACCACCATGTTCATCATGCAGATTTTAAGATGCTGGCAGGCCAGGCAGGTGGAGGTGTGTATGCCCCAAGCAACTTGGATTGGGAATGCGGATCTGGAACTCAGGGCTAGAGATGTGGGCTTGGAAGGCATCCACACAGAGAAACAGGAAGGGAACATGACCCTAAAGAAAGAGAGAGAGCTTGGCCTTGAGAAATGCCAAACTCAGCTTGGTGCGCATGAATATGGATTTAAAATGCTGGGAAAGACCTCAAAAAGCCAGCTACCTAACCCAACTTGGATATTTAATAAAAAGAAACATACTAGTTTTTTCCAGTCTACTAAAGCTTCCTACCAGCAATGCTCCACAGCCAGAATAGTTTTCAAAAAATGATGGACTTAAAGATGATCCGTGTGTGCAAACTGGGTCCTAGGTGACCTGCAGGCCATCCTGTTAGATCCTATCCAGGAGATTCAGCTTTGGCCAGAACCCAATCCCTGTCCACCTCCAGCAAGGGGCTGCTCTCTTGGGCTGTTAGGTGCCTCTTTCCATCAGTGACTATGACTGGCTATCTTGTAGAGACTCATAAACTCAACATAGGAGCTTTTTAAAATGTTGAAGTTTTTAAAACAACTTATATTTAAGATAACAAAACAATATATGTTCATTTCAGAAATAAATTCATACAGGTAACCAGCAAGATGACAATAAAAACACCCATAATCTTACCACACTGGGTCATGGCTCATTGAAATTTTGTTGATATCCTTCTGTGCTCTGTGCTCTTCCTGTGCACAAATATGTTCTTTTTAAAAATGGGATCATATGGAATGTTTGATACTTTTTTCATTAAATATGATATAATGTGAAATGTCTTCCACTGCATTAAGTAAATATTATTTTGCAGCATCCTTTTAATGATTTCTGAGATGATCTGTGATTTTACTTCATCCTGTATGACTGAGAAATTAAGCAATTTCCAAATTTGTTTGGTTTCTTTTTTCCTACTTTTTATCTTGAAATAATTATAGATTTGTGAAAATCTATAATAAGATAGCACAGAGAGGAATCTCGTCATCCAGTTTCCCCCAATGATTATGTTGTACATAATTATAATACAATATAAAAATCAGGAATTTAACCCTGGTAGAAAGTTTGTGTGTAGTTTTAGTCATTTTATCACATGTAGGCCGGGCGCGGTGGCTCAAGCCTGTAATCCCAGCACTTTGGGAGGCCGAGACGGGTGGATCATGAGGTCAGGAGATCAAGACCATCCTGGCTAACATGGTGAAACCCCGTCTCTACTAAAAATACAAAAAACTAGCCAGGCAAGGTGGTGGGCGCCTGTAGTCCCAGCTACTCCGGAGGCTGAGGCAGGAGAATGGCGTAAACCAGGGAGGCGGAGCTTGCAGTGAGCTGAGATCCAGCCACTGTACTCCAGCCCGGGCGACAGAGCAAGACTCCGTCTC
>NW_016806413.1:3531410-3672513 GCF_001698545.2 Rhinopithecus bieti
AAAAAAAAAAAAAAAAAATTTATCACATGTGTAGATTTGTGAAACCACTACCACAATCAAGACAAATAACTATTTCATCAGTACAAAGATTTCCCTCCTGCTACCCTTATATATTCACACCTACACCCTGTCTTCAACTTCTGACAACCACTAATATTTTCTCCATCTCTATAGTTTTGACATTTCAAGAATGTTATACAAATGGGAACCATACAGTATGTAACCTTTTGAGACTGACTTTTTTTCACCCAGCATAATGCCCAAGTTGTGGCATGTGTCAATTATTCCTTTTTATTGTTGAATGATATTCTTTATATAGATGTAATAACAGTTTATTTAACTATTCACCTATTGAGGGGCATTTTGTTTCTTGACAGTTTTTGACAATTACAAATAAAGAAAGTAGGAACAATTGTGTACAAGTTTGTGCGTTAACATAAGTTTCCATTTCTCTGTGATAAATGCCCAAGAGTGTGACTGATGAGTCATATGGGAGGTATATGTTTAGTTTTTTAAAAGAAACTACCAAGCTATTCCCACCAGTCAGTAATATATGAGAGATCCAGTTCTTTGCATACTCACAGCATTTGGTATTTTATTTTTTAAGCTGTCTTTTGTTGTTGTTGTTGTTGTTGTTGTTTGTTTTTGAGATGGAATCTTGCTCTGTCACCCAGGCTGGAGTATAATAGTGTGATCTCGGCTCACTGCAACCTCCGCCTCCTGGGTTTAAGTGATTCTGCTCTGCCTTAGCCTCCTGAGTAGCTGGGTTTACAGACACGTGCAACCATGTCCAGCTATTTTTTGTATTTTCAGTAGAGATGAGGTTTCACTATGTTGGCCAGGCTGGTCTCGAACTCCTGACCTTGTGATCCGCCCGCTACGGCCTCCCAAAGTGCTGGGATTACAGGCATGAGCCACCACGTTATGTTTTTTTAAGTTGTTTTAATAGATGTATGGTGATACCTCAGCATAGTCTTAATTTGCATTTCCTTAATGGCTAGTGATGTTGAACATTTGTCCATATTTGCTATCTGCATATCTACTTTGGTAAAATATATATTAATGCCTTCTGTATTTTTTAAAATTTATGACCCAGGATACAGTTTATCTTAATATATATACCTTGGTTCCTTGAAAAGAATGTGTATTCTGTTGGTGGGTGAAGTATTATGTAAATGTCAATTAGATCAGGTTGGTTTTAGTGTTGAGCTTTTCTATATCCTTGCTGACTTTCTGTCTAGTGTTCTATCAGTTGTTGAGAGAGGGATGTTGAAGTCTCCAATTACAATTGCAGAGTTGTCTATTTCTAATTATAGTTCTATCATTTGATTTATTTATGTTGAGGCTATGTTGTTAGGTGCATCCACATTTAGAATTATGTCTTCTTGGTGAATTGACCCTTTTGTCATTATATAATTATCCCTTTTTTATTCCTGGTAATTTTCCTTGCTCTCGATTCTACTCTCTGTGAAAGTAGTGTCACCACTTCAGCCGTTCAGTTTATTATCATCTAAACAACCCTATTCAGCCTTTGCAGTCATCCACAATTATTAGAAATTCTTGGTTACAGGCTTTTGACTACATGTTTTTAAAGGCTTTTGGCTGAATTGACAAATTGCCCTGCATAAATTTACCAACTTAATACCTAAACATTTGGGCTAATTTAAAATCATTATAAACTAAAGGCATGGCTTTCCCAATTTGATAGGCAGAAATCTTACAACTCTATGGAGGTGGAGTTGGTGGTGATAGGTGCATCTTCAGATGACTTAAATTCAAAAAAAGTCAAGAGATCTAAGAAAGAAGTCAATAGATCTAAAATTCATAAATTGAGAAATAGGGGCATATGTATATTCTTAGAATCCACGGGAATGCCAGATGCCACAGCCATAAGTAGCTGCCCTTGAGGACTGGACAGCCAGGACTGGACAGTGGGATAAGGTGACAGCTGGTTAATGAAATGGTGCCGCAGAGGACTGGTGCTTTTGTATTTAAGTTCTCTGTAGCATTACAATTTTTAAAAGCATGTAAACCTATTACCTTGACTTTACAAATGACATTTGGTTGTTCGTTAAGCTTGCATTTAAATTTATTATCAGAACTCCCATAACTGTGTAATCCTAATACTAAATAAAACTCAGCCTCTCTGGGAGCAAATTGTCACTCTCAACATTCCGCAGGCTGGTGGCGGCTCGGGCTGTCCTCGGACGCAAACTACACGTCCCAGGATTCCGCGAGCCAAGGGGGTGGTTCTGGCCGGGGCCGGAGCGACTGAACTCGCGGTTTTGCGCACGCGCACAGGCTCCGCGCCGGGCTCGCCAGCCGGGCAGGCGCACGGGGAACACCTGCGAGCCTGGAGGTGGCGGAGGGTGCGAACCCGGCGGCGCGGCCAAACCTGCGCTGGCTGCCTGGGCCTCCTGAGCCAGGAGCTGGCACTGGGGGCGGCGGCGGTGTGGGAAAGTGGCGCCGCGGTGGGGCCTCCTGGATGTGTCGGCGGAGGTGGCTTCAGTCCCGCGGAGCCCAGGCTTCAGGTAAGACGCGCGCGCTCGGGGCTGGCGCGGACTCTGACACCCGCCTGGGACTTGGAGTGGAGGGGCCGAACCCTCGACCCCCTGCAGGAGACGACGCGGTGCCGGGCCCCAGAGTGACGGGGAGGTTCTAGGACGCCTGCCGGAGATAGGAGAGTTTGCAGAACGGAGGGATGTCGTGTGAAGCGAGCTGAGAGAGGCGCGGGGGGTGGGCGGGGCGGGGGTGGACCCTCAGGGTCGGAGGCCGAGGACCGGGGCAGCGCCCTGGGGCTTGCCAGTTGGAGCCCTCAGCTCGTGGCAGGCACTGGCGTTGGGTCCTCAGGCCCTTTTGCTTTGGGAGGTAATGGGTGGTGCGCATTTGGCGCGGGCGGTGGGGAGCCACGCGAGGTGCGCGGAGCGGGCCTGGGCCTCCGGGAGAACTGCCAACCCGGGCAGGCCTGCAGCTGATACCTGGGCGCCTTGGGGGCAAGTGGGGCACCTACCATGTGTGTCCGGTGTAAGAGCTTGCCACGGCCTGCTTGGCAGTGCCGGGGTAGCCTCTGAAGTAGGAACCCAGTGAATTCCTGACTCCGTGTGTGTGTAGGAACCCGTCTCCCGCTCACTGATGGGAACTCTGCTAAAGTATGTGACTCTCAGGCTGGAGTCTTGCACCAGGTGCAGAGCGACCAGTGTCCGCCTACTTTATGCCAGCCAACACTTAGAGCCTGCTCTTGGGAGAAACAAGGCTCCGCGTGGAAAGGGATGACTTCAGGGTTATGGGGCGAGCTTGGTAGGACTTAGTAGCTAAGAGCATAGACAGAGGAGGTTTCATTCACCAAATGTTTACTATAATATGTGCCTGGCCTTCAAATCCTGGTTCTCCGCCACTAGCGGTGTGCGCTTGAGCAAGTCATTTATCGTCTCTGAGCCTCTGTTTCTTTCTCTGTGAAGTGGAGATGAAAGTACAATGCCTTTATCACGGGGTTGCAGTGAGGATGAAATAATGCCAGGCAAGTTCGCAGCCCAGTATGTCTAAACAGTGAGTGCGCAGCAAATATCAGCAGCCGTGGTGACTAACGATAGAAACTGTTTGAGGTGCTTGGAGTCCAGGTTCATCTTTACTGGCACTAGCTGCCCTCTCTGGCTCTCGTGAATCTTACAGATCTTCCAGCTCATCCTTTCATATTAGTCATGAGGAATCTCAGTCCCTACAGAGCTAGGAAAGAGCATAGGTCCCCTCATCCCCAGGGATGGTCAGCACGTTCCTTCCTGAGCCTTGGGCCCCTGCGAGAAGGAGAAGAGGAGAGTGGAGATCTTCAGCAGAAAGGAAGACATGGTGCTGGTGGCTGGACCCTCCGTGGCCATGTAAGTATGCTAGTTGGCAAGTTCTTGTTCTAAGCCTTGCATTAGAGAATACTTAGCAATAAACAAAGCCTTCTAGTAAACATTGCACTAACTAGAAAATTAGATTACCAAATCCCCCATTCCCCAATGGTCCTTGTCAATCTCAGCTTGGTTGTCAGTGGAATACTTTCCCCTAGGACCTGCTAATCACGTGATTCCCAGGGTTTCTTAAATTGGATGAAATAATGGATGTGAAAGGTGGAACCTACAAATGTCATCATGGGCTTTGGAGTCAGTCTTGGTTTTGAATCCTAATCCCTCCACTTAATCGCTGTGTGATGTTGGGCAATTCACTTAATGCCTCTAAGCATACTTCTTTAAATGTGAAATTGAATTAATAGCATTTACTTGAGGTTTGTAGTGGAGAATAAGTGAGATAATAATGTAAAGCAGTTAGCACTGTGCCTGGCTGAGAGTGAAAGCCAGTGAACAGGAGTTATTTTACCATTATGATTAGTAATAATATTAGAAAAATAATTGTCAGGCATGGTGCTTTGCCTTTGCTGTCTCTTTGAATTCACAAAACCACCCTGTGAAGTAGGCATAATTTTGTTTTTCAAATCAGGAAATAAAGGCTTGGAGAGGTTAAGAATTGGCCTAGGGTCACGTAACGGCTAAGTGACAGGGATGGGAACTCATATCCTGACATCTCCAGCTCCAGAACTGGTGCCATGTAATTCTCCTTCTCTGCCGCCCATCATCCTTGCTGTTGTTGCATTCTTGAAGCCCAGTTATGACCTGGGGCAGCCTCCAGTCTTGCAGCAGGGAGTCTTCTCACACCAAGTGGGTGGGAGGCGGGACCCTGCAGCCTGGCTGTGTGCTTCCTCTCTGTGGCTGGTGTTGGATGCGTGGTGAAGCTGCAGGGGACAGTCCCTGAGTGAGTTCAGGGGAGGAGGTGTTAGGAAGAGGCAGCCCAGGCAAGGCCTGTGGCCTCTTTAGGGTCTCATCACTGGATGGCAGGGCCGGGTGAGGGTGCAGGCTGGTTGGGACCTGGGAAGCTTGTGTGTGAGAAGAAATGCCTTCGTTTAGCTCCTGGGAAATATTCTGGGGCTGCACAATTATCTGAGCCTGATCTCTGCTTTGCGAAGGAGAGCAGCCCTTGAGCTGTGGATGTGAGGAGAAGGAGCCCCGGACTGAGAGCCAATATGCTGCCACTTTAATCCTGGCTGCCTGTGAGAGCTCACACTGCCTCTCAAGATCTCTTTTATGAAATAAAGAGTTGGAGGAAATCATTTCTAAGGGTTCTTGTAGCTCTAAAGGGCAGTGGTTTTGTAATTCTAAATTGATGGCTTAACCCTCTCAGCACAGTACTAGGGCACATGGGATAATTATCACACTAATATTATGTTACCTAGACTCTCCTTAGGGTGAGAGAATGTTCACCGCTCCCTAAGCCACCTGTCACAGCCGGGTACTCTCTGCCTGGCTAGGTGAGGAGGCATTACAGCAAGAAGCCTTGGGTTGCTAAGTTACAGTCCAGGGCCTGTGGTTCTACATTTCCAGGGCACCACACCTGCTCTGCCCTTGACTAATAAAAACTCACAGCTCTACAGTTTACTCTGCTTCTCTGCCATTGAGTGTTCCTCCAAGTCTGATGACAGATGAGCATAGTACTAAGAACAAGACCTCTGGAGTGAGAGGCAGGTTCACATCCTGGTGCCCCTTCTTGAGCTTTAAGAACTTAAGCAAGGTACTTAACTCCAGTAAAACTTAGTTTTCTCATGTTAAAAGAAAGTGGGGATAATACTGGTACTGCATTGGAGGGTGAGGCTTAAATGAAATAGGTCAGGAAAAGGGCTTAAGACAGCACCTCTCACATAGTAGGTGCTCAGTAAGGTAAGATGGTGAGACCGTTCATCTCTTTCCCCTACCCAGAGGCCAACATCCTCTTTCTTAGCTAACCTGGACAAGGATCAATCCTTTTGCTTTCTCTGACTTCCCATGTCCTCACTGGTTCATACTCTAGCACCTGGAAGAGAATCAGATCTTTCACTCTGCCAGTAGTGACTGCCATTGGTACAATCTTATGCTACAAATTTCTCTGTTTTCTCCATTCTGAAAAGGCTAAGAGAGGGCCCCTTCTTTGCTGTGTAGTTGCTCCTCAGCCCTGAGCTAAGCCTCAGGAAGGGGTTGGGGACCTGGTCTGCTGTATTGCCACACCCAGTGATGAAATGGACCCTGGGGTCCTTTGACAGTGGAGGTTTGTGGCAGGAATCATGGCACATCCTGGAGTGGCATCTGGAGTTGCCACAGTTGTGCTGGGTCCCAGATCTTCCAAGAGAGTCACACAGTAGCCATTGTAAGGAACTGGAGATGCTGTCCGAATTTGCTCTGTTCAGGTGCTCCTTTCTCAGGGGACCTACCTCCTCTCTGCTGGCCTGCAGGGATGGCCATCTCCCTATGTCCCCAACTGGTGGCTGCTTTAGACCCAGGCTCCATCCTTAGTCCATTTAGCTGTGGCCAAGAGATCTGGTCTCGTTTCTTGCCACTCCCATACCACAAGTGGTGCACTTTGTGTGGGAAGGAATGGGTTGGAGCAACTTGTTTGAAAAGAGAGCTTAGAGTCTGGCAGGCATCTCAGATTTCCCCAGAGCTTAGGCTTATGCATCATCTTAGCAAAAGCTGGGAACAGAATTTATTTAGCCTTTACTGATACTGATGGGGAGAGTTATTCTCAGTTGAATCAGTTGTTTAACCTGGGCTTGATAGAAATGCCTTGGTGAGTATCGCAAAATTGTGAAATGTTAGAAGAACCTTAGAGCAGTTCTCTCAGTATTGTGCACACATAAGAATCACCTGGAAGCTTTATTAAGACACAGTTCCTAGGTCCTCCTCTCAGAGAGATTCTGGTTCTGCAGGTCTGAAGTGGGGCCCAGGATTCTGCATTTCTCAGATCCCGGGTGATGCTGCTACAACAGGTCCATGGATCCACTGAGTCCTGCTTTGGAGGACACCATGGCCAGCCCTACTCCCCACTATGGAGTAGCCCACATGGGTTGTTCTTGTGTTTTGCTAGACCACTTCCAGATGGGGGTTCACTGCCCTACAAAGTAGCTGATTCCTCCATGCTCAAAAGTTTTAGTCTTTAGAGAAGTCTTCCTCCAGCCGATCATGCTGAGCTCCACCTCCCCGTGACTTCTTTTTGCAGTTCTTACTCTAGGTCGCTGGAGCAGCTGGCACACCTGTGCTGGGCAGGACAGAATGGGAATCATATGTGCCACAGTCCACATTTGTGCCTGGGGCTTGGGTTGCACGTGTCACCATCATCCACGTGTGTCCAGTCAGGTAGAAGGGGTTGCATCTACTCCTCAGGAGCGGCCTCACTCTTGTTGTGCAGCAACTCAGGTATTTGAAGACGCATGAGTGCAGGGGCTTCTTTTCTCCAGGAAAGTGGCCCTACTCCTTCTAGCATCCTACACAGTGTAGGGGTTCTCAGTCCTTCCTCATCCTGGCTGCTCCAAGATGAGTGTCCCAGAGAGACTCACATAGGGTGGGGTCGTATTAATGACTAATTGTACAGACTCTAATTCCTGACAGAAATGGGTAACCTGAACCTAATCATGAGAAAACATCAGACATTGAGGAATATACTAGAAAATAGCTGGCCCTGACTCTTAAAGGTTGTCAAGATCATAAGTCGAAGATAGACTGAGAAGCTGCCCCAGATTGGAAAGGACTAGAGAGATGTGATAACTGGATGCCATGCTTCATCCCAGACTGGATTCTGGACCAGAAAATAGAAATCATATGTTAATAGTATTATCATTATAGTATCAATATTCATTTCGTGAATTTTTGTTGTGTAAGAGAAGGTTTTCATTCTTAGAAAATACATGCTAAAGTATTGAGGGCTAAAGGGGCCAGATTTCTCCATCTTGTTTTAAAATGATTCAGAAAAGAGAAAGAATTTGTATACAGTTGCCCTCCTCAGGGAGACTTGTTCCAGGACCCCCCACAGATAACAAAATCCAAGGATGCTTAAGTCCCTGTTATAAAATGGCACCATTATTTGCATATAACCTATGCAATCCTCCTGTATACTTTAAATCATCTCTGAATTCTTTATAATACCTAATACAATGTAAATGCTATGTAAATAGTTGTTATACTATATTGTTATTAAATTGATACTCTTTTTTATTGTATTTTTAAGTTTTTTTTGAATATTTTTGATCCACAGTTGGTTGAAGTCACATATGCAGAACTTGTAGATATAGAGGGCTGACTGTATATAGAGAGAATGATAAAACAAAGATGTCAAATTAGCAGTTGGTGAATCTGGGTAAGAGTGTAGAAGAGTTATTTGTCCTATACATGCCACTATTTTGTAAGTTTAAAATTATTTCCAGATAAAAAGAAGGAGATCGCAGACCCTGTAGCCAGCCTACCTGGGTTAGTCTTATCATTGCTTCCTCTATAAACCTGGCTTCCTAACCTCTCTGAGCTTTGATTTTTACCATCTATAAAATAAAGATCATCACTGCAGAGTGAAGAACCTGGCACCTAGTGATTGGCCAGTGGATCTTAGCTATGATAATATCATTATTATTAGGAAAGGGAGGAGTTGAGGGTGACACAGTGGTAATGAGACCAAAGGAAAACTCAACCTTATCCTGTCACCTCCTTCTGCTTGCTGATGTGGGATCTCAGGCTCCCTGGGTGTCTGGCAGGGACTTGGCTACTGTAAAGCGTCACCCTGCAGAAGGCTTTGCAGGTAGTCACCTGAGCCCATAGGGCTCCAATGTTGAAACCCAGGTCTCCTGACAACTTTATCCCCTGCCTTCCCTGGCACTTCTGTGCCTGCCCCACAGCCTGAGCTCCCCGGACTCTACCTGTCTGGGTATGTGGTACCCACTGAACTGCACATGGCTTTGGACCTGGCCATCACTGCCCATGGCTTGGAGGCCTCATGGTTTGCTGGACATATGTGAGAACTAGACAGTGATGCTTATCTTACTGTGGACAGATTTGTAGCAGTCATGAGTAATTGGGACATGTAGACACATAACAGAGATGCTCATCTTATCCTCCATCACCACCAAAACACCTCCAAAAACTTGCTCAAAACTCACCCACCCTCCAGCCAGCTTCCCCGGACGATTTCCTGTTGTGTACACTACCTCATGTTTCTTTGTGAATGTTTTATGCTTCATATACAGGGTGTCTTCAGGCTCTCTTGATCAGTTCAACCCTCTCAAATTGGGCCTGAGGGTCCATCTGGATGTGTGTACACACTGGCGTCTGAGCATTCCCTGTAAGAATTATTTTCATTTGATTTTGCAGTTCCACCTAGAAAACCTGGTGTAGGCGTGTTCTCCGTTACCTTTGTGAGCCACACAACAGAGGTTCCCACCATTCTGTTCCCTGTTTGCGTCCCTGTTTATGACCACATTGGTACACACTGATGCCAGAGAGGACCAATACAGGCACGTGTCACTTCCAGGTGACCCATTTGCGCTAAGCAAAAGCCAGATGACACGGCAGGCTATGTGGCAAGCAAAGGTTTCTGCGTTATTTGGAGGCTGAACACCAGTGAGAGGGTTGCAAATGAGCTGGTGGAAAGCCAAATGTCCTGCCCCATACTCAAGCCTTGGTTTATCCTCAACAAAGACTGACATCACCCTTCTCACCAAAGTAGTACTTTGTAGTAGTACACAGATGACTGTGACTTAATTCTGTTGGATTTTTTCCTGCTTTGAAGGGGTTCCTTTTCTATTGATAAGGCAATATAGTCACAGTCATCAGCTATTGATAGTGGATTAATGTCTCCAGCTTTGACTTTGCTTTGCTCTTTATTCTAAAGCAAGAAGATACTACCCATGCCAAAGTTTTAATCTAAGAAAGTGAGCCCTTAACTAAATGTTAAATATGCCTTGATAATTAAACTTATTAAGTTTTACAAGAACCACTCAGGCTGCCAGGATTTTGCCAAAGGATAAATAACCTTGGTCAGAAAACCTGATCTATAAATGCCTGAATTTATCAATAGCATTAGGTTAATATTTAGGAGCAAATGTAAGCATTATGTTATTAATACCAGTTCCATGTACTACTTCTGATAACCAAAAAAAAAAAAAGAAAGAAAGAGGGGGGAAAGAGATTATTCCGAGGATAAGGTTGAGTTAGTGAAACATGTTTACTGCTTACTAATTCACAACATGTAAGATCACAAATCAATACAGGACTGAAAGCTTCCACAATCTAGCACTAGTACTTCAGGCTGCATTTAGGACAAAAACACATTTCAGTGACAAAATAAGAATTCTATAATTTTCAATTGAAAGTGTGAACAATCCTTAAAAGTCAAATTGTTGTAAAAGTAATATAAAACCTTCTGCACCGTTGCTGACCCCCTCCTGGCCTGGGCCCTGCCTGATCTTCTGCAGCCTGGGTCTGGCAGGTGCTGGCTGTCTGGTCCCTCCACCTCTGTAACTCTTCTCGTGGAGGAGTGACCAGTGAGCAGCTGGTTCTGGCAGTCACACAACTGGGAACCCGGGCACAGGCCATGGTGAGGCTAGCAGGACAGGGGATTTGCTTTAGCCCAGAGCTTGCAAACGAGCGTCCATTTTTACCCGGCAGCAGTGAGGCCAGCAGCCCCAGGCCTTGGTGCATGTTGTCTTCACTCAATTTGAATAGTTGTGAGAAGTTACAAATTAGGACATTTCACATTTTCAATAGATTTATTGCTTCTCTGGGAAGATCAGAAGAGTGTTGCTATGGACTGAATCGTGTTCCCTCCATTTATATGTTGAAGACCTAACTCTCATGTGATTATGTTTAGAGATAGGTTGTCCTAATAATAAAGCTTAAATGAGGTCATAAGGGTGGGGCCCTAATCTGATAGAACTGGTGTCCTTATATGAAGAGGAAAAGAGATCAGAGTGTTTCTGTCTCTGTCCCCACCTCCCTCTCCCCCCTTGCTTTCTCCCTCCCTTTCCCACTCACTCACCTGACCCTCTCCTCCCTCCCCGCCACACAGAGAAGAGGCCATCTACAAGCCAGGAAGAGAGGCCTTACCAGAAACCAACCCTGACCTGTGAGAAAATTCTGTCATTTAAAGCACCCAGTCTGGTGTTCTGTTATGGCAGCCCAAGCAGACTGATACAGATAGGTACCACAGGCTGCCTTTGTGCCATTCTCCCATCAGCTGGCATTAGGTGTTCAGTCTCCAGGTCACACAGCCCACCTTCAGCTTTACTTTCTCCATTGGCTCAGGCCCTAGCAGGCATGTGAGTGTGCACCTTATACTCTGGGCCCGGAATTCCTGGGGCTTTTACTCCTTATCAAACCTCAAGGCCCTTATGGGCTTTTCTGTTCCCATGTCTGGGGCTGGCCAGGTCCCCCAGAAGTAGAGCCTGCACCCAGCACCAATGACCAGCCTCACATTGTGAGCCCCCCGCCCCAGGCAAGTGGCCCCACCCCAGCTGCCCAGCTGTTACTGGGGTCTGCAGATGTGACAACATTATTGACGCTATCCTCTGATGCTCACAACAACTGGGATCCTAGAAAGGAAGATTCACTAAGTCTGGGAATCTGATAACATTTAGCTGCTCTTGGGAGCTTAGTAAAGTGGTTTGGGGGAGTGAATTGATAGCTTGCTTCTGTCTGCCTCAGTTTCTAAAGGGGTTTTCTAGGCATGTTTTTAATCTCTTGATTTCTTTTTTCCCTGTCTTGAAAAAAATTTTGTTTTATCATGCTTTGTCCTGGCTGAGTCACTAAGCTCTTTGTTCCCCACTCCAGTTGGTCTCTAAATTTGGTGCCCAATGTAGAGGAGGCAGAAGCAGATAAACATGGTGGTGTTGGAGTACCCTGGTCTGTGTGACCCTGGAATGCCAAGAAGGCGAGGTCCAAATGGTGCCTGGGCTGTTAGCATAAGACAGTGCTTAGAATCCATGTTCAAATCCTGCCTCCATTCCATACATGCTCAGGGACTTGGACATATTTACTTACCTTCTCCCAGCCTCTGTGTCCCGATCTATAAATGGGTAATAGAAATAGTGGTGTTAGCCTCTTAATATTGGTTTGAAGATTGAATGAGAAAATATACCTACTGCCTGGAACATAAAGTGTTGGAGGCTGGTGGTTCTGAGTGTGTGTTTCAAGATAAGAGTGGGCTCATATTTAATAGTTGTTGGTAATCTGGGAATCAGTTTTAGGTGCTGATTGGATCCTTGGTAGCAGGATGGGACGGGAGGTACAGCACAGGAATCAGTTGCTCATCCCGGAGCAGTGGAGGGGCCAAAACTCTGCTTAGGGCACGAGTAAGAGGAGTGATGGGAAGAGGCAGCTTTTCCTAGTTTGATTACCTCTGCTTTTCTAAAGGAAGGCAAACAAATAAGGATCAAGGTTGTCATGTCCCCCTTGAAGCTCTTTTGTCTCCTTCAAGAGTTTCACCGCTGAGCACGGTGATCACATCCACCCAGCATTCACTCATCTTCCCTTCTCCCTGCCCTACAGCCTGGTGACTCTCAGCTGGTCAGCTGGTGGCATTCTCTGGTCATTGTCATGGGTCCAGGAGGGGACTGGGCTGCAAAGTAAGGTGGGATGTGTGTGCCCTTATTTGGGCTCACTGCTCCCTGATTGAGTCCTCTGAATGTCTGAGGTGTTTCTTTCTCTTCTCTGCCCCTTGCCCCACTTTAATGAAGACTGGGTCTTCTGTATCTTGAGGGTGGTTTTCAACACAGTCTTTAAAGTCCGAGAACACTGGGTTAAGACCTAAGCTTCACACCTGTTGTAACCTTGGACAAGTCACTGAACTTCTCCAAGCTCCGGTTCCTCATCTAAAAATAGGGAATAATGATACTTCATAGGCTTGTGGTAAGTACATAGAGGAACGCTTTAGGGCGAGACAGCTGGGAAGCACTGAGCACACAGCTGTCCTGGCTTGGAGCAGGGGCGAGACTGGAGTACCCTTTGTTAGGGCACCTGCCATGTCCTTGCCCAAGCAGGAAAAGGGCTGATCTGTTTTTTTTTCTCTGTGTGGAATGGCTCGTGTCAGAGACCATCTGTCCTGTACCGATCCCATCTCACTGGAGGCTCTGTAACCCCAGAGGGTGGTGGGGTCCTTTGCATCAGTGACCCATTGAACCTTCATGCCCACCCGCACATCCTAAAGAATCAGCCTCTGTTTTCAGGAAGGCACTAAGTAGAGACAAAATGTATTATCCTGGGTGGCCCATGCCTCCAAGTGCCACCTCTCACCTTCTCATGACAAGACTCTGTCTGGGCAGCCCTTGTCTCTGAGAGGCAGCACAGGTGGAGACCCTTGGGGTTGAATCCTGGACTGTCGACACATGGCTCAGCCTCTGAGCCTCTCTCTGAATGGAAAATGGAGACAAAGTGCGCCACCCTGCTGAGCAGGGGTAAGGAAGGATTTAGCGAGGATGTGTGTGTGTGTGAGGGACCTAGCATAGCACTGGGACGTAGCAGGAGCTCAACAGGTTGGGGTGGTAGCCAGATCTGACTGCAGACAGGGTGACCTTGCATGACTGCTTAGAAGTGGGTTCGCTAGGAGACAGGATTTAAGGACAGCAGGTGCGGGAGAGGCACATTCCAGCTCTGCTTTTGTGCTCTCAGAGTAAGTGCACAAAGGAGGGTGGGCTGCTTAGGACTGAGAGGGAGTTCCTCGTCACTGCACGGTCAGATTTCTTGTGATGCTGGGATCCTGGCCGCTGCCCATTTCAGCAAAGCCAGGAGACAGATGAAGGAATGGAGGTCTTCAGTCTGAAAGAGTTCTTATCCCTTTGTCGCCAGTGCTCTGGGGAGGCAGTTGGTGCACAGAGCTGCCCTGAATGATCAGACATTAGGACCAAGCAGACAGTGTCTGTCAGACCAGGCTGCAGTCCTGTGGAAGACAGTGGCTTAGCTCCAAGTCTCTTCAGTCTCCAAGGCCAAGGAGGGCCACCTGGGCTCTCTGACGCCCTGAGCCTCCTTGCTGCTGTTCTGTTGTCAGCGAGACTGGCAGCCTCTCCAGGCTGTGATAGCCCCACAGCAGTGAAAATTGGCTCGGAGAAAGGGGAAATCACTGGGTCTGTTGCCCAGTAAGCAACTTGGCCCAGTTATTCTTCACCATTGTGAATTTTCCTCCTAGAGAAGTATGTGTTGATTATCCAGGAACATTTCGATGTGAAGAGGAAAGGCCTCTTTATCTTCTTTAGGGCTGGAGATCCGATTAATGTACTCCTTGCCTCCATCTGTTGTCTTTTAAAAACCTTCCTGAAGATTTTGCATGATCCTTCAGTTCAGCTGGCTTATGCAGGCTGTTGGGAGGAGGGGCAGGTGCCACTGGGGTGTGGGAAACAGGCTGACAGTGCTTTGTAGTGACACTGACTGCTCAAGTACTTGTTGGCTTCCTACTACCACACTGTGGCTACCTACTTCACTGTAGGTAGAAGTGCAAGGGTGGCTTTCCATGTCTCCACAGTGACAAAATACAGTAATATCTGTTTATTAAGGTTCCCCTCTGGATTCAGGACTAGATCTATTATTTTTTTTAAGTCTCCCAGGAGCAGATCCTGAGATCCTAAGACAAGGATTCTTTAGCAAGTAGATGATTTGTATTCAGTCCCAATGGACATGTAAACATGAATGGGGAGTGAGAAAGTGAGAGAGGGAAGGGAAGGCAGCCAAAAAGGGTGTGTGTCACGCTTGTTACCATTGTGGACAGCTGGGGCTTAATCCCATTGGGGAACCCTGGGAGCCAGTGTAGAACATGTCTCAAAGCTAACCTGCCTGCGGAGTATGGGAGTGGGGTATTCATCCGACAGTGGTGTAGGCTGCCTGCTTGTAAGTGGTAAAGTTGGTAGAAACTCCCAGGCAATCAGAACTCCAGGACCGGATTGTTGCTCTGTCCATCTCCAGCAAACCTTTCTTCCCGTTTTCCCCCGGAAGGGTAACTCAGAAACCTGAAATGCCCAGTGCAGGTCCATGCAGGCCAGTCTGTCCTGCCTTCCATCAACACTATTCTAGCAGGGCCTGAGAGTGGGGATAGGAGGATGGAAGTTGGGAGGGATTAGGGACTGGGGGATTGGGAAGACTTAGCAGCTAATTAGAAGCAGCCCCGTTGTCCCCCAGTCTCGTAGGCTGGTCTCTGCTTAGTTGCCAGTTTGCCTCACAAGGCCCCCACCCATGTTTCCTAGTTTATGAGCTTTGCCCTAAGGCCCTGATATCAGTGCTTTGCTGGGATTGTCCACTGCATGTACAGTCAGTCAGGTCCAGATGTGGACCCTAGACTCCTGCCTGCCTGTGGCCACTGCCCCGTATCTCCACCTGCTGCCAAGCCTGCCTTAGAGAGGGGCAGGTGGCAGAATGATCACTAGAGAGATGATGAATACCTGGAATACCTGAGGGCTGAGATGCCCACTCACGTTGGAGGTAAGTCTTTCCTCTCTTCTTTCCGTATCTCCGTGAGGGTCTGGCTATTTGATATTCCCTGGGTTTGTCTGTTTTGGCTTTAGCTTCTATTGGAAGCTATTCTTTGATCAGGGCAAAATGTGTGTCAGCTCATAGGACATGCATCTGCCTCCCATCTCTCCAGAGAGGGCTTAGTTTTGTTTTTTCTGAATATCAATTTATTTCTTGTTTACTCTTCAGAATTATCTTATTTATAAATAGTGATTTCTTTAATTCTTTATTGTTTCCTTTTTAATGTATTTATTATGTCAAGTAAACACAAAAGAGTACAAACATATAAAGAACCCCACCATCTTCCACAGTGATCAGTATTCCCCTGTCGGGTTCTGTCTGTCTACTTTGTTTGCTGGAGCAAACCACATTATGTCATTTTACATGTCATTAACATTTATAAAGACTCATGTTCTCAGCTGGGTGCGGTGGTTCACACCTGTAATTCCAACACTTTGGGAGGTTGAGGCAGGAGGATTGCTTGAGGACAAGAGTTCAGTACCAGCCTAGGCAACATGGCCAGACCCCTTTCTCTACAAAAAATTTAAAAATTAGCCAGGCTGGTGGCCCGTGCCCATAGTCCTAACTACTTGGGAGGCGGAGATGGGAGGATCACCTGAGCCCAGGAATTCGAAGTTGCAGTGAGCTGGTATCATGCCACTGTGCTGTAGCCTGGGCGAAGCAACAGTGAGACGCTGTCTCAAAATAAAATAAAAAATAAAAAAATAAAATTCACGTTTCTTATGTAATTTATTTTAAAAATAACTAAAATAACTTTTTTATTTTGAATACGTTTTAGACTTACAAAAAAGTTGCATAAACCACTTCTCCCCACTTCCCCTACTGTTAACATCTTACAGAGCATAGTATAATGATCAAAACCAGGAAATTCACACAACACATTAAACCACAGACCTTATTCAAATTCTGCCTGTTGTCCCACTAATGTTCCTTTTCTGGTCCAGGATGCAAGCCAGAATCCCACACTGCATTAAGTTGCTGTGTCTCCTTAGTTTCCTCCAATCTGAGGCAGGTCCTCCATCTTCCCTTGTCTTTTATGACTTTAGCCCTGTCAAGTACTGACCAGGTATTTGGTAGAACATCCCTTAATTTGGGTTTAAGGTTTTCTCTATTAGCTAACCTACAGACCTTATTCAGAGCTAGAACTGGAGCTAGAACCATGGATCCATTTAGAAATATAGATTGAAGTTACACATTTTGGGCAGGAAAACCATAGAAGTGAGGTCCTGTCTCAGTGCATCTTATAAAGGGGTACATGATGTCATTGTTATTACAGGTGATGTTAATTTTGATTACTTGGTTCAGGGCATATCTGCCAGGCTTCTCTACAGTAGTTTCCATTTTTACCTTTGTAATTAATATGCACCTCATGGGGAGATACTTTGAGACTATGCAAATATCCTCTCATCATACTTTTTCACCCACTAATTTTAGCATCTATCAGCAGATCTTGCCTGCAACAGTTATCACTGTGATGTTTGCCAAATGGTGATCTTCTATTTCCATGATTGCTTCTACATTTTTAAATTGAAATTCTCTAAGGAAGATCTGTCCGTTCTCTCCTAATTATTTATTCATATCAATATTGACTCATGGATATTTTATTCTATGGGTTATAATTCATTACTATTACTTTTTAATTTTGGTACTAAAATTATACAAGATTTAGCTGTTGGGAGCTCTTTCATGCTGGCTCCTGTGCCTTTTCACTGTCTCCTCATCATTTTTTTTTCTAATACTTTTACATTCTGGCACTACAAAATGTTCCAAGCTCGTCTTATACCTTCCCTGCCCTAGCCCTGGAATAAACCATTTCTCCAAGGAGCTCTGGTTCCTTTTGTAGAGAAAGATTTTTAGAAAGCTAGATCTGGGTGCTGGGTATACTGATTGCTGCTGCACTGTCACTGCTTCCAGGCCCTCTTGGTGAACTGAACTAGGACACCTATAATTCCAACCTTTTCCTTAGCTATGACAGTTATCACTAGACACTTTGTGGGAGGAGAATCAGTGTCTGAAATTAGCACCTTGATCTTTTGTATATACAAAAAGTGTTTGAACTGTGCTTGACATAGTTCCTCTTACAAATGTCAGTCCAGTCATTCCTTTAGGGTAAACACTCACAAATATTCCCACTGCTCCCCCTGCTCATGTTCCTCCCTGGTGCCTTCCTCCCTGCCACCCCAGCATGAGCTCCTCTTCAGTTCCCTGGTTTAGATCTGAGCTGAGGACCTTGGGGTGATCTCCCTTCCACCCCCTGGTAAGACAGTCTCTCCGTGTCTTTCCAGTCTCTTTTTAACCCTTTTTGTCCCTTTTCTAATTTTATCCTTTGTTTTTTTTCTTCTCCTAACCTCAAATGTCAATGAACTCTCCCTCTTCCTGGTCTCTTTCTAGCTCCTGGCTTATCCTCTTTCCTCCTAGAGATCAGATGTCAGAATTCCAGCTGAGGGCATGTCTTACTGGTCACACAGGTGTTCTTGACCTCTTCTCTCTTGAGAAGAACTGTCCATACCTTGGTGGTGGTAAGGATAGCTGGTTCTTATGGCAGGACCATGGGACACTGGTCAAAAATAGTCATATCAGCACTTTAATGTGGTTCAGCACTGTGGTTCTTAGCTGGTGGGGTTGTATGGAGAATGTCCACTTGGGGGCATGCCTATTTGAAAGAGCATATGCAGTGATATAATTTTACATTGAAAAGTGAAATATGTAGATGGATGTTGATATAAAATACTAACATCAGAAAGTAAAGGTTGATGGAATTCACTGATCTTGAGGAACAGACATTGCAGAAGAGAGTCTTCTGAATGAGGGAGAAGGGGATGTTGAACTTTACAGGTCAGTTTGGGGCATGAGAGAGTTCCTCTTTATTATCAATGGGTGTATGGGTTGAAAAGACTGAGGAAACACTGAGTTTAATTAGATTTCTCAGCTTCAGGGTTTCTAGGCTCACAGAGACACTCCCCTAGAGATGAACAAGGCTGACTGGAGGTGCTATTAAAACTCAGCTAAGAAGGCAGCCACAGAGCTCTGGCCTCTCACCTGTGGCTGGCCCAGAAGTTCTCAGCCCGTGTTCCACAAGAGCCTTGAAGACCTGAATGAAGGATATGAAGTCAGAGCCCCCCTATATTCTCCTTTCTGCAGGGCCGTCAAGATAGCTGTGACTTTATCCTCTTCTCTTACCACCAAGAAGGCCCATTAAGATGTGAAAGAGTGGAAGTTTTATTAAAGGATGAGCTTTGAGGTCGTGAGAATTTATTTAAATTTAAATCATCTGCAGACTTTGGGACTTGAATTGCCATCAGGAACATGCTCCTGTGCCCCCTTCATGCAGAGTGTGAACCACCAGCTTCCTCTGTGTGCTCCCTTCTAGGCGCCCCCATTCTAACACTCAGGCTCTCCTCTCCTGTATTAAATGGGGGAGACGCTGAGCTTGGGAGCTCCTAATTGGTTTTTTTCTACCTCTGTTCTCCTAGAGAACCTCCAGGCTGCTCTGTTCCAAGACTTATAATAGCTCCCCATTGCCTATAGGATATAATTCAAACTCCTGATCTGGCATCACACCCTCAGCTGATTTTTCTAAGTTTCTCTGTACTTCTTCTCCTTGTGAACCATCCATTCCAACCAGACCGAACTGTGTGGTGGCCTTAGGTCACACTCCCTGGACTGCCTCCTACCCCCTGCCTTTGTACTGTTCAGATATCACATCTCTGTCCCTCTGAAAGCTCCAGGAAACAGCCACACCAGAGGACTTGTTTGCTCCTCAGCGGGGGTCTGGCACTTCCTGCCTGCAGGGCTCACTGAAGCCTACCTTCTGCCCGTGCTGTGACACTTTGGTGGCCTTAGTTCTCATTCCCTACTGGCAGACGGCACCTGTGTAGAAAATTGTCACAGATCCTCTATTTGATTGTTTTCATGTCTCATGAAAAGATTTCTTAGGGAGAAGGCTTCATTTACCCAAGTTATAGAAGAGTCCAGGGGAAACTGATGCGAAATAATCCCCCTAGGCTAGAGCACAGAGCTCAGAAACAGGAGACGCAGCCAGACCCTGCATGTTTGCCTCACGCATGACACTTTGCAAACAGGTTCTCCTTCCATACCAGTTGGAATGTTCTGGCTGTGGGAAGCCAAAATCCCAACCCAGCCTAGCTTCAGCAATGAGGAAAGTTACCATTTCTCACAGCAGGATGTCCGAGATGGGGCTCGGAGATGTCACCAGGTTCCTCTATATCTCTTTGGCCATGCCGTCCTAGGCATTGTCTTTGCCTCAAGCTGTTTCCCTCGTGGTCAGCAGATGGCAGCCAGCAGCCCTGGGACAACACTTTCTTTTTCTGTCCAGTGAGTGGGAACATGACATGCGACACCTCATTCCTCAGCTGAATTGGTTCCACTCAGGTAACCTGCCATGGCTGGACCAGTACCTGGCCCCAGAATTAGGCTCTGCTGACAGTCCACCTGAGGTGCAAGGACTGAGCTTCTCTGAACATCATGGGTATCAGCCGGAGGGTGGCTTTCTGGACACACTGGGGTTGTTATTAGGAAGAGGAAGAGGGCAGTGGCTGCTGGGGGAAGCAACAGTGTCCATTATGTCGTCTGTCAGTACACTCGACCTGGATGCCCAAGAAGCAGAGGGTTGGCGACTGACCAGGCCCAAGGTGCCACCAGTGACACAGTGACAGCATTCACTGTCTGGTCTGTCTCTATCTTCTTCGGAAGGAATCTTCTCCTGCTTAGCTTTAAAATCCTTTGTTTCAAATGACTGTGATGAAACGTGACAGTTCCTGCCTCACCACTGATCAGTTTTTGCTTTGAGTCAGATGAAGGCAGCCAAGTGTGTCCAAACTGTTTTAAAATGCCAATGTTTTGTCTATGTCCCAGTGGCCCTTTATTAGCTACCTGGTACCTTAAAACCTTTTTATTTTCCTCTCCACTATATACCACACCTGTTAGGTTGAACCTGATGGAATGAAATTGTGGTTTTTATAAGATAAAAGTGGTTATCAGCATTCACGAAATTCAACTGATACATCATTTCTGACTTCCACTTTCCTGTGAGGTGGGTGCTGTATCCCCATTTTCGTTGATGAGGAGCCTGAGTGTAGAAAGGACATGCAGTAGGTCGAGGAGCTGGGGTTTGAACCCGAGTCTTTCTGTCTTTATCCTCACACTTATCCAGACAGTGCATATCCTCTTCTGGGAGCTACCTGCAGCCGGTAGTGCATTGGCAGCTGAGAGCCAGGCTGGTTTGGGAGACGATGTGATAGCTACTGATTGATCAGTGATACCTTCAAAGGTGTCTCCAGAGGAGCAAACCCACAAGTCAAACTAATGTATGGAGTTGGCTTCCCAAGACTGAGGTGTTCTGACCGTTCTAGATCCAAGTAAGTTCCCCACCCCTCAAGAGGGTTCGAGCAGCTCATCCATATCAGACTGGCCCAGGCCCTGGAGCTAGGCAGGTAGATGGTGAAGCGGAGACTTAATTTCATGAGAACCTGATCACAGAAGCTGCACCAGCTGGGCCTGCTGGTGATCTGCTGGTCTCCCCAGTCGTCCCCACTGGGAGGCAGCACTGCAGCAGGTGTGTTTTAGAACACTTCCATTCTTATTCCTGATTTGCTGTGTGATGTTGGACAAATTGCTTTTCTGGGCAAAATGAGGACTTGCTTAGTGGTTGTTAACCTTTGTAGCAATGGAATTCCTTCTTAAGAGCACAGAACCCATTTTTCAAATGAATTATTATGGTCCCTATATTAGTTTTCTAGAGCTGCTGCAACAAATTACCACACATTTGGTGGCTTAAAATGAAAGAAATTTATTCTCTCCCAGTTCTGGAAGCCAGGAGTCCAAGATTGAGGTGTCAGTAGGGCCATGCTCCCTCTGAAGGCTCTAGGGGAGAATCCTTCCTTGCTTCTATTTTGCTTCTAATGGTTTTAGTCATCTGGGCTGTTTCTTTGGCTTACAACTGCATCACTCCAGTCTCTGTCTTCCATCTTCACATGGCCTCTGTTTCTCTGTATGTCCTTTTCTGTCTCTTTTAAGGGTAGTCACATTGGATTTATGACCCATCCTCATCCAGTATGATCTCATTTCAAGATTCTTATCTAATTGTCTGTGCAAAGAGCCTTTTTCCAAATAAGGTCATCTTCTAAGGTTAGACATGATTGCCTGAGTGGGAGTCACCTCTCCTTTCTCCCTTGTGAGAACAAAAAATGAAGCCACTCCTTTATATCCTGGCTTAGCTGGGCTTATGTTTATTGCTGGCATCCTGCTTCATAGTTGATTGCTAAGCAGGTGAGAAGCCAAGGTCAGCCTGATGCTTTATCTGATCATCCAGGCACCCAGGAGCCAGAGAGGCATAGCAACATGTCCAGTGTCATGCAGCAAAGTGATAGACCTGATCTGAAGTTCTGCAGGGTTCTGGCTGCAACATTTGGCCCTTTGTCTTTCCCCCATAGTATGTGATAGGTAAGAGTTACATGTATAGCATACTCCTATGGGCATACGGGTGTTATTGAAACCCAAAAGATACTTTGCAGTGAAGTAGAGCAGAACAGTAACTCATACTAGCTGTTGCTATTAATAAGGCATAACTAGCATGTAGGCCGCTCACTGCTGCCCACAGCTTAGGCAGTGGGGTTGTGGGTTCTTGTGCCAGCTAAACAGTGATCCTCATCTTCCCGACTCAAGATGTACCAGAAAGCAATTGAGTGATGGTGATGTGATTATAAGGATAACATTGAGCCTACTTTAATTTATATACAAAAGAAATAGGAAAACAGTTCCAAGCTTTTAAACTGGTAAGTGGTAATGTGATTCATGGCCTGCTTCTTTGGTTAAGAACTACTTGGTTTTCCTCAAATCTGTTTGTACCCCAGAATCACCTGGGAGCTTGGTTAAAAAAAAAAAGTAGATGCCAAGGATACCTCAGGTTCTTGTCAAAATGGAGTAGACAAATTTATCCCTATCCCTCTTACTAATATAGCTAAAAATACTGGACATTATATATAAAACACTGGAAGACTGAAAGGTGGAGAAAGGAGTGAACCAACTAGGGACTCTGGAACTCACAGAACAATGTAATGGTGAGTTCTCTGTGTTTTCTTCTTGCCTCCTATATATTCTGCCCTGGGTGCTAGAGAAGCCCACAGCCCAGGAATGCCAGTGAGCACAGAACAAAACAAAGCCCCAAGGAAGCTTGGTCTCTTTTGTCAAAGGACTGGAAGAAGGAACAGTATAGCACAACTTTTTTTTTTTTTCTATAAATACTCCATTCCTGCAAAACACCAGAGAAAATTGCCTGCCCCTCCAGTCCTCAGTTTTAGTAAAGGCCAAATGGTTAGCCTGTTAGTCCGTTTTCATGCCAATAAAGACATACCCGAGACTGGGCAATTCACAAAAGAAAGGTTTATTGGACTTACAGTTCCACATGGCTGGGGAGGCCTCACAATCATGGCAGAGGGCAAGAAGGAACAAGGCACATCTTATGTGAATGGCAACAGGCAAAGAGAGAGCTTGTGCAGAGAAACTCCTGTTTTTAAAACCATCAGATCTAGTGAGACCCATTCACTATCATGAGAACAGCACAGGAAAGAACCCCCCCAAACCAAGATTCAGTTATCTCACACCAGGTCCCTCCCACAACACGTGGGAACTACAGGAGCTACAAGATGAGATTTGGGTAGGGACACAGAGCCAAACCATATGAGATAGCTGAGACTTCCACCTTTGCCTAGTGGTAACCGCTGCCCCGCACCCTCCCCACTTGATGGGAAGCCTAGACTTCCACCACCGCCTAGTAGTAATGGACATCCTTCACTGCGATAGTCCTCTTGGGGCCTAGACTTCCATCCACACCCGAGGGTGTCATCGGAGGCCAACTGCAGAGCCTGGGTTTTGACCCGCTGACATACACTCTGTGCTGGGTATCCCTCACCCTCTCAGCCACGATGGTGTTGGTGGAGGCTGAGTAGGGAGCCTGGACGCCCACCCCCAACCAACAGTAAGAGTCAATGTTCTCCTTTCCCCGACCAGTACGGTTTTAACAGAAGCTACTAAAACAGAAGATTTAAGTAAGATCCAGAGTATCATAACATTATAACCAAAATGTCCAGGATAAGTTTTAGCAAAAAAAAAAAAAAAAAAAAAAAAAGTTACAAAAACTAAATGGAAATTTTAGATACAAAAAATAGAGTAACCAAAATTTTAAAATTACTGGATGGGCTCAATCGAGAGTGGAGAGGACACAGGAAAGAATCAGTGAACATGAAGCCAGAATGATGGAAATCATCCAGTCAACAACAGGGAGAAAAAATACTAGAAAAAAATTAACAGAGCTTCAGAGATATGTGGGACAATACAATTTTTTTTTTAAATCTACCATTGGTGTAATTGGAGTCCTAGCAGAGCAGTGTAGGGCTGCAAAAGTTTTCAAGGAACTAATGGCTATTTCCCACATTTGGGGGAAGGCAAGAGCCTACAGATTCAGGAATCTGAGCAAACCCCAAATAGGATTAAACCCAAAGAAATACATGCCAAGGCACCTCAGAGTCAAACTTTTGAAAACTCAACAAAATCTTAAGAGCAGCAGGAGACAATGCATTCCCTCCAGGGAAAAACAATTCGAAGGGTAGCAGTTCCTCATCAGCAGTCACAGAGGCCAGATCACACAGCATCATTTTTCACATATTGAAAGAAGGAAAATCTGTACCCCAATTTCTATACCCAGTGAAAATATCCTTTAGGAATGAAGCTAAAATCAGACATTTTGACATGAAGGAAAACTAAGATAATTTGTTGCCAGGAAATTAACCCTAAAAGAATAGCAAACTAACAGAAGTTCTTCAAAGAAGGGATATAGGAATGGAAGGAAACCTGGAACATCAGGAATGAGGAATGAACATAAAGAGTAAAAATATGGGTGAATATAATAGATGATCCTTTCCCTCTTGAGGAAATCATACTCGACAGTTGAAGCCAAAATTACTGTCTGATGTGGGTCTCATTATATGTAGAGGAAACATGTAAGATAATTATATTATAAAAGAACCTAGGTGGAGCTAAAGTTTCTACACTTATTTGAAAAGTAAAATGTCAATACCAGTAGACTGTGATAAGTTACAGGTTATAATATGATGCCTAGAGCAACCACTAGAAAATCTATATCAAGAGATGTACTCAAAAACACTACTGATAAATCAAAGTGGAATTCAAGCAATTCACAAGAAGGCAGGAAATAAAAGAAACAAATAATGCAGATGCCTGAGCCATAGTCCAGACCTAGTGAATCAGAACCTCCAGGACTGGTGCCTGGGAATATGGATTTTTATTTAGCAACTACTCCTGAGGATTCCAGTAATCAGCCAGGCTTGAGAACATCTGGAGTAGACCAGTATTTTTTAAACAGCAAGTTGCCAACCTGGTGAGTTAATTAAGATGATTATGGGCAGGTTTTTTTTTGTTGTTGTTGTTGTTAATAAACTTAGACTAAGGTATACTAGAAAAAACTAGAATGTATGATACTTGTTCAGGGTAATTCTCATTTCCTGATATTTGGGGGTGGGGAGTATATAATATATTCATATGTGTGGGCTCAACCTTTGGATAAGAGTAGGCCAGAAGAGATCTCATGCCTCCAGGAATGGCCTTCAACTAAGTAATGCCCAACAGGAGTTGATAGACATGTATCCCAGCTTCCATACTATATCCAGCATATGATCATGGGAAGAAGGCTACACATGGCATTAACTGCTCATTAAGGTACCCTGTATGTGTTGGCTTTGGTCCCTTCTCTGTCTCACTTTCCCACTCTCCTACAGGTGTTTCATGGGATCATTTCTCAAACTGTTTGGATTCAAATCCTTGCCCCTGACTCTGCTTCTTAGGGAACCTAGCTGAAGACACCTTGTCTTTCTAGGCAAGATGCACTTGGATTCTTTTCATCACAGGGAGGTAGGAATTGCATCAGGACCTAGGCACAAGAGAATAAAGGAGCAGCTACTCCCTCCCGGTGCGATGCCAGGCAGGTGTCAGGTGTTACCTGTGCGGCTCCTGTGTCACAAAGGATGAGCTTTTTCAACTGTCTGAATAATCCTGGGTCCCAGAGCAGGCATGATACCCTTCACAATACTGCAAGAAGAGGGAGTAAAAGCTCACCCCTAGCCAGGCCTCTCTGTCAGTGTGTGTATGTGGGAGAGGGCATTTAAAACCCTACTGGGTTTTTTTGGCTCAGTATATGAAACATTTTTCAATGATGACACCCAGATACAATTATCTTACCACTGAGGGGACTAGTTTCTACCCTTCTCTTAAGGGATTCTAAAGCCAGCAGGCATGATTTCTAAAGGAGCTTTAAGCAGGAGGAAAGCTTAGCTGACCATACACGTGTGTGTCTCTCAGAGGTGGCATACAGGGGTCTTGTACAACCTGGGAACAGTGTTCACAGATCTCCAATGCCAGTTGTTCTCATTTAAGGAAAAGTCATTACCCAGAGTCCAGGAATGTCAGGCCCCTGCAAGGGATTTTCCTATGGCCTGTCATCACAGATACCTCTCTTGGTTAGCTTTTGCTGCAGCAGTGCTTCATCACAAACAGCCCCAGAATTTCAGGGATGTTTAATCAGCTGTTGTTCAGCCCCGATGTCTATGTGTTAGCTGATCTTGGCTGGGTTTGGCTGATGGCACTGCTGCTCTTGGCTGTGCCCACTCAGTCACGAGGGATCAGCTGAACTAGAACAGGGTATGGCCGGAGCAGTTGTGCTTCGTGCGTAACTCGCTCCTCTTGGGGCCAGCAAGTTAGCCTGAATACATTCTTCTTATGCCAGTGTCATAAAGAGGGCAAGGCCAGGCCAAACACTTTCCAAACCTGTGATTATGTTCTGTCTGCTGACATCTCACTGGCCAAAGCAAGTTAAATGGCTAAGCCCAAAGTCAGGTATGGGGATGCACTCTCCAACATGGAGGCTATGGGGAGGGAGTGAATATTTTAAACAATGGTCTAATCTACTATGCCTACCAATGTGCACAATGGCTGCAAGGATCCAGTGCTGTAGTGGGCACACAGAGCCTAGCACAGTGCCTGGCATATAGCAGGAGCTTGTAATGATGCCAGGCACACTGTGCCAACTCCTTTTTCTTTTCCTTCTCCCCTGCAGGCTTTCACCAGTTCTCGGGATGCCCATAGGGATGGGTGAAGCCCGCCTGGCCTGTGGTGCTCCCCAGTGGCCATCATCTCACTAGGGCCCCACAGTGGCATTAGGATGCACCTCTCTGCGGTGTTCAATGCCCTCCTGGTTTCGGTGCTGGCGGCGGTCCTGTGGAAGCATGTGCGACTGCGTGAGCATGCAGCCACACTGGAGGAGGAGCTGGCCCTCGGCCGACAGGCCACAGAGCCAGCCCCAGCGCTGAGGATCGACTACCCGAAGGCACTGCAGATCCTGATGGAGGGTGGCACACACATGGTGTGCACAGGCCGCACGCACACAGACCGCATCTGCCGCTTCAAGTGGCTTTGCTACTCCAACGAGGCCGAGGAGTTCATCTTCTTCCACGGCAACACCTCTGTCATGCTACCCAACCTGGGTTCCCGGCGCTTCCAGCCAGCCCTACTCGACCTGTCCACCGTGGAGGACCACAACACCCAGTACTTCAACTTCGTGGAGCTGCCTGCTGCTGCCCTGCGCTTCATGCCCAAGCCGGTGTTCGTGCCAGATGTGGCCCTCATCGCCAACCGCTTCAACCCTGACAACCTCATGCATGTCTTTCACGACGACCTGCTGCCACTCTTCTACACGCTGCGGCAGTTTCCCGGCCTGGCCCACGAGGCACGACTCTTCTTCATGGAGGGCTGGGGCGAGGGTGCACACTTCGACCTCTACAAGCTGCTCAGCCCCAAGCAGCCTCTCCTGCGGGCACAGCTGAAGACGCTGGGCCGGCTGCTGTGCTTCTCCCATGCTTTTGTGGGCCTCTCCAAGATCACTACCTGGTACCAGTATGGCTTTGTCCAGCCCCAGGGCCCGAAAGCCAACATCCTCGTCTCGGGCAATGAGATCCGGCAGTTCGCACGGTTCATGACAGAAAAGCTGAACGTGAGCCACACAGGAGCCCCCCTAGGCGAGGAGTACATTCTGGTCTTTAGCCGAACCCAGAACAGACTCATCCTGAATGAGGCAGAGCTGCTGCTGGCACTGGCCCAGGAGTTCCAGATGAAGACAGTGACAGTGTCCCTGGAGGACCACGCCTTTGCTGATGTCGTGCGACTGGTCAGCAATGCCTCCATGCTGGTCAGCATGCATGGGGCCCAGCTGGTCACCACCCTCTTCCTGCCCCGTGGGGCAACTGTGGTAGAGCTCTTCCCATATGCTGTCAATCCCGACCACTACACTCCCTATAAGACACTGGCCATGCTGCCTGGCATGGACCTCCAGTATGTAGCCTGGAGGAACATGATGCCAGAGAACACAGTCACACACCCTGAGCGGCCCTGGGACCAGGGGGGCATCACCCATCTGGACCGGGCTGAGCAAGCCCGTATCCTGCAAAGCCGTGAGGTCCCACGGCATCTCTGTTGCCGGAACCCCGAGTGGCTCTTCCGAATCTACCAGGACACCAAGGTGGACATCCCATCCCTCATTCAAACCATACGGCGCGTGGTGAAGGGCCGGCCAGGACCACGGAAGCAGAAGTGGACAGTCGGCCTATACCCAGGCAAGGTGCGGGAGGCACGGTGCCAGGCGTCAGTACATGGCGCCTCCGAGGCCCGCCTCACTGTCTCCTGGCAGATCCCATGGAACCTTAAGTACCTGAAGGTGAGGGAGGTGAAGTATGAGGTGTGGCTGCAGGAGCAGGGGGAGAACACCTATGTGCCTTATATCCTTGCCCTGCAGAACCATACCTTCACTGAGAACATCAAGCCCTTCACCACCTACCTGGTGTGGGTCCGCTGCATCTTCAACAAGATCCTCCTGGGACCCTTTGCAGATGTGCTGGTGTGCAGCACGTAGCGAGCGGGCCACAGCCTGGCCTCGGGAGGGTGGCTTCTGCAGTTCAGCATCCCTGGGCCCGTTAATCCCACTGTGGAGACTTCTGGGAACTGTCTATTTATTGGGCAGGGCTGCCCCAGGCCTGTGCCTCCACGTCATCTTGTTGCCCCGGGGGTGTGGTGTCACAGCACTCCTCTTTGCCCTAGAGATATGGGAGCCCACTTCCCCTTCTCCCATCCTGAACATTTATACCCCTGGAGAAGTTCCTTAGCAGGGTGGAGGAAGAGGAGAGGAGGAAGGAAAGAATCACAAGGAACCTCTGGCTAGGTGATCCTGATGTTTCCTACTGAGTTTTTCTGGTATCCAGATTTCTGGAAACCGAGTAATCGTGTACTGTTTGATTGGGTGGTTCATCTGCTTCCATCCCAGTGAAATCTACCTGTAGCCCAGTTAAGGGTGTGTTTGGAACATTCATTAAATGATTCTAAGCATCTTGGTCAAGTCTTCTTATTGGATGGGAGGAAGGGGAGCCGGTCTTCAAAACCCAGGTGCCCTTTAATCTTGATTGTTAACTAGGGAGACGTGGCAATGGGAAAGCGTCCAGGACGGCAAAGTGAGCAAGCTGGTTGGATTTCATCTTGACTAGCTGGACTAATATCACAGTTCCACCTACATGGGATAAAAGTCTAGAAGTAGGTAGGAGAGGGCTGAGGGGAGAAAGAGCTATATCTACCATGGGTTTTTCTTAGGCTCAACTAGGCATTCAGACTCACAAGACCTGGACAGACCACACCTGGCATCAGAGTTTCTTAGAAGGGTGGAGATAGATGCTCATGCCAGCAGGGCCGTGTCAGCAGTTCCTTTCCACACGAGCAGTCCTCACATCAGTAGTCCTGAGGGCCACCTTGATTCAGAAGCCCATGTCCCATAGGAGTTAACGTGTTTTCAACAACCCACAATCAGAGTTCCTAGGGTACCTCAAGGGACATGCCCAGTTATGAGTTTCTGCACTTAGGGAAGCCTAAGGCCATGCTTTCTTACCAGATGGTGTAGCTTATTCTTTGTCCTTCCAGCCCAGGTGTAGCTTATCAATCAGCGGTCAAAAACTCCCATGGGCAGTTTGGCCTAATACCGCACCTGACATCCAGCTAACTGGCTTGTCTGACTTCCCTGGGAGCAGAGCTAGAAAGTTCGCCCAAGATCACATCTGTCCTGAAGAAAGAGGAGTTTGGGGAGACCAAACTGCAGGTTTGGTCTGACTTATTCTTGGGGAGACCTGCTGCAGGTCTGACTCCTGTAAGGGGCAGAGGGAAAGAAGCTGGGAAGAGGAGGTGGAGCCTCAGGCTGTAGCTCAGTGCTGAGAACCTCTCAGCAGGCTGATCGGGGAGTTCTTGAGCCAAAGGTGTCCATTAGATAAGTATCCCTCCCCCCCCCCACCACCCAGTGCTAGTCGTCACCTGGGAGCTACAGTGGGAAATGTGGCCTCAGCATCAGTACTTGGTGGATTCAGCATGGCAGCTGGGCCATCCCTTGTTCTCTGCTGCAGGAGATCTGAATGGTGCATTTTCATGGTCGCCATGGATCTTTATGACATTCCTTTTACCCAGAATATCTTTCTCCCTAACTGTAGCTTCCATCTGCCACCACCATAAACTGCCATGAGAACCCACACATCAAGACTCAGCTCAAAGCCAGAGATCTCAGACACTGCTGGGGCTGGGGGAGTGAAATGGTACAACCACTTGGAAAACCATTTGGCAGTTTTTTTTTTTTTTTTTTTTTATACTTTAAGTTTTAGAGTACATGTGCATAATGTGCAGGTTTGTTACATATGTATACTTGTGCCATGTTGGTGTGCTGCACCCATCAACTCGTCAGCACCCATCAATTCATCATTTATATGAGGTATAACTCCCAATGCAATCCCTCCCCCCTCCCCCCTCCCTATTTGGCAGTTTTTACTAAAGCTGAGCACTTAGTTGCCCTAACTCTCAGCAATTCCACTTCTTGAGATATACCCAAGAGAAATGAGGGCTTATGTCAGCAAAAAGACATGTCTTCAAATGTCCATGGTTCTACTCTTAACGGCCAAACACCATAAACAATTCAAGTGTCCATCAACAGGTATATTCATACAATGGACATGACAGTTTTAAAAAGAATGAAGTGAATCTCAGACAACATTGAGTAAAAGAAGGCAGATCCAAAAGAATACTTACTGTGTGATTCCATTAGTATGAAGTCCTAGAACAGGAATACAAACTTATAGCGATGGAAGTCAGAATGGTGGTTACCGGGAAGGGGGGTAAAGACTGGGATGGACACAAGGGGGTTGTGGGTTGGCAACATTGTGGTCTGGATGGTGGTTGCACTGTGGACATTGAGGAAAGCCACCATCTTGCTTACACGGTACATTAGTGCATTCACTCACCTCTGTGCTTTCTGTACGGCACACTTTGATTTTAAAAGGAAGACCACTTAGCCCAAGGGCCAGCTCTCCTGAAAACCCAGTTTGTCATACCCACAAAGCCTTACCCCTGCTGGCCCCACCACTGTCTCCCGGGAAGCACTTACCTCTCCACGAGGCATTGCTCACAGGCTGGGAGCTCAGTGAGGGTTTGTGTCATGTGGGTCACAGCCAAGTCAATGAATGGTTCCTTGGCTCAATGAATATACGTATCTCTGCCTTTGTCCAAACTTTTTTACAAATTGGGAATCTGCTTTATGTGAAACTTTGCCCCCCCAATTTTTTCTTCTAACATTATGACATGACCACTGCCATGTCACTGACAACTACTCTTTGGAAACAAGACTTTGGTTAGCTAGAGAATGTTGTGTACAATCACTAGGAAATTAACCTTCTTCCCCCAGGCTCCACGGAGGAGCTGGATCCATGCCCAGCAGTCAGGCCACCCCTTGACAGCATTAAGTAGTAGCAGCATTTTTTCTTTTGCTGCTGCTGCTTTTTTAAAAAACCATTTACTGGTGTTTATGTTGAAATACACAGATCTTCAGTGTAGAGTTACATGAATTTTGACAAATACATACATCGATGTAACACATACATCCCTATACAATAGAGACCATCTCCATCATCTCCATATTCATAGGGGAATGAATGTATAAATAATCTCTTATGACTCCTATACACACACACACACACACAGGAGTGGTAAGAGCTTACGTAACATCAAGGGCATTTACATTTCTCTATCCTGTTTATTATGAATCTGCATCTTAACCATCAAAGAGTCAGGTGAAGGGAAGAGCACAGGAGAGAGCTGAGGTCTGGGATATGCAGACAGCTACTAAGCCAAAGTCTTACAAGTAACCAGTGGCTCCCGGGGCCAGAGCTCCTCAGCCCTTGGCCTCTGCTCCTCTTCCCCCTGACTTCCGCCGTAAGTCCGCTCTGAAAGCATCCTGCTGGCTGTAGGTGGGGTGGCAGCAGGGGCGTGCCATGTCTGGGCAGGGGGGCCACATGATAACTTAAACACGTAAGGAATGCCTCAGGTGTTCCTCAGCCCCTGACCAGCCTCCAGCTGTTCCAATCAGCCACAGCCCAATATAGTCAGGCTGTCCAGGTGCCCAACAGTCCATGTGGCCTACAGCTGATGGAAGACCTAGTTAAGCCAGGGCTTCCACCCTTCAGGACAGGAGGGCAGTTTCAGGCCTCCAAGTAGTCCTTTTCCAGATGCAGGGAAGGACAGAAGGGAGGCAGCCTCCTGCTGCCACCGCTGGTCTCTGCAGAAGTGCAGCCCTGCACCCTCCCAGCCCAAGCAATGGTGATGATGATGGCCTGGCTAGGCCCCTGCAGTCAGCACCAGAGGCAGTGAACCAAGGCTGCATTGACCTGTGGACCGGCACTGTGGGCCTCCGTTCAGGAGGGTACAGGTTGTGGGGCCCAGGTCCCACCGCAGAAGCAGCACAAAGCCAGCCTCGCAGTCCGCTCTAGCCACACTGAGCCTGTGGGAAAGCAGGTGGGCAGAGTGAGTTACCTTAAAGGGACGTGGTCTGAAGCCTCCTGTGTCGTTTCTGTTTCCATTATGTTTATATATGAATTTTTGAAAGCCAAATAAATTCGAATTAACATTTTAAAAAACACAACCCTTCCAAACAGCAGCGTAGTCAGCTGTGTGTATCCTTTAACCAAAGGGGTTTCATTTCTCAAAAAATTTCATGAAGTCACACACAACTAATTTAGAATTTGAGATAATTCTCTCCTGGATCCTGGGAGTAAAAAGTACAAGAAGATGTAATCTTTGCCTTCTGGGAGGTTACATTTAGTGGAAATAATCAAATGATGCGTTTTTGAGTGTTGTACTTTCAGACTTTTGACTGGTTCAGGTAGGTCAGCCTTTTCCTAGGGTTGCTAAATTTGGCAAACAAAAGTAGGGGACACCCAGTTCAATGTGAATTTCTGATAAACAATATTTTGCAATACTACCTTTTCCAACTAATGGAAAATGGGGGTGGGGGTGGATTACTGTATAACCATGAGGTTAATATCCCCCAGTATCCCCAAATCATTCCCATTTTCCAAGTTCAAATATAGAGACACTGGTGGAGAGGGAAGACTCAACCATGCCACCACTAAAATAAGAAACAGCAACAATACCAAATGCCAGCAATCATGCAGAACAACTGGGTTTACATTCATTGCTGGTCAGAATGGAAAATGGTACTCTGTGAAATAGATGAGCAGTTTCTTGAGAAATTAAACATATACTTATCCTATGACTCAGAAATTTGACTGCTGGGCATTTACCCCAGAGAAATGAAAATGATGTTCACACAAAAGCCTGTACACAAATGTTCCAAGCAGATTTGTTTGCAATAGTCAAGAACTGAAAATGACCCAGATGTCCTTCAATGGGCAAATCGTTAAACAAACCATGGCACATCTGTACCATGGAATACTACTCAGCAACAAAAGGGATTGGGTTACTGATACATCAACAACTTGGATGGGTCTCAAGGACATTGTGCTGAGGGGAAGAAAAGCCAACCTCAAAAGTTTACATCCTGGGTGGTTCCATTTATGTAACATTCCTCTTGAAATGACAAAATTTTAGAAATGGAGAACAGATTTGTGGTTGCCAGGGATTAGGAATGGGAGAGAGGGAAAGGGGTAGGTGTGACTATATAGGAGTGCAGGAGATCTTTGTGGCAATGAAACAGTTCTTTATCTTGATTGCCGTGGTGTTTGATGAGTGTACACGTGGTAACAGGACTGTAGAATCACACATATTGTACCAATGTCAAGTTCTTGGTTTTGATATCACACTATAATTAAGGAGGATGTAACTACAGGGGAAACTAGGTGAAGGGTACACAGGACCTCCCTGTACTACCTTTGCAACTTCTGTGAATTTATAATTTTTTCCAAAACAGAAAGTGTTTAGGAAATCCTTGGAAGGGCTGGGGGAGTGTGCTCTAGAGTGAGCCTCAAGGAACAGTTCTGCAAACACCACAACCCCAGCAGCTGCTGCTGTGGCTGTGAGTTCAAGAACCACAAATGGAGCTGGGATGTAGGGATCGGGATGCTGTTACCAGTGTCACAACCACCTCTCAACCATCACAAAGCTGGTGTCTGGGCACTGGAATCATAGTCCAGCCCCACTCTGCCAGCCTCCCACCCTTGGGACCTAGAAAGCTGGCAAGTGGATACTGAAGCCTGCTCTAGAACACCTCTTATCTCCACCACTTTGCCTGTGAACTGAAAATAGCTAAAAGGCACAGGAGGACGTCCACACAGGAAGACAGCCCTCCCAGGACAGCATCTGAAAGGTAGAGTCTAATTTGCATCCAGAGCTCAGCTGCAAGGGAGCCTGGGTAATGGAGTGTGCAGCATTTCAGTCTCAGCACTGCAGGAGGCTCTGTAGAAAGAGGGTGGGGTGGAGGTTGGGCAGCCCAATTCCTGATTCACCATGGTCACCCACCAGAACTAGATGTGCCTTCATGTGGGCAGCAGAACTTCCATGTGGGCAGGGCAGAGAAAGGATGCATCCATTCATTCCCGATGTGAAAATCATCCAAGATGCCTGGGATCCTACCCCACTGTTGTGTGTGGGTGCGTGTTTTAAATGAAGCAGCAGTCGTGAGAACCAGGCAATCAGATGTCCAAGAAGCAGGGCACCCTTACCATTCCCTTTAGGCGTGGCTTCCCGGGTCATGCTCCTCATGCCCAAGGTGATGCCCAGTGCACCACTCACCCGACACATGGACACAGGGAGGGCAAAGCCTTGTGTCCTGTTGTTATGCAGAGTCTGTGGTATACAATGATCCATGGCAAATGTGGCTGGGAACACACACACACAGGAGACTGTAAAAATCCATATCCTCATATCCATCAGCTTTAAGTGACTTTACCTGTACCTACACCTTGAGGGGCCCTGGACCTCCATTCCCTTGGGCACTAGGGACCTTCCAGAGCTCACCCACCTTAGCCTGCTCTGGGTCAGGGGACAAGCCTGCGTTGGACCTATCACTCCACCTTCTGCTCTCTCCATGCACCTGCCTCAAAAGGCCAGATGTTCCCTAGGAATCCTTACGAGGAGTTAGGTCCTACAGTGGAATTTTGGACACTAGCAGTAGGTCAGCAGGGCCAAGTTAGACTTTCCTAGCATTTCTCAGATCACACCTCACATGTGGCTCCTTCTCCATCTACAAGTAAGCCTGCTTTCTTGCAGGCCAAGCCCCTCCCATCACCAGCACCCCTCCAACTAACACCACCTCTGGGGTTCCCTGGGCCTCACTCCACCATCTCCCCGAGAGGTGCTTCCTCCTCTGCCCCACAGCCTCCCAGAGTCCTGGTAGTCCAGCACTCTCCCCTACCCAGATTCTTCCAAGTCCACTGGACCCATGACCCCTACTGTATTTTCCTGCACAAACTGGGTGCTGCTACCTCTGCTGCTGTGTGAGATGTGTCGAACCCTGAGTTTCTACCTAGAGACACTTTCCTCTCTGGTTACATTGCCTTGGAGACTCAGTGATTCTTCCCTGGTTGCTTGGGCAAAACTACCCAATGTGCCCTGCCCAGAGGTCCCAGAGGCTGAGCTCTCAGGCACCCCAAAAGTCTTCAGTGCCTATACCCAAATGCCATATCTCCAGAACCCCCAAATGAGCACCCCTGAGCAATGCTAACCAGAACCCAAGATAGTTCAGGAAAGGCCTCAGGCAGCACTTTTGCTGGTCCAGGGTTGGGAGAGGGAGGCAACAGAGGAGGAAGAACTCCACAGTTCCTCGGAGAGATCATAAGAAATCCCCCTGGGCCTCCTCCCCATTGAAGAGACCTTGGGGCAGAGTAGGTGCATGTGTGAGAGGAGGAAAGACCAGTGTCGGTAGCAAGGCAGGCTTCAGAGCCAAAACCTCCTGCCTGGGCAAAAGGAAAATGGGTAGTCCAGGAGTGGGATGGAGGAAGTCTACCTGAGCCGGCCAGCGCACCTCAGAGGGTCAGGCGGTGCCTGTTTACTCACCCACAAGCCCAGGCCAAGTGGAAATATCTCCAGATATTCACAGAGGTCTCTCCTGCATTTCTGTGTAGGCAGAGATCTTCCTTTGACCCCCTTTTGCCAACAGTGCTTTGTCTACCCTCCCAGGCTTTCTGGATCCTCAGTTACAGGAGACGTGCTTACCATACACAACACCAAGACACAGACTCTGACAGCCAGACGGAATATGGAAGACTGGGCCTGTCCCCAAACATCTGGAAAGTGGGGCCACCACAGCATGGCCTCTTACTCCTTCCAAATTCTACATTCTCTGTGGGAAATTTGCTTGATAATAATTGTCGAATAAGTGAATGAATGAATGAATGAATGTAAGAAGGAAGGAAAGATGCTATAGTGGTTGGGACCAAGGGCTCTGGAGTCAAACAGACCTGGGTTCAAATCCCAGCTCCACTAGTTACCTGCTCTGTGACCTTGGGCAAGTGACCCAACCTCTCTGAGCATTGGTTTCCTTATCTGTCAAATGGGAACAATAATGCCTACCTTGTGGAGTTGTGAGAGTTTGAGATGAGGAAGTATCTAAAGCTCCTGGCATGGCGTGAGACCACTGTAAATGTTCAGAACATGCCAGGTGGTGCTTATGGCTGTCTTAGAGTGAGCCTCCTCCCTCAGACAAGCTCAATGCTGCCCATTCACAAGGCAATGCAAGGGTGACATGTTCCAGTCAGGGATGCAGGGACAGGCTTCTCACAAGCAGAGTGGTTTATCATTCCCTTCATACCCTTTGAAACATCATGTGGCCTGGGCATCCCCTCATCCCACACCACCTGCTTCTGCCACCCAGCCCCTTTGGGGTAAGCTACAGCTCCTGGCAGCTGCCTCCCTGGAGTCACCCAGGCACTCCTCTGTTGAGGAACAATGACCATATTTCTCTCCACCAACAGGGGGCAGCATTTTCTGCCTGGGATTCCTGCGAGGAGCAGGTGTGGCTTCCCTATCCAGCTCTCTTCCCTAAGTGGACCTGAAATCTGGAGACCCCCTCTGGCATTCCTCAGGGGGACCATCCTTTCCAGCAGCTCTCCAAAGCAAAGAGCCCTGAATTGTAGCATTTACCGATGTCCTTGGTATAAATACTCCTACCGTGGCAGATTCCAGGCCACCAGTGTGACATCACTGAATGCAGAGTTGGAAAGAAATGCATAGTAGTGCACACTTACACAGTGTTTCCACTGTACAGATATACAATAGATGTAAATAAGCTCGAGGTCATAGATGATAGCAAAATATAGTAAAATAATTGTAAGTGGTATATTTTGAATACTTATTGCTTTTGTTTCAATGTAATTTATTTAATGGTAACTATATATAGTTTTTTTTTTCTCTTTTTTAATACCCTTCAATTGGGATATGCTTTTTTTTAAAAAAAAATGAGGTGGGGCCTCGCTATATTGCCCAGTCTTGAACTACTGAGCTCAAGTGATCCTCCTACCTCAGCCTCCCGAGTAGTTGGGATTACAGGCATGCGCTACCACACCCAGCATATAGTTTAATTTTTTTAATAATGGCTGTGCTTTACAACATAAGCTCTTGCAAGCCAGTATGAACAGACTAGAGTATTTCACTGTGGCCGGCTGAAAGAATGGCCCTCCAAAGAAATATTCACTTCCTAGTATCCAGAATCTATAATTATTACCTTAAATGCAAAAGACTGAATATTATTTTATTTGGTGAAAGTGGTATCTAAAAATCCTGAGAGGAGGCTCTTACCCTGGATTATCCAGGTGGGCCCTAGATCTAATAACAAGTGAAGTGTCCTTGTACGAGCAAGGCCACAGGAGATTCGACATAGACACACATGGAGTGGAGAAGGCAATGTGAAGACAGAGGTAGGGATTGGAGCGATGCAGCCACAAACCAAAACACAAAACGAGACCAGGCGTGGTGGCTCACGCCTGTAATCCTAGCACTTTGGGAGGCCGAGGCGGGTGGATCACCTGAGGTCAGGAGTTCAAGACCTACCTGACCAACATGGAGAAACCCCATCTCCACCAAAAATACAAAATTAGCCAGGTGTGGTGGCATATGACCGTAGTCCCAGCAACTTGGAAGACTGAGGCAGGAGAATCACTTGAACCTGGAAGGTGGAGGTTGCAGTGAGCTGAGATGTCGCCATTGCACACCAGTCTGGGCAATAAAAATGCAACTCCATCTCAAAACAAACAAACAAACAAAACAGGAGGAATGCCAAGCAGCCAGCACATGCTAGAAGAAGCATGCAACAGATTCTCTCCAGAGCCTCAGGTGGCAGCACGGACCTGCCAACACCTTGATTTCAAATCACCCCCAGAACTATGGTTTTGAACCACCCATTGGTGGTAGATTGTCCTGGCAGCCTGAGAAAACAGTTACAGGCCTGACGCTTCTTCTCACATGGACCTCAGGTATTTGTCTTGTCCTTAAGCAAACCAAAACCAATGGCTGCCTTCTTTGCAGAGATTTCTTCCTTTGGATTAAAAGCTGGGTTAAACTCCTATCCCTCCTGAGTCTTCCTATCAGTCTCCAGACTCTCCTTTTGGAGGGACTTACGTAGTTCAGGTTTTGCTAGAATAAGCTGTTTGCTTAGTTCTCAAATACATTACAGAATGATTCCATCACAATTTCCAAATTGCCTGGCATTTTCATAAACTCCGGAAAGGCTCCACCTTTTCCTTAACAGCAAAGACTTGAAAAATGTTGTCCCTGCAACAGCAGTGCCAGTAGTACCTGAAACTTGATAGAAATGCAGATTCTCAGGCCAGGTCCCAGGCCCACTGAGTCGGAAATTCTGAGTGTGGGGCACAGCAATCTGTGTTTCAACAAGATCTCCAGATGATTCTGATGCTGGCTCAAGTTCACAGCTGCAGGCACAGACGGATGGTTTCAGAGTCTGCTCAGGCTCTCAGACTCAGCAGCAGGCCAGGGGACCCGGGATGATGCCTGAAAGTTGGGGTGGAACTAGCCCAGAGCTCCTGCACTGAGGAGGTTGCTCAGGGCTCCAAGCATGTGAGCTGCACACTGCAGGAATTAGAGCACAAGGAAGAGACCAGATCCTGCCAGGAGGGGCAGCCCCTCCAGCCTGGGTGGAGCCCTGCCATCCAGATGGCTTAGGCTATGGGAACTTCGGCCCATTCTTCCGACTGCCACTCTCATCCATCGGAGTACTCACTCTCTGGATCAGCCACAACCTCTCTGGTGCCTTTGAAACACAGAGTGCCTGGAGGTGTGGACAGAGGAGAAGCAGCACTCATGCTTCCTACTTCCACTCAGTTGATAAGAGTCTGCCCAGAACTCTTATACTGGGCCTACAGTATGGCGGAAGTCAGTTAAACCTCAGCCCACTGAGGCACGTGGGCCAGCTCCTCACATCCTTCTAGCCTCATGGAGGATGAACGGGCCAAGGGGCTGCTTGGCTTCCTTCCAATCTCCTGGCTCCCGACCCAACTCAGGGAACCCACATCTGACATTCCACTTAGGGTGGGGGCCATGGCTAGAGGAGGAGGAGCATCGCATTCACCCCTCCAGGGAAGAGCCATCGCCTGCATCCTTGGTCAGGCCTTCCTGTCCCTGGACTTTAGGATCCTTGTCTGCAGAACAGAGGGGTTTGAGCCAAGTCAGGATGGCTCACAGTGCATCTTGAGGAATGCTGACAGATGTTACTTAATGCTTCTGTGCCTCATCTGTAAAACGGAGATAACAACAGCAATACAAAGGCCACAAAAAAACAAAGGAAGGGCTCTTTGACAAAAGTTTAGGAAGGGCTGCACTGAACAGGGCTGTAGCCTCAGGATCACAGAGCCTTCAGATGCTGCTGTGGCCACATGGCCAAGATGCACCACACCCAGAGCCTCCACCTTGGAAACTTCTGAAGTCAAAGATCTCAGGATCCCTGAAGCATCTGTCCAGCATCGCAGGTTAAAATCTGCTGCTCCCATCTGTGTGGCCTCCGGCAAGCCACCTCTTTCTTTTCCCTCCCCGCTACCTCTGTCATTCGCTCCTTATCTGTAGGGTAACCATAATCAAATTGGGGTTGTTGTAAGTCATTCATGAAATAATCTGTATAAAGCCCGTAGTATGACTTATTACAGGTCTGTCCAGAATCCCATACTCAAACCCTGGGGGCCAGATTTGATTCAGAATTCTGAATCTTTCAGATTTAGAAAGGTAATATGGTGCACATGCCGTGCATTATGCAGTACCCTCAGCAGAGTCCGAGGGTACACCCAATAACAAAACACATCGCTATTTCTGCAGTAAGTTGTATAAATATTCACACTGAGTGAGACATGAGTTTTGGCATCAAACATAGAAAAAAGCTTTTGATTTTCGTGCTCTCGGGAATTGTTGGAATTGCATCTGGAAGGTTGTGAACCTATGTTACTATCATCAGCTCCTCCAGCTTGGAAACCATCATTTTTCTTGGAACAGCCCATTCAGCTGGGGATGCAGGAGGAGCAGGTTGGACCTGGGATGAGGCCTGTCTGGCAGCATGGAGGCTGGCAACCGTGATTGCCTCAGCAGAGCCTCTGAGGCCAGTTTGCCTGAAGCGGAGCAGAACCCCCACCTCACCCCACCCACTGCAGACCCATGGCAGCTCCAACCCTACAGACTCTTGTAAGGTTAGTGGGAACATCCTGATTTCCAGCTGTTTGCTTCACTTGGCACATGGTTCTCATTCCAGAGGGAACGGCTGGGTGAACAGCAAGCACTGAGGTGAAGAGCCTTTCTTGAAAAGGATAAAAGTGGATGAAGTTTCCAGTTTGCGGGAAAGACACAGCTAATAGATTAGGCAGACTTTAACAAGCAAAGAGCCAAATGCATGTGAATGTGCTTGACCAGGAGTTGCAGTTTGCGGCTCCCTGGTCCAGAGAACCAGCCCTGCCACATCATTAACAGAAAGTTATTCTGCTAATCCTTCTGAATCCAAAGGGATTAGCAGAAGAGGAACTGTCAGGGTGGCTAGGTTGGGGAGTGTGGTGGGAAAAGTGGTGGTCTTGGAGGCGAGACTTGCTAGCACAGTTCCTGCTGGGTTTGAAGTCCCACCCTTCTACCTACAAGCTGGGTGACCTCAGGTACATTATTTAACCCCTCTGTGCCTCATCTGTAAAATGGAGATGGTAACAATCACACTTCCCCATGTGGTTGCTGTGAGGTTAAAAGCTTTGATCCATGTAAACCACCTATCCTAGGGAGCCTGTCCTCCCAGCCCCAAGGAGGAAGAGGTCTGTGTTGATGGGAGTGCCTGGAAATGGTGTCCTTGCCAGATAAGCTAAGGAGGGAGTGCTGGCCCTATGCCACAGTGCTACAAGTGGTTGCTGTGCACTGGGCAGGCTGAGAGGGGCCACTCCATATCTGCCCACATGCCTCCTGTCTATGCTGAGCAGACCTGTTCACGTCAGCACACAAAAGGGCTTGGTGCAAGCTGGGGCCTTGCTCACTGACAGGAAGAGTCTGGTGTGGTCTTTTCAAAGAGAAACTCTACACACACACACACACACACACACACACACACACACACACACACAACCAGGCAACCCTACCAGGCAGATTTCCCCTCCTTTCTTAGGTGGCCACCTCTGCCCCATTTCAGTGTAAAGGAAATCTGCTCTCAGGATGTGGCTCAGTTTGCCTGCTCTTCCAGGTGCTGGGCCACTGCCTTCACCTGGATTACCAGCTAACTTTGTTTAATGCTCACAGCCAGGCAGTATGGAAATCAACAAAGACCATCCAAGGGAGAATAGACAGAGGCTTGCTACGGCAAGGGGGTCAACACCATCACTTGCATTTGGCAGGGACTCCGAGACAGGCAGGGACTGGGAAAGCTTTATAGTGAGAAAGAAAGGGAAGGTTCCAGGTGCCCCTGATTGGAGGCTGCTGGCATGAGAGACACCGGAGGAGGGCAAACTAGAAGTGGGGCATCCTAAGTGATTGGTTAGGGGAGCATATTTGGCTTTCTCTGATTGATCCTGAGTTGGAAGTAGGGACAAAAGTAAGGAAGCTGGCAGTCACTGACTAGGTCCTCACCCTACTGGGCAGATGCTACAGACACTGTGGTTGGTTCTCTGAGCTGCTACAGAGGTGGTGGGTAGAGTTTTATTATTATATGTAGTTTGGTCATTGTCCACTTGCATGTTCAGTCTCTCGGTGGTGAGACAGAATTAGATCTGTTTTATTTCAAAGGGGCTGTTTAAGTCACAAAGTAGAATGAGCCTCATCTGATGTGAGAGCTCCAACTCTGCTTTGCAATGAAATGTTTCTTTGTATTCCTTTCTCCTTGACATTTTCTAGGATGACAAGTGTCTCACTCCCACCTCTGGCTGAGTGTAGGTCTACCAGGCAGAAGGCAAAGCAGAGACTGTTAAACAGAAACTGGTTGAGGCCTGGAGGAGCAGCATCACTTGATAAGGGTATCCTTGGAAAGAAGTGAGAACACAGGAAGAAGAGAGTAGAAAAGACAAAAAAATCAAAGTCAAATAAACATTGGTGACCTTAAGAGAAATGCCTGAACTCTCTAAATCCAAACTCCCTTTTCCAAGGGCCTGAGTCTTGCCCAGGACACTTCTACATTTCCACACCCACTGAATATGCCAGGCATGTTGGTTTATTGCAGGCCCCTGCTACCTATCTCCTATAGGAGGTTGTAAAAGAACTAGCAAAAGGCACAGGGCCCAGATGGTTTTATGGGAGAGTGCTATAAAACTTTTGAGGAATAAATGGTTCTTATTTAAACTGTTACAAAGCATTGAAAAGATAATATAATTCTGAATTTATTTTATGAGGTATGTTTAAATTTAATAGTAAGACAGCCATGGAGTGCCCAAAAAAGAAAACCTTATGAATGTATATGCAAAGATTCTAAATAGAATATTTGCAAGTTAAATTCTGCAGTTCCCAAAATACTAACATACCTCAGCCAAATAGGTTTATTCTGAGAATGTAAAGATTACTCAGCCTTAGAAAATAAAGGAGAAAAGCTAAATGCCCAATAGATATTGAAAAGGCATTTAATAAAATTCAATCCCCATTCTTGATTTTTGAAAAGTATGTTAGTAAGCTAAGAATAAAAAGAAACTTCCTTAACTTGATGAAAGATATTTATCAGAATGATTTCATTAAACCTGACAAAACTTAATAGAAACCACAGAGGTGTTCCCATTAAAGTCTGGAATAAGATGTGGATGCCTACTATTGTTGCTCTCCAGAAAGCTCCCAACCTAAGTAATAAGACAATATAAATAAATGAGAGGAGTACACAAACACACTTGTGAAATATAAATGTAAAATTATCATTATTTGAAAGTATTATTTTCTACTTAAAAACTATAAGATATGCACCTAAAAGTCTATCTAGAAAATCTAATCAAGAAAAGAACTCATTCTCAATAGGAGTAAAATTACAAGCTAACTTTAAAATGAGCTTATTTGTCGAAGAAAACTTAAAAATGTTACTAGAGGCCGGGTTCCGTGGCTCATGCCTGTAATCCCAGCACTTTGGAGACTGGGATGGGCAGGTGCTTTGAGCTCAAGAGTTCAAGACCAGCCTGGGAAATATGGCAAAATCCCATCTCTACAAAACAATACAAAAATTAGCTGGTCATGGTGGTGTGTACTTGCCATCCCAGCTACTCAGGAGACTGAGGTGAGAGGATCACCTGAGCCTGGGAGGCTGAGGCTGCAGTGAGCTGAGATCTTGCCACTGCACTCCAGACTGGGTGACAGAGTGAGACCCTGTCTCAATAAACAAAAAAATATTGCTAGAGATTATCAAAGAATAGGTGGATCAATAAACCAAGAATAGGTGGATTGATAAACCTGAATGAGAGCACTCAATATTCAAATAAGTCAGATTCCCACTAATTATAAATTCAATATAATCACAACCAAAACACCAATGGGATTTTGAGGATAATAGGAGAGGGGTGGCATGCTTCATAGATTGACATTATCACATGAAAGACAAATGCACAAAAATAGCAAAGGAAAAAAACTAAAGTAGAAGAAAAATATGGGAACTCAGTCTACCAGACAGCAAAAAAGAAAAGAATAAAGTAACTTTAATTAAAACACTGTCATACTAATGCAGGAACTGAAAAATAATATCAGAACAGAGTTCACAAATGGACCTCCATGCATGTGGGAACCTAGTATCTGATAAGAGTATACTTTCACAGCAGTAGAGAAAGAATAGACTATGAAATAATGTTATAGCAACTAAATATCCATTGGAAGGGAAATGAAACTTGTTAGATCCCTAACTCACACCATTCTCTGCTTAAATCCACATAAAATATAGGTTTTATATATGAATTTACAGGGAATATATAAGAAGTATATGAAAATATATAGTAAATACTATATAATATATAAGAAATATTATATAATACTAGAATAAAACACAGGAGATTATTTCAATAATCTTGAAGTGGTGGCAACATTTCTAAGAAGGCATGAAACTCAAAAGACTTAAAGGGAAAGATAAACAAATTTGACTACGTGGAAATTAACATTTTACACTTGGCAAAAGACTATAAACAAAGTTAAGAGACAAATGACAGGCTGGAAGAAAACATTTACACCAAGTCAACAGAGAAAAGATTGATTACACTCATTAGAGTCAAAGATTTCCAACAAAGTAACAAGAAAAGGGCAAGCATCTTAAAAGAAAAGGACAATGCAGAAAAGAAAATACAAATGTCTGGCAAATAAGTGGAAAGATGATTTCATTCATGATTAAGGAAATGCAGTTTTAAATAGGTTTTCCTCCTAAAACCAAAAGTCTGAGAATGTTAAGTGTTGGTGAGGGTGTAGAAAAATAATCAGTCTCCTACCCTCTTGGGAGAAACGTAAATTGACACCACCACTTCAGACAGCAATTTGGCAGTTTCTCTCAGAATACTGAATGCCCATACCCTTTGCCCCAGAAATCCCTTACGGAAATCTGGCTCGCAGAAATACTTGCACGCCATGGAGTCATGTTCACGGCAGCAATGTCTGTAATTGATGAAAAATTGGAGCTACTTAAATGTTCAGGATTATGGGACCAGCTAAAGAAAATATGACACATCCCTGTCTTGGAATTTCATGCAGTCACCAATAAAGATTGGGTCAAATCAGATGGCTGATACAGAATATAGTTAATAAAGTAAAAATATAGTGAGTTGACAAACAAAGCATAACCACACTTTTATTTTTTAAATTGCAAGTAGTGTGACCATGAATAACACACACACACATACACACTGCTAGAGAGTTTGTGGAACTTATGCTTTTTGTCATATGCTTCTATTATTTATGAACTTGTTTTTACTGAGCATGTATTACTTTTAGACTTTTATAATTTTTTAAACCAAAAAACATAACTGAGTAATAATTGAAAAGTTAAAGTCTATAAAGACAAACACATTATGTGTCATTTATTAGACCTGAGTCTACTTTCAGCCAAAGCAACTCTAGGCTGCAAGTGCAGTTCTATGAAGATTTTACCTTTATTAGGTTTGGCTCATGTATTGCATGCAGGCATGCACACATGCCACCCACACCTACACACCTCTACACACACACAAAGTTCTCCAGCTCTGCATATGCACATGCATCACACATTTTTACAGTATCTTGAGCAGCTCCAGAACATTTTTTAATGTATTTGTTGGTGCAAGGGAATAAATAGCCAGAGCCGAGAAAGCAGAAAGGGATGCATTGATATTGAAAACCCCATGCTACCTCCACCATCCTGGGCAGGTGAAAAATCCCATGACATCCTTGTGCCCCTCTGGCTTCTGGCTTTTCCCATTTGTCCTCAAGATGAGTGAGCCCAAGAAAATGTGGCCATCAGGATGGATGCTCATTGACTCAGGGCTGGTGTGAGGCTCACGGGTCCTCGTCTCTGAAGAGTGTGAGGTTGTGCTTTCGGATGTGTCCCAGCAGCACCTGTCCTCGCCGCTCCAGGGTCTGGAGGACCTGCTTCAGACCCTGGGCCCCGCCTTGGCTTTCCCAGAACACGGGGTCCATCTGCAGCGACTTAAGCAGCATATTCTGTAGACACCCTGATGTGAGAACCTTCACGGCAGACTCAGGAAACCTGGAGCGAAGGTCCCAGAACCCCATAACAGAAAGAAAAAGCAACAGTGATCTCAGAGAATTTCAATAACAGGTGAAGTCAGATGGCCAGAGCTTGCATAGTTGAGGAACTCTGGCAAAGTCACCCTGCAAACTCCCCAGGCCTGCACCTGCTATCTCATTAACAGAAGACCCTTTGCCTAGCTCTGCTGTGAAGGCAGGGGATAGACCTTTCAGATGGGTCCCATCCTACAGAGAAGCCAGGTGAACAAATTCTGCTATCCCAGGCTCCATTTGGCAAATGCAGGGCCAGAAAGAATCCTGGGAAGGCAGAGCTGCCTGCCAAGAGTGAGCAGGGAGGGGTAGACTCTTCAGCCTAGCGCTCCCACCCAGAACAAGGGAAGGACTAGCCTCTCCACACCCCAGCAATGCAGCTAGTATTCTGCAGGCACAGGAGGCCCTCTGGATATTGGGGTAGGCCCTGCCAACTGTGTCCCCTCTCAGCTTTCCCAGGGCTCCCCACCACCACCTGAAGTTCTGATCCAACAGCTTGTCTGATGGACCGTGGGCTTCTCAAGGCCACAGTTCAAGGTCCCAAGGTTTGCAGCAAGGCCATCAGGTCTCAGTCCCGTGAACTTCCACCCAACCCTTTTGACCCTCACCCATCTATGCCTTCCAGCAGCCGAAAGTTCAGCTTGTCCTCAGGGTGCTGAAGGTTGCCAGCGTTATCAATGTAGACCAGGTGAGATGGATTGCTGCTCCGGACCTCAGGGAAGAGGGTGGACAGAGACAGAGGTGGGTAAGGGTGCAACTACGGCTGACACCTATGGACTTGGTCAAGATTAAGGGGCTGAGAGCCCTGAGCTGTCAGTCCCACAGTCCATGCTAACAAACAGTCCTCACAGCTGAGCACTTACTCTATGCTGGGCACTGTGCTAAGTGCTTCCAGGCATCCTGTCAGTTAATTCTCCCAGTAACCTTAGGAAGCGGGCACTAGTGTTAGCCCTATTTTACAGAAATGGTGGCACCTTAAGTTAAGCAATTTGCACAGAATCACAGTTAGTAAGTAGCTGGCCTATTTCAAACCTAGACCCATAGGGCTAAGGCAGAGCACCATCTGCTAAATTGCAAGGCCAAAGGACTGATTCTGTTTTGGTGGCTGAAGGGGTGAGGAGCACAGGTGGGAATCGGCAGGTGCTGAGGGAGCCTGCTCCTCAGGGCCATCACTGTGAGAGGCATCACACATGTGCTGCTCACATGTGTACACACTCAGTCACCCCTTTGTGCCACCTGTGCCTACGCACCTGGGCATCCCCCTTAGCATCACTGAGAGCACACAGAGATGTCCCTTATCCTCGAAAAGCAGTGACCACACTCTGTTTCTACAGAAGAGTTTAGCAGCTCCTAAACATTTTGAAAACTAAAATTAGCACCAGAGAATTCTTTAGTACCTTAAAGAATATAGTGTGGTTGTGAATGGGAGACCATCTCTTCTGGTCCCCACTCCCATGCACGTACTCCTTTCCCACAGAGCCTCCAAAAGCCCATGGGCATTTCCCACAATCCTCTCCAGTGGCCTAGGCTTAAGCTACGAACTTCTGTTTCCAGGATCCCAGCTTCCCTTCTCTCTGCCTCTTCTCCTTTCTCACCCCACTCCACATGTCAGGATCACTTTTTGCTCAAAGCTGGGTGGCTCTTCCCTCTAGAAACTGCTGTCTTAAAAGATCTGTGAAATGCCTGCTCACCAGGGGTAAACAATGGCTATTAAAGCTTTGTCTCTCCTGTGGATATTTACCTTTGACAAGGGAAAAGGAGAGATGGCTCTGGGGTAGAGGAGGAGAATTGCCAGCACCCCCACTAAGCAATCCTGGCTTCCGGGTGATGTGGCCTCCCTGAAGCCCATCCCTGGACACCATGCTGACAGCTACCCTCCAAGAGGAAAGGGAGGCTATGGGGACACTATGCCTCACTGCAGGAGAAGATAGAGAAGCCCTTCCCTAGGGGAAGCACCTTGCTTCTTATGCAGAAGAAGTGCTTATTCTGCCCTCTCCGATGGCCACAGAACATTGCTTCCCACCCTGGACTCTAGTTTTGACAGAAGCAGCAGCAGCCTGTGAGCCACTGGGGTCTTGGGTTCAGGCTCTAATGCTGCTACCATATGGCCTTGGAGATTCCTTTCCTTCCAGACTGCAATTCCTCATTTACTGGCACAATGAGGATGTTCACTAGACACACCATTCTCAAACTCTACTTCCAGGAGCCCTAGTTGTTCTCTGGAGTCTCTTAGGGGCAGTGGAGACAGTGAAAACGGGGCTCCAGCCCTCACGCCACACTCCTCCTCAGGCACATTCTTAAAGCTCCATTTTGTCAGTTTATATATTGCAGACTCCTGGAAATACTCAACCAACTGGTTTTGCTGAAAAGAACAAGACTGGGAAACCCCAGCATCAAATGATCTTTGAAACTTGTTAGCATCTTCTGAAGGACACAGGAAGACCTGGTTCTGGGGTGACAAGGGGATGGTGTGGAGACATACCAGGATGTGGACCAGCCGTAGCTCGGCTGGGTTCCGACATTTCTCTCGGAGCCTCTCTTCTACACAGGGGTCTGAGGGCTCAGGCTCAAAGCCACAACAGTAGCGATCCAAGCGGTCGTGGACCTGTGGAGACACCCAGCCTTTGGTAGGGTGAGGCAGGGCAGGGGGCCTGCCTCCACCAGGCACAGCACAGAGGCCACCTGACCTACTATTTCCTACATGACGCTGGGGCCACAGCAGGGGTGACCCTCAGTGGTTCTCTGCGCTGGTCATTACTAAATGGGGCTTCCGCTTTCCTCCTCTGGCCAGCTCACTCTGCACACCAGGAGCTGTTTGCTCATGCCTCGGGCCAGTGTGGATTTTCACCCAGTGCCCACAGCTTGGCCTACACTGTTGCTCTTGAGCTCTAGCCCGGCACCACTGGGGCTCCAAATGCTGACCGTCTGCCTGTCTACCCAGGGAGATTCCACATCACTCTATTTTTTCTTTAAGCAGCAAATGCTACATCAGGGATTCCTCCTTTCTTTAGAGGTGCAAGTCCTTTAATGATCATCTCAACAGCTCCAACTGGACAGCTCTTTCACCCTGCAGCAGGCCTGAATCAAGCCGGGGAAAGAGGAGGCCATCCTCAATGTGGTGTGCGGTCAGTTCTGAGGAACTTTGCCACCCTTCCCCTGAATAGATACATACAGATGACACCCACAGCACTTTAGAGTGGATCAGAGGATTCCTAGAATCACGCTTCCCACTCACTTGCTTCTGGGATGCTTTCTTCAGAAGGAAAGTCACAGCCTGCAAGTCGGCAGTAGGAAGAATCGTGGTCTGCCCCAGCCCTGACCTACATGAGGATAGTATCTGCTGTAAGTATCTAGGACAAAGAGATTGAGGATGGAGAGGCATACAAGCAGAAGTGGTAGAGTCCTCTGAGGATAGTTAGGGGAGGGCTTGCTGTGGGGAGAAAGACAGGAAAGGGAGAATAGTCGAAGTGAGGAGTTGGTCTGGAGAAGGCTTGGGAGATGCTAGGGAGTGGATGAAAGATGAAGTGAGGGTGGCTGAGCAGCACGGAATCACCATCACACACAGGATGTGCAAGCCTGGGAAAACTCACTCTATTTTCCTTTTACAAAGGAAACTTGGTTTGATGCAATACCTTGATGAGTGCTTAGGGTGGAAGGTGAAATTACAGGAGGTCTGGGTGTGGGAGGACTTGCTTTGCATGGGACAAGAAGAAAAGTTAGTTTCTTGCTGTGGAAGGGGGAGGACAGAGGAATAGAGAAGGTGAAGGGAAGCAGGGAGCAGCAGAAGGCTGGGGCTGTGAGATGTACCCTCCCATAAGTTCTCCATCCTGCAGTGAAGCTGCCACCCTTGTGAAATGTTTGGTGGATGCTGAGCTTTGAGTTCAGGTTTGGTGTGGGGCAAGTCAAGGTAGTGCTCATGGCACATCAAACAGAAGGAGTCCATCCACTACTTGGGATTTATCCAAATCCTAGGAAGGGCTCCAAACCCCACAGGTTATGGGACCAGGGGCTTTAGTTGTTTTCTTAAATCTCTCAGGTGGTGGTGAAAGTCAGTGGGAGGCCTTGAGGACCTCTGGGATCTACCAATCAGGACAATGAATCACATAGGTAACTAACTCTCAGGCTGCAAAATGTACTAAGTTCCTGAAAGGGCCTGCTGTGGGGAAGACCTAGATTGGACACTCTGATCCCATCTTTGCAGAATGGCTAGTCTGAATTAGAAAGCCTAGGAACACCACTGGAGAGGAAGACATCAGCCTGGGAACCTGGAAACTCAGTATGAAGGGAGCAGAGCAGACCTCATTTCAAGAAAATTGTCATTATCTGAACTGTCTGGTGATTCCCTGGTAAACTCCACTAAAAGGCATGGTTTTTTTTTTGGTTGCCCAGTACTAAAAGCCTTCTCCTGGACGGGTAGAGGACACATGTTGAAAACATTTACTGGCAAATGTTTCAACAGCATGGCTGTCTGAGACAATGGATAACAGTTGGGACAAACAATAGATTAACCAAAAAGCTTAAAAAGGAAGAGATAAGAAATGAAATGTCCAAGGGGCTGTGAAAAGCTCCATATGTTCCTGGAAATCTGGAAGGCCACATGCACATGTGTAGGACTGTGCACATGTTCAGGAAAAAACTGAAAAGACCCTAAGCTCTCACCTCTGGTTGACCTTGAGACTGTACAAGCATGAGTGAAGGCCAAAGCAGATTTATCAACTGCATACATATGTGTTGGAGATGCCTCAACACACACACACACACACAGACCCTTTGGCAAACACTAGGAGACTTACTGGCTCCAGAAATTCATGAAAATCTGCTCGATCATCAGCTGATCACTGACCTAACTGAGCAGAAATTTCAGTGGCCATATACAATAAAGAATACAGATGAGGGCCGGGCGCGGTGGCTCAAGCCTGTAATCCCAGCACTTTGGGAGGCCGAGACGGGTGGATCACGAGGTCAGGAGATCGAGACCATCCTGGCTAACACGGTGAAACCCTGTCTCTACTTAAAAATACAAAAACAACTAGCCGGGCGACGAGGCGGGCGCCTGTAGTCCCAGCTACTCGGGAGGCTGAGGCAGGAGAATGGCGTAAACCCGGGAGGCGGAGCTTGCAGTGAGCTGAGATCCAGCCACTGCACTCCAGCCTGGGTGGCAGAGCAAGACTCCGTCTCAAAAAAAAAAAAAAAAAAAAAAAAAAAAAAAAAAAAGAATACAGATGAATATAGAATTTGTTCATAAAAATAAAACAAGCAAATAACAAAGAAAATAACTATAAACAAAAAAAATTACAACAAACAGCAACAATAAAAATCCTGGGGAAAAAAAAAAAAATCCTGGGGAAAAGAAGAATCTGATTTTCAGAGTGGCCACCTTATATTATTTAAATACTCAGTTTTCAAGAAAAATTATGAGACAGTCAAAGAAACAAAGTATGGCCAATATGCATGAAAAAAGGCAATCAATCAAAATTGTTCCTGAGCAAGCCCAGATATTGGAGAAAAAATTTAAATTAGCTATTTTACATATATGTTCAAAGAACTAAAGGAAATCAGGCCTAGAGAAGTAAAGTATGAGAATGATACCTCACCATAAAGACTACATGAATAATGAGATAGAAATTATAAAGAGAAACCGAATATAAATTATGGAGTTGACAAGTACTATGGCTTTTAAAAATTGACTGAGAGGATCAAACAGCAGTTATGAGCAGGCAGAACAAATCAGAAAACTTGAAGATAGGTCAACTAAGATTATCAAGTATGAGGAATAAGAAGAAAAAAATGAAGAAAAATAAATAGTTCCTCAGAGACCCATGTAACACCATCAAGTGTACCAACATATATATAAGAGGAGTTTTAAAAGGAAGGGAGGAGGATGTGAAAATAATATTAGAATTAATGTCCAAAACCTCCCCAAATTTGGTGAAAAGCATTGATCTACACATCCAAGAGGTCCAGTGAACTCCATCGTTAATATAAACTGAAAGAGACCTACACCTAGAATAAAACTGTCAAAAGCCAAAGACAGAGAGAGAATCCTAAAAGCAGCAAGAGAGAAGTCACTCATCACATAAAAAGGATTATTTCAAAGAGTGGTTTGGTATCAGATTTATCAAAAACCATGGAGGCCAAAAGACAGAGGAATAACATTCAAAGTGTTGAAATTAAATTTAAAAAAAGAGAGTCAGTCAACCAAGAATTTTATATACAGCAAAACTATCCTTCAAAAATTAAGGATAAATGAAGACATTAACAGAACAACAAAAACAGAATTTATTGTCAGCAGGCTTGTTCTACAAGAAATACTAAAAGGGGCCTTCAGGATGAATGAAAGGATACTAAGTAGTAACTTGAATTAATATCAAGAACTAAAAGCTCTGTTCAAGATAACTATATAGATAAACATAAAAGACAGTATAAATTTTTTTTTTTTTTGGTCTGGACTTTTTTTTTCCTCTTTGGTTTTAAAAAAAAAATGCTTAAAGCAATAATTATAATCTATGCTGATGGGCAGAAAATGTATAAAGATGTAATTTGTAACAATAGCATAAAAGTGGGAGGGGAACAGATTTATATAGAAAGAAAGTCTTTTTACATTATTAAATTGCTGGTAATCTGACCTAGATTGTTATAAATCAAGATGTTAATGGTAATCCCAGTGCAACCAACAAGAATATAACTATAGTCCTAGTCACCAACCAATCTCACAAAACCAGATGTTGAGAAATGAGACAGCATTCAATAGTCCCAAGTACTGTCCCCAAACATTATTTTCTCTGTTTTATACAGTTGAAAACGGAGAAATCACCCCTCAGGTCTAGATAGGCTGAGGGCATTTCTGTGAGACCACATTAGTAGCAGTAGACCAAATGGATTAAATATATCCACTGATTCTAGTAAAAAAGCAAGTTTATGCACAGAGGCCAATGCACAAAGCCCAGAAGATTGGTCCATCTTGGCAAAGAACCACAGCCCTGTTTATGCAGTGAGCCAATTAGCAAGACTTCCTGAGGAGGACCCTCTTTACTGCTTTGGCCTCCTGAACTTTGGGTAACCAATACCCAATTTTCCTTCTTTCCTCTAATACCCTATTATGAAAAATTTCAAACATACAGCAAATTTGAAATAATTTTATGGTGAATACTCACATACCCATCACCAAAATTCTACCATGAATATTTTACTTATTTTATGACATACCTAACCATCGATACATCTCTACATCCATCCATTAAATCATCTTACTTCTTATTTTTTATGCATTTCAAAGTAAGTTGCAGACATTAGAAATTTCCCTCTAAATACGTTGGCATGCACACCGCTCATTAGAGTTCCTGGTTTTCCTATAAGAGAACCAATCTTCCCTGCTAGATACAGTCTGGTGGCATCATCAATCCAAGTACCCTGCGCATCCAGCCATGAAGTGAAGATGGGGTCCAAGCTCCTCTAACCATATACCCTTTATCCTTCTCCTGACTCTTCAGGCTTCCCAAGCCTTTTTCTTCCATTCCTTGAAGCCCTTAATGTCTTACCAAATACAGATTCTTTCCTTGCTTATGTTAATCAGAGTTAGTCTCTGTTGCTTGGAATCAAACTCACTTCAAGTGATGTACCCCCTGAATTTTCCTTCTTCCAGGTTAAAACACACTTGGGTTCTGAAACTATGGTAGATGTTTTTGATGCCCCCCACCCATGAGCCTAGGGCTCACCTACAGAAGGTCCCGACCATACAGTGCCCATATGTAGAGGTACTCTTGCCCATAACAGGCTTAACCCACCCACGCAGCAGGCTGAAAGTGCTGGAAAATCAATGCTCCCAGGAGCAAGCTTCAACCAATGACTTATGGCAGTTAGTGTACAAATATTATAGCCCCTCATCTCCCAGGGGAATGATACCCTACAGCAGTGTTCTACAAAGTCTGTCAAGGGCCCTCATCTGGGTTCAGCCTCACTTGTTCATGGTGGCAGCCTGCTCTTTACTGTACCCTTCATTAGCTTTTCTTCCTTCCCTGTTTCACTTCCCCATTTGCTCACCAGGTTTCCTAGGACCACCTCCCAAATAAATTGCTCTATTCAATTTCTAGTCAGAGTCTCTTTTTGGGGAACTCAAACCTAGATAGAAACCTGTCACAGTCTCTATTGCTGTCACATGTCCAAGTTCTTGTTGGTCAATATTCTTGTCATACTTTAGGACCTAGCGTTGGACACAAGTACCTAGTTGAGAATCAAGTTATAGAGTAGCACAGAAACATTGCCTCCCTGATTCCAGATGCTAAGACTAGATTCGCATCTTTGCCAATCTCATCATATTGTTGACACCTATTTTGCATGTCCAAAATTAGCAAGTCTCTGTCTCATATAAGTCCATTCAGCCAGGGCTTCATTAACCTGCATTTATACCACTGACTCACAGGCCCTCAGTAGAAGACTTTGCATTTAACACTATTCCATTTCCTCCTTTAATCTTTCATTACAACCCATTGAATATTTTTTGGACGGTTTTGTTGTCACATTCATTTGCTTTTCCTTCCTCTGCCAATTTTAGGTTATGTGCCAGCCAGATCAGTAAGCTACTATACCAATGGGAGTGTTTTCAGCCACAAGTAACAGAAAACCTGACTCAAAATGGCTTAAACCCTAAGGAAGATTGAGATTATCTACAGAAGGAAGTCTTGAGGAAAGGCAGACTGGGTGGATTTAGCAGCTCTATATTGTCATGATAAGGACTTGGGTTTCTTTCTGCCCTCCACATACCACCCACAATGTTAACAGCATCCCAGTGTTGTCTTAGGATGCCTGCAGGTAGTTGCTGTGGGAATGTTTCTTTGTTCTTGTCCAGCAGGAGAGAAAGAAAAAGAGTATGAGAGAAGGGGAGAGAGAGAAGGAATCTCTCCCCTCAACAACCACGGAATAGAAGGCCTTCCCTTCAGCCAAATTAAGAGGCACACATTCTTGGACCAATAGCACTCAGTGGAAGATGTTAATGCACTGATCCTTGAACCCATTGCCTCTGAATCTAGGAATAGGTGGAAGGTGAATCAAATCAGAGCTCTGTGAGGAAGGACTACAAGAGACTGGTTGGGTCCCCTACAGCCCTGATGTCCTCATTCAGGCTACTAATAAAAATGTTGGCTAGGACAGGATTAGAGAGCCCTGCAGCATACCACCAGAGACCTCACAGCCTTCCAGTTCATTTTAAGTCACTAAAGCTAGTATCATACCACCTGTATTAGTCTGTTTTCATGCTGATGCAAGAGATGGTCTCCCAGTCTTGGGCAGCTCTGGCCCTATAGGGTAGAGACCCCTCCTGACTGCTTTCACTGGCTGGCATTGAGTGTCTGCAGCTTTTCCAAGTGCAACAGTGCAAGCTGTCAGTGTATCTACCATTCCGGGGTCTGGAGGATGGTGGCCCTCTTCTCACAGCTCCATGAGGCCGTGCCCCACTGGGGACTCTGTGTGGGGACTCTGACTCCACATTTCCCTTCCACACTGCCCTAGCAGAGGTTCTCCATGAGGGTTCCACCCCTTCAGCAGACCTCTGCCTGGACATCTAGGTGTTTCCATACATCCTCTGAAATACAGGTGAAGGTTCCCAAAGCTCAAATCTTGTCTTCTGTGTAGCCACAGGCACAATGCCATGTGGAAGCCAATAAGGCTTGGGGCTTGTACCCTCTGAAGCAACGGCCTGAGCTGTACTTTGGCCTTTTTTGGTGCAGCTGGGATGGAGGGCACCAAGTCCTAAGACTACACAAAGCAGCAAGGCCCTGGACCCGGCCCACACAACCATTTCCTCCTCCCAGGCCTTTGGACCTGTGATGGGAGGGCTGCTGTGAAGACCTCTGACATGCCTTGGAAACGTTTTCTTCATTATCTTGGCATTGACATTTGGCTCCTCGTTGCTGATGCAAATTTCTGCAGCCAGCTTGAATTTCTCCCCAGAAAATGAATTTTTCATTTCTACCACATCATCAGGCTGCAAATTTTCCAAACTTTTATGCTCTGATTCCATCTCAATCATAAGTTCCAATTCCAAACCATCTCTGTAAATGCAAAAAACTGAATGCTTCTAAGAGTATCCAGGTCACATCTTGAATGCTTTGCTGCTTAGAAATTTCTTCTGCCAGATACCTTAAATCATCTCTCTCAAGTTCAAAGCTCCACACATCTCCAGGGCAGGGGCAAAATGCCGCCAGTTTCTTTGCTAAAGCATAGCAAGAATCACCTTTATTCCAGTTCGCAACAAGTTCTCATCTCCATCTGAGTCCACTTCAGCCTGGACTTCACTGTCCATATCACTATCAGCATTTTGTTCAAAGTCATTCAACAAGTTTCTGGGAAGTTCCAAACTTTCCCACATCTCCCTGTCTTCTTCTGAGCCCTCCAAACTGTTCCAACTTCTGCCTGTTTCCCAGTTCCAAAGTCACTTCCACATTTTTAGATACCTTTATAGCAGCACCTCACTCTTTGTGGTACCAATTTACTGTATTAGTCCATTTTCATACTGCTATAAACAACTGCCCAAGACTGAGTAATTTATAAAGGAAAGAGATTTAATTGACTCACTGGTCTGCATGTCTGAGGAGGCCTCAGGAAATTCACAATTATGGCAGAAGGTGAAGGGAAAGCAAGAAACCTTCTTCACAAGGTGGCAGGAAGGAGAATGAATGCAGGAGGAACTACCAGGCACTTATAAAACCATCAGATCTCATGAGAACTCACTATCACAAGAACAGCATTGAGGAAACCACCGCCATGATTCAGTTACCTCCACCTGGTCTCTTCCTGGACATGTGGGGATTATGGGTATTACAATCCAAGACAAGATTTTGGGTAGGGACACAGTCAAACCACATCACCACCCATATATGAGCCTACTCCATGCTTTCATATGCACCCTATCCTTAGCAAGAGTCACCAGAGGCTACCAACACAGTGGTTTACTGCAGAGATCAGAAAACTTCTCTATAAAGGACCAGAGAGTAAATATTTTAGGCATTGGAGGCCATACAGTCTCTGTCATAACTACTTAAGTCTGCCACTGTAGTGCATATCTTATATATTATAGATAATACATAAACAAATAGGCGTGACTATATTCCAATATGTTGGTAGAAAAGCTGAGGCAAGACTGGCTTGTCTGTCATAATATGAAAGAGTCTCGGAAGATGTCCGGGGTCCAGGGTCTAAAACCCCTCGTGGCCTTTGGAACACCAAGCTCTATGCCAAAGGGTGGAAGGCTACCCTGCCGCACCACAAATCTAAGCCCAGGGCATAAAACCCCTCATGACTTGGATGGAATCCAGGGCTCAGGGCATAAAACTCCTTGTAGCCTCTGCAATATGCATAGACTTGTTGGTTGCTCTCCCAGGCTCGTAAACATGCTGTACATTATCTCAAGCAGCAGAGTATATTCTATATGTGTCAAAGAAAATGCTAAACCATCACAGCTACTCTTGATGTACCGCTACATTTCTACCCCCACATCCTCACGCCCTCACCTGTTTACCCCCACGTCCTGAGCGTCTTCACCACCTGCTTCTTTGTTTGATCACCAATAAATAGTGTGGGCTCCCAGAGCTCAGGGCCTTTGCAGCCTCCATACCAGCATTGGCCCCCTGGACCCACCTTATGCCCTCTTAACTTGTCTTTTCTCATTCCTTTGACTCCGCCGGACTTTGTAGCCCCCACAGCCTGGTGTTGGGTGTGATCACCCCTTCCCCTTCCACCCTTTGGCACAGAGCTTGGTGTTCCAAAGTCCATGGGGGGTTTTAGACCCTGGACCCAGGACATCTTCCAAGACTCTCTTATATTATGACAGACAAGCCAGTCCTGCCTCAGCTCTTCTACCAACATATTGGAACACAGGTAAAACCTTATGTGCACTGAAATTGAATTTCATATAAATTTAGACGTCCCACAATATTATTCTTTCATTTTTTTAACCACTTAAAAGTGCTAAATCATTCTAAACCATTCTACAAACAGGTGAGGAGTAAATTTGGCAACGTTGTGGGCCATGGTTTAGTTTGTGACCCCCAGTTTGAAGTTCAGATGAATTTGGGGATGAATACTGCCTCCACTATGTCCTGGCTGTGTGAATTCAGGAAATTATTCATCTTGCTGTGCCTCAGTTTTTTCATCAACAAAATGGGGAGGTGATACTCCCATGGGGCCGTGTTGAGGATCACACAGGATGTAATGCAGGAGGCAGATGTTATGGAGAGTTCCCAGAAGTCTCTGGCCCTGGAGGGGACAGGTCAGTGCTTCTCTCCTAAAAAGCACTGGCCTCACCCCCCACTCACCCAGCACTACAGGCCTGAGAACCAGAGTCTGACATAAAGGAAGTTATGATGGTCTAGTATCTCTTCCATGCACAAGTCTAGTGTTTGGAGCATGGACATATCTGTGAGACAGAAACCCACCAGCTGAATTACCTTGGGCCAGGAGAGCAAATGTCAGGACAGCTCTAGCAAGCCTGAAGTGCAATAACTGCTCTGGATTTTGCTTCACACCAGCTGCGTGGCCAGCCAAACCACCTTGCTCCCACCAAACCCTCCCTGCTCCCGTCTCAAGGCCATTCTATGCAGATTTAAACTTGCAGCAGCATTTATTTCCAGAGGAAACTACAAGAAATACTGGCCCATATGATGCGTGCAGTGCTGGCTTCCCAGAATCTACACCCATTTGAATGTTTCACAGTGAGGGCTTGGCTGACACACTTGCCAGTTTGATTATTCTGCTGTGCTGTCTGGTTGGTTTTTTCTACAGAAGAGAAATTAGGTTTAAATAGTAGAAGACTAGCAGCCAAACAAGACCAAGCTTAACTTTCATTCCCATATTCCTTCAAGATTTGATTTTTTCCCCTTTTTGAAAAAATGAAGAGATACCAAGAAAAAATGATACACCTTTAGAGTTTGGGTTTTCTGGCAGTGTTACATAATCGTGTGGACTGAAGTTTTTGTTTAATTTTAGTTAAGCCATTCTAATGCCCTTACTCTGTGCCAGGAATTATCCTTAGTGCTTTACCTATCACAAGTCATTTGACCCCTGCTAGCAGCCAAGAGATAGATACTGTTATTGTTCCCATTTCAAGGATGAGGCTGAATAATGAGTCACAGATGCTGAGTAATGTGATCCAGCCCCCAGAACATGTTTGTCATAACCAGAGACTTAGTTGAAGGTTTTGGATGTAAGAACAAACTGAAGCACATGAATGGCTGCCAGCATGAAGGATATAGTAGGGTCATTGTTTCTGTGACCTCCCAAACAGGACATCTGGATGGGACAAGATACTGCAGGCTGCCAAGGAGGGATACCAGGTCCAGCTGTAGGGGTGGGAAGGTACAGGGTGAAGGCTCTGGGGCCGAGACTCAGGTTCCTCAATGAGTGCCTGATTTGGGTCTGGTGGAGTCCAGAAGAGCCATCTGCTGTCCCTGGTGTCCCATGCCCCCAGTGCAGAGATGCTTCCCCAAACTGGGAGCAGTCACAGGCCTGGGACTTTCACGGTGGAAAGGGTGGCTGCTGGCTAGGCAGGCTCACTGCCTGGGGGTCAGAGAGTTGCAGCATAGTTGGAGGCAGGAGGAGAGTCAACTCCCCTTCCCATACCCCAAAACCTCTCTCCAAGGAGGGTGGCAGGCTGCTCCCATACTGGCTGGCTGGCTGTTGAAGAATTTGGTGAGGCTTTGGGAAGGTCAGAGTGTGGAAGAGGAGGGAGTTACTCGGCACTGACTCTCACTCTCCTCTAAAGACTCACCTTGCTGTGCTCCTTGCCTTTCCACATACACGGCATCTTCCCTGGAAGCTCCAGGGAGGAAACATCTAGACTGCTTCATCTGCCCAAACCCCAAGGCCAGAAGTCTCAGCACCATCTTCGGAAGCCAGTAAATAGACCAGCTGATGGGCTTTGAGGAGCTGGATTGAGAAGGACTGTGGCTTATCTAAAAAGACATCTGTGGAGCCTCCTAAATTTTAAACATCAACACAAAACCCAGCAGCTGTTAAAAGATGAATCCACCACAGCAAAATAGGTTCTGACCAAGAAAGCTAAGATGAATCACCATTGGAACACTGTCACAAAATGTCCCCACTTTAATAATTAGGGGGGAAAATATGGTGACCTCTTCCACAATACCCAAAAGGCATTTGATAAAATTACAATCCATTCCTGACAATGAAACTCTTTTTTTGTTTTTGTTTTCTTTTGAGACAGGGTCTGGCTCTGTCACCCAGGCTGCAGTGGTGTGATTATAGCTCACTGCAACTGCCACCTCCTAAGCCCAAGAGATCCTTCCCCCTCAGTCTCCTGAGTAGCTGTAACTACAGGTGCATGCCACCATGCTTGGCTAATTTTAATTTTAATTTTTTTTTTTTTAGAGACAAGATCTCCCTATGTTGCCCAGGCTTGTCTTGAGCTCCTGGGCTCAAGCAATCCTCCCACCTGGCCCACTCAAACTGGAATTACAGTGGTGAGCCACTGCACATAGCCTGAAAACTCTTAATAAAATAGCAATAATGAAGAATTCCTCATATCTTCAGTCAAAAGCCAGCATAGTGTTTAATGGTGAAACACTAGAAATTGTCCCAAATCTGTAAGAAACCTGTCATGTCTCTGGGGCCAAGACGGGTTCCTCAAGCAGTGCCTGATCTGGGTCTGATAGAGTCCAGAAGAGCAACTTGCTGTCCCTGGTGGCCCATGCCCCCGGCACAGAGACGCTTCCCCAGACTGGGAAGAGTCACAGGCCTAGGGCCTTCAGGATGGAAAGTCCTGGGATTACAGGCATGAGCCACTGCACCTGGCCTGAAAAACTCTTAATAAAGCAGGAATAATGAATAGTTCATCACGTCTTTGGTCAAAAGCCAGCATGCTGTTTAATGGTGAAACACTAGGAATTGTCCCAAGTCTGTAAGAAACATATCATGTCCATCATTCCATTAATATTTACCATTGCTTTGTGACACCAGTAAATGTAATGAGGTAAGAGTAAGAAAGAGGAAATGAAAAGATACAATCCCATTTGTTACAGATGAAATGATGGTATGCAGGGGAAGCCCAAGAGGATAAACTGAACAAACATTAAAAGCAAGATGAAGTCAGAAGGTGGATGTTGGCAAAGTCAATATGCAGAAGAAATAGCTTAAATATGGACAAAGAGCTACCAGCCAGAACATGTAATGAAAAAAAAAGATCCTATTTCCAATAGGCACAAGAAGACAAAATGCCCAGGAATAACCCAACCTGAAAGTGAAGACCCAGCTGAAGAAAACATCAAAATGCTTCCGAGGAACGTGAACAGATGGAGAGGCATAACCTGTTCTCGGCTAGAGTGACTATATTTCAGGATGTAAATGCTCTCTATATTAATCCACAAAAACTTGACTTGATTTCAAGAAAATCCCAAAAGGATCTGGGAAGGGGAAGGAAGTAACAAGCAAAAAAGTACACAAGAATATCAAAAAAATTCTAAAAAAGAGCAGTGAGAAGGACCAAGTCCTACTAGTTATTAACATAAAATATAAAGCTCAGTAATTCAAACAGTGTGACTCTGTCATATAAATAGACCCTTTCCTGGAACAGAAAAGAGTCCAGAAATAGACCTAGATACATATGGAAATTGGCTCTATGGTAAAGGTAGCCTTTCAAGTTGAGGGAAAGATTGATTATTCAACAAATGTCACTGGGACATTTGGGTTGCCATCTGAAAAAAAAAAATAGTTGTTTTATACCTTATCCTTTACTCCAAAATAAATTCCAGATGGATCAGAGATATATCAAAAACATGAGAGAATTTAAAAAATAACCCTGAAATGAGAATAGCCTTTTAAAATATAACACATGAACCTAGAAATCAGAGAAAAGCCTGGTCATTTTAACAATGTACATTTTAAAACTTTCTACACTGCAAAAGACTACAAACAAAGCTTAATGACAATTAATCTAAGGGAAATATTATATACTACAATGGAAAACAAAGGGCTAAGTTCCTTAATTTATAAAAAGCTCTTAAAATCATTAAGAAAAAGACCAACAACCCAACAGAAAATGGGGCAAAGAACATGGATGGAGCTGGAGGCCATAATGCTAAGCAAACTAACTCAGGAACAGAAAATCAAATACCACATGTTCTCACTTATAAGTGGGAGCTAAACATTGAGTACACATGGACACAAAGAAAGGAATCACAGGGGCCGCACAAAGAAGGGAACAACAGTCAGTCACAGGGGCCTACTTGAAGGTGGAGGGAGAGGATCGAAAAACTACCTCTCGAGTACTATGCTTATTACCTGGGTAACAAAATCATCTGTACACTAAACACTCACGACACGCAATTTACCCAGATAACAAACCTGCACATGTACCCCTGAACTTAAAATAAAAGTTTTAAAAATAAATAAATAAAACCTACCTAGGCTGGGCACAGTGGCTCACGCCTGTAATTCCAGCACTTTGGGAGGCTGAAGCGGGCAGATCACCTGTGGTCAGGAGTTCAAGACCAGCCTGGCCAAAATGGCAAAACCCCATCTCTACTAAAAATACAAAAATTGGCCAAATATGGTGGTGGGCGCCTGTAATCACAGCTACTTGGGAGGCTGAGGCAGGAGAATCACTTGAACCTGGGAGGCGGAGTTTGCAATGAGCCAAGATTGCGCCATTGTACTCCAGCCTGGATGACAGAGTCAGACTCCGTCTCAAAAAAATAAATAAATAAAAAACCTACCTGGTGGCAGATTGTGCTGGTAGCAAGAAAAATAGATGTTTTAAAAAAGAAAAGAAAATGGGGCAAAGAATATGGATAGTATTTTTGTCTTTTACAAGGCTTTTAAACAGAAGCAGGACTAAGATTGAGGCCAAAAAAAAAAAAAAAAAAAAGAGGTACTCACTTTCTTTTTTTTAATATATATACTAAAAGAATAAAGATTTTTATTAAGCATTGTAAGTTGCATTCAATAGCCTTCAGATACACCACACCACAATCCATCAGCACTCAATCAAACCCAACAGCAGTTTATTCTTGCACAATCCATGAGTCAGGGCCGAACTCCCTTCAACTTACAGTAAGATCCTATTTAGTTCTTGTGGGCAGGGGTGGGGATTACACCTCATTTCTCATCACTAATGTGATGAAGAGCATCAGAAGTACATGAAAATGATAAGAAATGATTCTGATTTCAAAGTACATTGTTTGGAAACATTAACAAAAACATCAAAATGATAGGAATATACCTGCTTCTACTAAATTCTCAATGGGAAAGTTCTCAAGAACAAGCAATTTGTTTCCTGCTACAGAATGGGGTGTGTATGTGTGTGTTTTTTTTTAAAGATCAAAGGGTTTTGTTTCACAGAATTTCGTATTTGCTAATATGAAAGCATAAAACAGCAACAAAGAACAATAGTGCATACAGCAGTGAATACACCAGTGTAATATTGATGTTCGAAATGGCTAGATAATTTTGGGGGGGCTTTAGAATAAATGCAACAGAAGTCAATAATCATAAAATTGCAAGGTTAGCGCAAGATCAGTCAATGACTAAACAGAGTTAACATCTTTTCTAGGACTATTACTAATTATTAGCATTTTTTGTTTTGCAAATGGACACATACTGATAAGAATGGAAGAAAGGATGATAACATGCATAATATTAACTATACACTTCAAAAATTACGAACTATGCAGAAGTTTAGCTCAAGTAGTAGTACTAAAGGTCTACATCCGATTCAAAACCACATAGTTCATTGATCACAGATGCATGGTGTGAGTCACAAAAAGTTTCAGAACACATTGTGTTGATTTTGAAAGGTCATTTGCAACTTCTATTTCAACTCTATCTCCATTTAACTTGCTCATAAGTATGTATGATGTATTGTATATTTAAAATCAGCAGAACAGCAATATTACTCTATCATTTTTTAGTTTTGATAGTTGCACTTTTTTTTTAACACAAAAGAACCACATCAACAGTGATGAAATTTAAGAAAGAAAAACTGTGGTTGTGCCTTATTTCTTTCATAATCATAAAAGTCAAACCTTAAAGAAAGCTTCATTGTGAAACAGCAATGCAAAATCAAATATAATGGCATACATATGGTGCCAAATACTAAAAATTATATTTTAAACTATATATACTTCAAGACTGCCAAAATTTGTTTTCTTTATACTTCAAGAAACACAACTATAGGCTTTTGTCATAACCAGTTTATTAAACTTTATGTGTACCTCATTTTAAGAGTGGGAGTCAAATGCTCTTCATTTTCTTTCTCTTTTTTGTTTTATTATAGCATTTTGACTATAACTGGTTAAAATTTTTAATGTATTGTTTAAATCTCTGATATTAAAGAGGGATCTGAATTTCCAAAGTCCTCATTTTCTCTTACAGAAAGGACAAAATGTACATAACTGCAGGTTCTTTCTCTCCAGATATTCCTAAATCCTTACCTTCCAGCATCCTTCACCCTCTATAAAAAATACATTTACTCTTCTTTATTTAAGACAGCTGCCTCCAGAGCAGCTTCTCTGCCACAAGGGCTGTCTGTACTTAGTGCATTTAAATGACGATTTGTATCGCACGTTTTAGAGTCATTATTCAAGACACTTTCAGAGTAGCTGGGGGCCCTGGCATCACCTGGCGTCCCATTCATCTTGGGAGTCGGCTTCACTCCATTCCTCAGCCATCACTCCATTTTCAGCCAGGGACCCTTCTGAAGACAGAGGACTTCGATTCCCCAGATTTTGACTTAGGTTCTTTGGCCGCTTCTTCCGCTGAAGCAGCATAAGGAGGTCTGCCCTGAATCGCTGCCTGGTTTGAGGTACTCACTTTCAGTGTTGTGCAATCGCAGGGTCAGTACCCAAGAGTGAGCATGCTCTTAATTTTCTGCACCTTGGAAACCTCCCTTGCCTCATGTGTTAGTTTTCTATTGCCATGTAAGAAATTACCATGCGCTCAGTGGCTTAAAAGAACATTTCTATGATTTCACAGATTCTGTGGGTGAGGAGCCTATACATTCTTGCTAGGTTCTCAGCTCAGGGTTTCCCCAGGCTACAATCAAGGTATGGACCAGGGTTGGATCTCACTCTAGCTCAGGGTCCTCTCTTAAGCTATTCAGGTTGCCAGCTGACACCACTGCTTGCAGTCGGAGGACTGAGGTCCTCAGGGTTGCCAGAGTCCTTCTAGATGTCTCCTCTCCCCATAGGCAGTTCATAACATGGCCGTTTACTTTTTTCCTTGAGGCCAGCAGAAGACTCTCTGGTGCTTCACCTTCTTTAAAGATTAGGTCAGACCCACCCAGGATAATCTCCTATTTGATTAACTCAAAGTTAACTGATTAGTAAACTAATCACTGGAGTAATATTCCTTCATATTTGAAACTGGCCCAATTGTCCAACCAGCTGGATGCCCATAGAACTGAAGCTTAAGAAAAGTACATTTGTACAATAAAATGTACCTGCCGCCTGTCGACCAGCTCCTCTTCCATACCCCTAATTCCTGTTTTCCCCCACTGGTTACAATGACGCTAGACCACCTGCTGCCTGTTAACCAACTCCTCTTCCTTGCGCCTGTTGTTTTCCTTCCTGGCTATATAAACTCTTCACTTTGGTCAGGGAGGAAGGATGGATTTGAGATTTGGTGCTCTGTCTCTCTGGCTAGCATCGCTGGTAAAATAATAAAGCCTTCTTCCCTGGCAACACTTGTCTCATTGATTGGCTTTCTGTGAGGCAAGCAATGGGACCTAAACTGAAACCCCGGTGTTCAGTAACAAAGTTTGGTTCTGACCAGAAACACCTTACTTGTGGGTCAGCTGCCACAGGCTGGGAGAGTCAGCAGCCTCCGAAGCTGCTGCCTGACTACATTTGACTACATTTGGCCCAGTGGTTGGCTTTGGGCTCTCTCTCTGGCCTTGTCACTGCTGGCCCCAACTGCATTCCTGATTGTCTAGGAAGGCTTTGAGATTTGACATGTGCATCCAGACAAGTGAGTGGCTTTTGTGGGTACCAGACAGCAGGATTGGCTCCTCTCAATTTGGGAGCTGAAGGAATATCCATTTGAATGTTGAACAAATCCAACTGACTGAGAGAGGAAAACATCCTGATTGTTTCAGTTTGGAAACTCTTAGGGCTTGTTGCTTGTTGCAGCAGTTGAATTGTATTTTAGTGACTGTGTGTGTGTGTGTGTGTGTGTGTGTGTGTGTGTATGCATGTTTAGATGTATTTACACATATTATACATTGTATCTACCAAATTGGTTTATAAATACAAGAACACTCATAAATAAGTCCAAGTGTTTTTCAAGTCCATGTGACTTAAATAAATTTTTAATAAACAAACTGACCCTGAGATTTTGGTAAAATAAAATAGGAATGGCTTTGGAATTGTCAGCATACCCTTTTGACTGGGTTTTATATTTGTCTCTGCTAGATATTTTGAGGTGTCAAGGTTTGGCACAGAAGGTTATAAAACTATGATAAACCCAGCCACAACAAAATGATCTTTGTGTGAATTTGTTTTCAGCCTCGGCCCCCAGAATGAGAGCAGACCTGAACCCAACCCACAGCTTGCAGCTCAGCTCAGTTGAACCCAACTGACCCACAGATCCTGGAGCAAGAATAAAGAGCTGGCATTGTAAGTCATTGAGTTTTGGAGGTTTGTTACATACACAGTGTTATTTCAGCAATCCCTAATAATGCAGAGTGTTATATGGGATTTGTGAAGCATAGGTAGGCTTTATAGGGTGTATAAGAGATGTGTATGTGTGAAGTGCTTGTGTTTTGAACCTAAGTAAATGGGATGTGGAGATGTACACAGAAAAGCAAGGGTTTATACAGGATAAAACCTACCCCAGAGTGGGCTGAAAGCAGTTTATACCCAGCCCCTCATCAGAAGGTTCCTGGGCAGGAAAACCCACATTCTATAGCCCTGCATCTCTCTGACTTGTCAGTGGTTTCTAGGAAGGTGGCATTAGCCAGACAGGGGGTGTTTGACTGGACTGGCATTCAGCAAACCAGGGAAGAAGTGGCACGAGTCCAGCCGAGTCATGTCTGCCCATACAACCAACCTGTGTGTGTTTTGGCTACAGAGACTTGTCCCCACAGCAGTGCTTGGCAGCTGAGGAAGAGTCCCACGCTGCAACCCTGAGAGGTGAACAGAGGGGCTCTGTGTGGAGCAGAGAGCAGCTGCGAGCACATCAGCTGGACTGGGGCTTTGCAAGGAGCTGTACCTCAGAGATCAAGGCCCCAGGACACCCCTGCAAGCATCCCCTTTTCCTGCCCTCGTTCATGGACAACTGAACAGTGACTGTGGTTCAGAGACTGAGCTCTAGAGTCAGCCCATCCAGGCTGCTGCTCAGCCTACCAGCTGCCACCTTGGGCAAGTAACCTAACTTCTCTGGGCCTCAATTTCTCAACTTTAAAATAGGATTAAATGTAGTATCTCACTCATAGGTTGCCATGAAGAGTGGATGAGCAAATTCCCATAAAGTGCGATGGTACCTGCTTATTATTGAGTGTGTGCCATCAGCCAGGCACTGTACTAAGTACATTACATGAATGACCTTGCATCCAGAAACTATGCGTGATCAATGTTATTATCTGACGAAGGCTGGGATCCCCAGAGGACAGACCAGGATTCAACTGAGAGCAGTTTACTTGTGAGCTAACTCCAAGAAACACAAGTAGAGTGGGGAAAAGAGTCAGCAGTTACCACTGTGAATAACTGGGCTCCAATCCTGCTAGATTAACTGAGAGGTGTGTAGAATATGCATACAGGGCATCTATACACCTACTCAGTTACAGTTGGAGGCTGCTCCTGGAGACAGCATGACCAACCTTCCTTGTTTGCTCACGACTGTCCCAGCTTCAGCCCTGAAAGTCCTATGATCTACGATCTGGGAAACCCCTCCTTCCCAACCCGCATGGTTGGCCACACTACTTGGAGTGTGCTCATTCCCCAGCACTTCCAGTGCAGCAAGCAGAGCAAGCCTGCAGATGCAGGTGCCAGCAACCAGGAGTATACCAGGTACTAAATGGTCAGGCTCAAGGGGATGAGGTTGGGGTGCACAACCCCATTTTGGGGTGAGAAAAGTAGAGCTGAGAAAGGTTAGATAATCTGCCCAGGAGTACACAGTGGGAAGTGTCCTGGGGGTGGGGGTTCAAACCCATGTCGGTCTGATGCCAAGGCCCATGCTCTTGACCATCAGGGTCCATAGCTCCTCCTTCCACAAAGTAGCAACGGGGACATAGATTGGAGGAGCTGGGAGGACGACAGGAGATCAGCTAGTCTCGTGACTGGAAACAGACTTATCTGTAGGCAGACTGGGGTAACATTCAAGAGGCCAGGAGGACAGTAGGTGAGTGTCGGACAATAAAGAGGTAGAGCCTATGGCCAAAAGGAGAGTACGGCAGCCTCCAAAGGGGGCAGCAGATGCTCAGCTCAGGCTGCTTCCTGCTGTATAGGAATGAAGGACCAGTATTACTAAACCATCCAATTTTCAAGGGAAGCTGGATTTTATGGTAAATCTCTGAAGTATTACATATTTTCTAAGAATATTCTAAAATAGAAACCCAAACCCGTGTGAATGAAAACACCGCATATTGGTACACTCACCTCTGCATGTAACCCTAAGGGCTGACATTGAGGACCCTTTTCTTCAACAGGGGTCTCTATAGAAATGGGGGCTGGCTCCATGTGCATTTGGTGCACACATCCACCCTCACTGAGCTTTATCTATTTTTTGTCTTTGTTACTGTCTGGCCATGTTTCCCCACATGTATATCTATGGTAGACATCCAGCTCATGGGCACCAGAACAGCCACGCTGGTTGTTAACAGACCAGTTAGTAAATAGCTGGTGCCTGTAGTCCCCCAGTCAGCCCGTGTACCCTGACAGTCCAACCCCTTCCCTGGGATTCCCACACTACCCCTCGATCCAGCAACTCCAGGGTTAACTCCTGACAGGTCAGGGGCCTCAGCAAGCACAGTTCCTTCTCATTCTTCAGTGCCCAAGCATCCTCCCTTTCTCTCTCCCTCTCTCACTTTTTAAAAAATTATACGACCATCTTGAATCCTTGTTGAGTCAAAGATGTAAAGTTATAAACAGTGGTGTGCTGGTAAATGTTGAACAATCAGCTCTCCAGGAGTAAAGGGGAGTCCTGATTGGTAGCATTTGCTGCTTTCCATGGTGTAAACAGATATTCACACCCTGATGGATTTCAAGCTACCAACATGAGCAAATGTGGAGTTGTTGAGAGATGTGCAGTGGCACACCATTAGCCAGCATTTATTTCATAGACACGAAGCTGCAAAAGCACAAATGATAGGAAAATACTTAGGAAATAACACATTCTGAGTAGTTATTACCTTTGTTGCTAATATAACTTATTATTGTTTCTACAACTCATTTTTTTCATAATGCCTGTGTTTCACAACTAGGTACAAAATTCCTGAAAATTTTAGCCATCAGCTCTTGTGAGCCGATGAGCTGGCTCTGGTAACCACTGGATAAATAAATAGAGGAAGGAAAATTACAAAAACAGGTGCTTGGTGGTCAAAAAACCAGGACCTGGGGGAGAGTCACCATCCAACCTCAGGTGGGCAATTCAGGCCTCTCCACCCGGAACCCCTACCTCTGCAGCTCTCTACCCCCACTGCCCAACCCTACCTACCTGCAACAGAAAGTCAAAGAGTGCCAGGCGTGCCCACTCGGTATGGTGGATGCCCAGGCATGGGGCCTGGCCTGGCCAGCTGCAGCCGTGTGCCAGCATGGCCTGGTACTGCAGCCAGCCCAAGGCCAGAGAATTCTGATCCTCATCCGGGTCACTCAGGTGCTGCACATCGGGCGCCCACCAGATGACAGGCCTCGCTCTACCGTCTGTGTAGCGGTAGGGCAGGAGGGGGCTGTGGAAGCGGCGGGCCACAGCAGGTAGGCTCCGGCGTAGCCCCAGCACACGATCTACGTGGAAGGACAGGACCTCAGGCAGGTCCCCAGGCCTCTTGATCAGGCCACAGAACCCCTGGGAGCAGAGCTGGCTGAGCCTGGGAGAGGACATGCCCTGAAGGGCACCCTCAGAGGAGAAGCCAACCTGTAGCACCTGCCCATGGGCAGGGACCCTGGCTTTGCTCCCCACCTCCCCCTGAGCCAACAGCTGGAGCATCTGCACGTCGTGGTCTGTCAGCCATGGGGGAGCCTGCCCACCAGTCCTCGAGCTGCTCAACAGCATCTCAGCGTCACACCATACTGACCCTTGCAGCTTCTCAACAGAGCCAGGCCACTGATGAGCCCCTGAGGCCAAGGTGGGATTCTCTGCTTGTCGCCCACCAGTCAAGGCTCTGTTCTCAGCTGCCAGCAGATCCCTGCCTTCTGCTGTATGGGGCCAGAATGTCAGCCCAGCAGTAGCTCTCCAAGCCCGTAAAGCTGCCACGTCGCTCCCTGCGAGTGGACTGACCAGGGCAACCATCTCACTCTGTGTCTCTTGGATGGGACCGCCATGCTGGGGGTGACCCAGGTCTTTGGCTCCTGGATCTCGGACCTCATCCTCCCTCAGGAGCACAACATGCTGAGTACTGAGTCTTGGATGCCCTGACAAAGTAATGTCCCTCCTGACCCTCCCTGGATGCCTGAGGTCCCCTCCTGGGGACTCCCTGCTTCTGTCCACTCTTGCTCTATGGCCTTGCTCCTCAGCACAGACCAAGATGGAGTTCCTGGGCAAAGCACGGCCTCTCCAGAAGCCCATGTTTCTTGCCTGCTGCCTCCGACTGGAGCTCAAAGCCTGCCGGATACGGGTTGCAGGGGTGCCAGTTACCCCCTGAGGCTCCACGGGACCAGGGTTTGGGCTGGCAGATGGACGCTGTGGGGGAAAGCGGGTGACAGCCATCGCAGAGAGGGTCATCAAGAGGCAGAACGCTATCACTGGCCGCCTCTTGCCACGCAGCCTTCTCCAGAGCCAAGATGCCTGGGAGACAGGGTAGAAAAAAAACTTGAGACCTGGGAAATATATCAGCCCAACCCACAAAACAATGGGGATGGTAAGCAAAGGAGACGCCCAGTTCATGAGAGACTGAGAAGAGCACAGCCCAAGTGGAGGGACAGCTGGCTGCCTTCAAGAGAGGAAATGGGCAACTCCAGCCAACTGCACTCCTGCTTTTAAGCTTGGCTTGCTTCTCCTTCTAGGGCAGCCTCTGCTGAGGCCTGCAGACCCATGCTCTTCTGCCCTATTCTCCCTTTGAATAAACTGCCATTACAACACCGTCACCTTGCACCATAAGGGGCTTTTCTCACATCTGTCCCCACCACCAAGATCTGGCCTTCTCTTTTTGTTTCCATGTGATCCCATGGGCCCATTCTGGCAGATCTCTTGATGTCCCCACATACATGCCCTTACCCTTTTCCAGGCACATGGAAACCCAGTCAGAGATGACTTTGCCAGCCTCCTTAGCAACAGGGTGTGACCACATGACCAAGTCTCTGACTATGTCATGACAGCCAACCACTTTTGCTAGCCCCACATGCTTAAAAGGAAGTTGGCCGCCCTGGCCTTTCTCTTTCGCCATCCTTGCTGGTTGCACACAGATGTGGCAGCAACAGCTCTGCACATGTTAGCAAGGACACACCCTAGGGGCAGTGATTTCTTAACACGTAGTCCTTGGACCAGCAGTATCAGTATCACCTGGGAACTTGTTAGAAATGCAAATTCTCAGGGCCCCACCCCAGAACTACTGAATCAGAAACAGGGGCTGGGCAGCCTGTGTTTTAAGAAGTTCTCTGGGTAAATCTGATGCGGGCTTAAGCTTGAGAGCCACTGCTCTAGGGCATCATGAGCCACAAGAGGGAAGGAACACGGTGTCTGGAGCAGTGCAAGCCTGCAGCTGGGAGTCTCTGTACCTGCGAGCCTTTACGTGACAGACCTATAGGCAGAGCCCTGGTACATAATGGAATTCAACAGATATGTGACTGACAAAATGCATGGAAAATCTAGTCCAAATCACAAAAAAAACTCCCCAAATTAAGTTTACTTATTAAATCCATGAGATATTCCTTAGAGATTTTTGATACTATATGCAGTGTGAGGCAATTGGCTGGAATGCACAGAAAAGGCACACAGGTAAACAGAATTATAAAGATGTCAAAGAAACAACACCCACAAAACAAACCAGATTCCACTTTTTTCCCTGCATGTGCTTGCTCTTCTGAGAAGCTCCCTTGTGGGTGTCAAAAGAGGATTATCTGGGATCTGTAGTGGACATGTGGGTGAAGTCCATCAGCAGCAGCCTCCTGCTTTCTCTCAAAAGTGCCACCTCTATCCCCTACAATCCACCCAAGCCATATCTATCCAGGGACCCCAATCCATGACCTAAGCTGATGGGGCCATCCTGGATCCTGACCCATGCTGGACCAACAGATCCTCACCCCCAACCCAGCCCTGGGAGCATGGGCTTGTGATAAATCAGCAAGGCTGACTTGTCCTGCTCATGAAATAGAGAGCAGGGGCCCATTGGCACCCAGCCAGAGATGACAGCAGTGGGCCATACTCTGTTGAGAGCCAGTCTGCAGGGAGAGAGAAGGAAATAATTGCATAGACAAACCAGAGATGAAAATAGGAGGAAGAGCCTTGCCCAGCTTTCTGCGCTGCGGTTCCAGTTCTGAGCCGAGGTTCCAGTTCTGAGCCTGGCCCAGGAACAGCAGTAGCCACTGCCTGGGGCTCTTCGGGACTGAGCAGCATCCACGTAACCCATTCTCCCTCTACACTTGAGCTGTGGGTCATGGGTACTCCTGCTACATGCAGCCAAAAAGGCCTAATTCAGATCATCTCTGAGTTCTCTTTCCTCTACAATTAAAAGAGCATTTCCTGGCCAGGCGCGGTGGCTCACGCCTGTAATCCCAGCACTTTGGGAGGCTGAGGTGGGTGGATCACTTGAGGTCAGGAGTTTGAGACGAGCCTGGCCAACATGGTGAAACTCTGTCTCTACTAAAAATACAAAAAGTAGCTGGGTGTGGTAGTGCGTGCCTGTAATCCTAGCTACTCGGGAGAATCACTTGAACCTGGCAGGAGAACCGCTTGAACCCGGGAGGTGAATGTTGTAGTGAGCCAAAATCACACCATTGCACTCCAGCCTGGGTGACAGCAGCAAAACTCCATCTCAAAAAAAAAAAAAATCACAAAAGAGCCTTTCCTCCTTCAGTACCCATTTGACCTTCCCCTTCCTTCCAACCACATGGCCTGGAGGAATGTCGCCCCTCATGAATTTCCTAATTTGTCTGTATTTTCAGTCCCTTCTAAGTCAGTGACAGTTTCTGCAGGAACCAAAACATTTCTCAGCACCGTGAACATCAGATAATAATCAAAAGGAAGGGGAAGTGGGAAATCTCAGTTACAACCCAGCCTTAAAAAGTGCCCATGGCTGCCTCCTACCTCCAGTTCCTCCACACTGGTTCTCTCCCTGTCCTAACCCCTTCTGCCTCCTGGACATGAGGCCAGCATCTCCCTCTTAGTGCCTCAATGAATGGTGCACTGATGTCTCTTGGCCCCACTTTTGCCAAACACCTCAGCCACAGGAAGCCAGTGTGTGGTGGTGGAAGGAACGCTGGACAGGAGTCAGCAGGCTGCAGTCTGTGGGGCCACCTTTACCCACTCTCTGGACCAGCTTCCTCATCTACAAGGGGTTGGGTTGGATGAAATAGCCTTTGAGGTCTCACTTCCCCCAATACCCAGTGATGCTAACTCTTGGTGGACAGTGGAGGTGAACTGACTCAGCTGTGGGCTCCCCTGAACCTCCTCCTGTCCATGACAAGCACCTGTAGCAGAATAAAGCTGCACAAGAGGACCCACACACCACCATTGCCCAGTAAGTCAATGTAGGCCCTTAAGGGTGGCTTTCAGAGAAAAGGGTTGAGATGAGGGTTTTCTGCCCCTGCCCAGTCACCACTGGGAGACCCAATCACCCACCTTGGCCTGAACAGTAAGACCATGATAACCAAAGCCTCCCTTGCAGCTCTGAACTGATCCCCCAAGACTCAGCGGGACACGCCAATACAGGGTGACTCAGGGCCAATGGACACTTTCCATCTACCTGAAGTTGCTGCTGGAGGGACCAATTAAGCTAACCTTCCCTCCCCCACAGGTGGAGGGGAGGAGACAGTAGAGAAAACCCCTCTGGCCTCTGGCACCCACGTGCTAAAATATCTTTCCCCATCACCTGACACCCCATGCATTCATGCTTCTGTGAAGCCAGCAGGTGAGTCTATGTCCCAGGGCCACAAAGCCCTGCTTGGACACCTTGCTTAAGGAGGGGTGGGGTGGGGACCAGCAAGCTAAATAAACAGTGGGGAAATCAGGTGAAGTCATGCTTCTGATATCCCCCTCACTTCAGCCAGGGCCTCCAGGACCACAGGGCAGGGAGACAAAGCCTAGAGAATATTTTCCTTGTCAGTTGTGTGGTCCTCTAGACAACCTTTGCTCCCCAAACCTGGATTGCATCTGGAATCTCTCTCCGGCTTACCAGAGATGGGACAGAACAATGGTTCTTAAACTTGCTCTGGGGCTTCCTTCATGTTCTACCATGGGGTGGGGGGTTAGGAGATGACTCTGTGTGCTCTGCATTTGCCACCGCCACCCACACCCACATACACTTCCACCAAGGGAGCTCTGTGTTCTTTATGGCGGGTTTAGCTAATTTATATTACTTGATATGCCATACATGTTTAGTCTTAGTTCTGTTGTTATATTTTGTGGTATATTTTCTGTATTGTAAACTCAAAATAAAATTCTAAGCCCCCTTACCATCTGAACGGACCCCTCCTTTTGGCCAAGGGCCTTCCAAAGTTAACCTGAAAAACTGGTTGAGGCCATCATCGGAAGAGGAAGCCAGACATGCCTCATTATACCCTTATCCCCTTTGAAATTTAGGCCCAGTTGACCAGCATTGACATCAACACAGACCTTAAGACTGACAGAACAGCCTCTTTATGTCTGATAAGAAACATTTACAGTCTATTCCCTCAAGCCAGCTACCTAGAAGCTTTTATCTGCATGATAAAACCTTGGTCTCCACAAGCCCCTATCTTAACCCAGACAGTCCTTTCTATTGATTCTAAGTCTTTAGACAATAACTTAACTCTTTCAATTACCAATCAGAAAATCTTTGAATCTACCTATGACCTAGGAACCCCTGCTTCCAGTTGTCCTTCCTTTCTGGACCAAAGCAATGTACATCTTAAATGTATTGATTGATGTCTTATGTCTCCCTAAAATGTATAAAACCCAGTTGTAGTCTGATCCCCTGTTCTGAAGATCTCCTGAAGGCTGTGTCACAGGCCACTGGTCACTCATATTTGGCTCAGAACAAATCTCTTTAATATTTTATAGTTTGACCTTCTCATCAAAAAATTTTTAAAATTTTTAATTTTTTTTTTTTTTTTTTTTTTTTTTTTTTTTGAGACGGAGTCTTGCTCTGCCGCCCAGGCTGGAGTGCAGTGCCCGGATCTCAGCTCACTGCAAGCTCCGCCTCCCTGGTTTACGCCATTCTCCTGCCTCAGCCTCCCGAGGAGCTGGTACTACAGGCGCCCGCTACGTCGCCCGGCTAGTTTTTTGTATTCTTTTAGTAGAGACGAGGTTTCACTGTGTTAGCCAGGATGGTCTCGATCTCCTGACCTCGTGATCCGCCTGTCTCGGCCTCCCAAAGTGCTGGGATTACAGGCTTGAGCCACCGCGCCCGGCCCAATATTTGAAGTCTTATACTATGTTTTCTCTTCAGTTACTGTGACTTTGTCTTTTGGTGTATATTTCTTATAATATTTAGGACATTTTGATTTGGGTCCTAATTATTACCTTTATTATTATATGCCCTTAGTTGTCTGGTTCTTTAGACTGTAGCTCTTAATCCCCTAAAAAGAACAATATTAAAATTATTTCCTCTTCCCCCTCCTCCCCCTCTCTTTCCTCTACCAATCAATTTTCATTACTAGTATTACCTTTTTTAATGTTTATCTTTGTACAATTGAATATGTTTACATTTCTAATATTTCTCAGCTTTAAATGATATTCTTTAGTTCTCTGCTATTATTAATGAAGTAAACAGCATATTACTTCTTTCTCCCACTTTTGCCTTCATCCCCCTTCCAATTGTTTATATTTGTGTCATTTCTGCATTGGTACAATAGGAAGCATATACATTCAATTCCATCACTCTAATACCCACATTTATTCAGGTCTTAGTTATTCAGTTAAATATATTCTATGTACACTCCTGTCCCCTTGGCCCCAGTTTCCCATTATTTCTTGGTTGACTGAAGTTCACATGGGAACAATATTCTCTGATTTCTTGCACGTTCAAACTGTTTTCTACAGCATTCGTACGTGAAGTCAAGTTGCTTAGATAGAAAATACTTGGCTCACAGTTTCTTTCTTTGAACAGCTTATGGGTTCTGCTCCACTGTTTTGTAACGGTAAGGGAAATCTAAGATTAAACTGATTTTTTACCCTGCTTGGCTGCCCTAAGAATTCTTTCTTTTTCTTTAATATCCAGTAACATTCCTAAGATCTGTGTTGACTGTTTCAGGTCAGCTTTTCTTGGCATGCAGTATGCCCTATTAGAAAAGGTAAACACAAGTCTTTTTATTTCATCAGAATTTTCTTGAACTAAATATTAAATATTTTTTCATTCCATGACTTTATTTTTACTTTTTTCTTTAGGCTCTTCAATTATGTACATGGTGGCTCTCCTTTATCTTCCTTATATGTTTCTTACCTTCTCTTTAATCCTTTCAAACATTTTCATTTCATTTTGTTCACTGTTCTTGTTTTTATACTCTATTTGACTTATTGTGTTTTATCTAATATTTATTCACTCTTTCCGTTATTTTCCACTTTTCCCTACTTCTTTCCAACTCATATTTCACATCTTTCCATCTTACCATTTTTTCTTGAGTTCTTGCATTTCTGCTTTGTGGTATTTATTCACAGAGGGTATTTTAAGTTTTAAAAATTCACTGTGATAAGATTGCTCAAAATTCCACTGTTTCCGGGTAACATTTTCAGGTGACCAGCCCTCATCTGTTAAGAAACATTACTGTTCTTTGTTTCCTTTTTTCTCACAGTGTCTCTGTATAGCTGCTGAACTCTTTTTATTGTATGAGTTGGACCAGTCAATTGAAAGAAGTTCCTTTCAAATTCTGGTGGAATTTGAAATCATCTGGTTTTCATAGTGCAGATACTCTCTTCTTCTCATCTACCCCATGGCCAGGCTGCATCCTGAAATATGGCTTGTTAGCATGGCTCTTTATGTATCACAGTGTCCTCTGCTTTTCTAATCCCAACTGTCCAGCTGGATCCTCTGAGCCACTAAACTTACCCCATCCCATTTCCACACCCTCTTTTGCAGACAAGTGGGGGATGATGATTCTGCTCCTCAGGCGTGTCACTCACCTTCAGGTATATTTCATTGGTGCTTTCTGAGATCTGCCAACTTGGGCTCCCTCTTCCACTCTTTCTCACTTCCTCCAACACTGCACCTGCATGAAACTGGCTGCTGCTTACGCTGTTCCCAAGTATTTTGGTGACTGCCTCCTAATTTAGCTGAAAAAGGAATTTGCATTTTGTCTTCTATCTTCTTTGTTGCTTTCTGCTAGTTTCCAGGATAAGGTGAGGATGCAGAGTTTATGCTGCCGTGTTTATACCAGCAGTCCTCAATAGCACATTTTTAAAAAGAAAGGAGTGCGCCCTTACTGAATGTAGTGACTAATCGGCCCTCAGAGCAATGACCTTTTTCCAACTTCCGTGCTTGGGAAACACAGCACCCAAACAGCCCTGAGAATTCCAAGGATTTTGCTCCTGCTGCACATTTCCACAAGATCTATTCACCAGCTTTGTGTGAATTGAGTGCAGCCTCCAGGCTGATCACTTAGCAACATTCTTCTGGAAAGACCACCCTTGAAGCCCTTTGGAGTGACATGGACCAGGAAGTAAGGTGATCTACCTATCCCAGTTAGACTTCTAAGAGTCAAGGGGAGAGGGAGGGACCACAGGGTCACCTAGCAGTTTTCCACTTTATAATTTATGCACCATCTCATCCCCTCTCCTATGGATGCCCCTCCTTCTGTTTAAAATCTGGCTAAAAGGTAGCACTGTCCACCCAGATACCCAAGCCAGAAATCTGGGCCTGACCTTCATTCCACCTTTCCTCTGCCCCAGACATCTAAATCTTGCCAATTTTTTCCCCTAAACAGCTCTTGAACCAGTCCATTTCTCATTAGACCCTCTGTGACTGAGCCCAGGTGCCCTCTTCTTTACCAGGACACCTGCAACCGCTCCCTTGGCTCCCACTCCTGCTCCTCTGCAGGCCACTTGCCACAAACTGGATCACACCCTTCAAAATCTCTTTAGAGAAGATCTAAATGCCAGAAGGGCTCTAGCCATACCAAACTTCTTTCAATTCTGGACAGTGCCAGACCCACTCTGTCTCCAGACCTTTATATGTGTTGATCCTTCTGCCTGGAATAGACCCCTCCTCCTGTTTCCATTGCTCAGGTCTCAGCTTAGACACCACCTCCCCCAGGAAGGCTTCCCCTGAGACTCCTCAATGAATTGGATGCCCTCACCATGTGCTCCCGTAACACACCGTTCCTCCCCAAGCACACCCCTTTTCACTCTGTACTGGATTTGATCATTTAATGTCTGTCTCTCAATGGATGGGCTGATCCATGCAGGCAGGACATGGGCTCACAATTGCATCTCCAGACTATCACAGTGCCTGGCACGTGAGAAGCTCTCTGCAAAATGAGCTGTCAGATAAGAGGGGTTATCAGGGAGGTGGAAACACTGTTGCCTGGCCTGTGGCACTGCAAGTCTGCTGGTGAGGAGGGCTCCTCCAATCTCCAGGGCTCTTTTCTGTTTGGAATGCCAGCCACCCCCACCCACGACCCAACACAGCAGATGTGTTTTGTGCTCCATTATTTTAAAATGTACACAGAATTTGTTTCAAGCCGGTATGGTAAGACATACAGACACAAAAATAATTGCCATGAAATAAATTTTTGTTACATTCACAATCCACTAGAAACAGGAGGTGCGGCATGCCACACAGGGCCACACAGGGCCACACAGGGCCACAGGAGCTGAGATGGGCAGGCAAATTGAGACATCAAATGCAGCAGAAGCCTTTACTGTGGTTTTCACAGTACAGAATGAGCAAGGAAAGTGAAGCAAACTGAAATTGAATAATTTCAGCAGACTCTAGGCTATAGGTCATAGGGCAGAATACAGACAGAAACCTGATAAAAGAAGATGGGTGATATAGACTCAGAACTGGTTGGTTTGCACACGAATGGTATGCTCACAGGCCATTTGATTACTCTCTCTTCTTAAGAATTAGCTAACCCTGGGAGGCACAGTCCTTCCCTGAGTCCATAAGGCACCAGACACCAGAGCATCAAAAAACCAGAAAATAAGAGAATATAGTGAACACACCCGTGTTATGTCGCCGTGGCCCCCAGTTGACTCCAGCTGCCCCCACAGCAGACAATCTCCTGTGCACTGCCAGTCCCCACCTCAAGGACCTGATCGCTCCTGCTTTCTTGCCTGCTGTGCCAGGAAGCTCAGGGGAAATTAACACCTCTGGTGACAGCCCTCAACCAACAGGGGACAAAAGTCAGTGGGTATATAAGCCAACCTCCCTTTTGAGAGGCATTCAATATGGTTGCAACTAAGGGTGCTCAATAGGACTGAGCCTCTTTTCTATAAAACAAATGATGCCTTGTCACCCCCTAAGATACCTTTATCTGATGATTTTCTGAAGTGAGATCCTAAATTTCTGTCCCAATTAGATATGTTTTTAATTTGGTCTCAGTTGCTATTTTAAAAAACACACAGGTACTACATGCGTAGATATGCACTGTTAAAAACCCATGTAATACCAAATAAATCAGGGCAAAATCGAACATCTCCTTCCCCTCCCCAGAGGAAGCCACAGTTAGCAATTAGGGTGTGCATCTTCTCAGGCTGTTGCTTTTCTTTGCATTATAATATATGCATATGTCACAGTGTATTAGTTTCCTGTAGCTGCCATAACAGATTACCACTGACTTGCTGGCTTAAAACAACATAAATGTATTCTCTCACAGTTCTGGAGGCCAGAAGTTCCACATCATTTTCACTGGGTCAAAATCAAGGTGTTAGCAGAGCCGTGCTACCTCCAAAGGCTCTATGGGAAAATCTATACCTTGCCTCTTCCAGCTTTTGGTAGCTGTCAGCATTCCTTGTCTTGTAGTCACATCACTGCAGTCTCCGCCTCCACGGTCTCTTCTTTTGTTTGTGTCAAATCTCCCTCTGTCTCTTCCTTATATGCATATTTGTGATGGCATTTAGGGTCCACCTGGGTAATTCAGGATAAGTTCCCCATCTGAAAATCCTAAATCAGATCTGCAAAGGTCCTTTTTCTAAATGAGGTAACACACACAGCATTTGGGGATAATTTTTCAGCCTATTACACGTGGTAATTATTTTCAGCATAGAGGAAATGACTATGCCACCACTTGCTTTGATTGACATAAGAGGCCCTGAAGCTTTTTCCATATCTATCCATATAGAGGTACTTTACTCTTTTTAACTGCTGCATAATATTTCACAGTGGAAATGTGCCATGATTTCTTTACCCATCCTTCAACAGAAGATACTTAGATCATCTCCAGTTTTTTATTATAACAAACAATATTGCAGTGAATATCCAATAAATGCAGCTCTTGGAAAGAATGTAAACATTTCTATAGAGGAGATGCCGCCAAAAGAGGAAGTTGTTGGGTCCAACTTCTTCTTATTGCCCTTACCCTTTCATCATATATAAGTTACTTTCTCCTTTAATCCTCACAACAACCTAGAGAAATGGGAATTATAAAATTCCTATTTTACAACTGAGAAAACAGAAAGGTCCAGAGTGCCAATGTTTGCCCAGGGCCATATAGCTGGCAAGAAAACCAACATTTTAAAGTAACACTAAAAAGGAAAATGGCCATGGACAAGTTGGCTTGGGTTTGTTTTTTTTTTTCTTCTACAATGAAAATGTGTTGAATTCCTAATCTGTATTCTCAAAGTATTGGATACCACTAGGGAAAATAAATCATCTTTTAAAAATGTTTCAAGAAGACAGGCTGTTTTGATCCTTCTTTCAGCCTCACTTGGCTTCACAAAACGTGGGGAAAGTTGGCAGTTGTGCAGAAAGAAAAGTTTGAAATGACCATGAGCAGATGTCCCAGGCAGGGCCACCCAAGTAAAGTTTTGGGAAAAGAAAAGCAGCTTTGATCAGACTGAAAGAAAACATCATCTGAAGAGAAATATTCAGCTGAAGAATAAAGAGTACATTAGAGAAAACATAAAGGGAAATGATGCAGAATCTACTACAAAGTTTGCCAGTGAGACCCAAACTGACCCTGTCACTGCAGACATGCCGGAGGGGGTGGGGGGGCCCACCTCCTCCCCTCAATTCTGACCATCCAAGTAACACACCCTGTCTCTTCTGCCCTGCAATGATCATGGCAGAAGGGAAAGAGAAATGGAGTTACCTTCACTGTCTGATTCTACAGCTACCCTCTTTCTCCTTCCCTGTCAAGCCCCTACCTCCCACCCCTTCACAAATACCCATCCTTAATTCCTCAGAGAAGATGCCCACGGGCTTAACAGTCCCATCCACCGACAGTTGCAGAGGAGGAGCAGTGAAAACAGGGGGATAGCCAGATAAATAGACACACAGGTTTTGTGGAAGACACCTCTGAGTTCTGCTTCTGCTCTTCTGAGCTGTGTTGCAATAGGCAAGTCACACAACCTTTCTGCTCTGTTTCCTCAGCTGTAAAATGGGGAGAATGAGATATCTTCTCCCTCCAGGAGTTGGCACAATAAATAAACGAGTCGAAGTATGTAAAAGCCCACTACATGGTTGGGTATATTTATGTGAGTTGTGGGATCCGGAATTTTCTGTCCCCACTTCTGGATACAGTCTACCTTTCTGGGGTCTGAAAACACTTCTCTTCCTGGGTTTTGGCTCATTGTAAAATCAGAGTAAAAACGGGGATATTTGGGAACATAACGGAAGGTAGAGACAGAAAGAGAAGCTCTTTCATTGTAAAACCACAAGCGTCAGCCAGGAGGAGGCCACTTGGGTAGTGAGAAAGTTCTCACTGTCTGCTGAAGCTGCCTCCAAAGATAACCAGGATGGAACAAGAAAGAATTTCTTGACCTTTTAAAATCACGTGGGAAGGTGAGAAGGGAAAGGGTTGGAGCCAGAAGGGAAGTATGTCAGGGAGTTAAAGGAGAAGACTGAGATTCTGACAAGAATGGAGTTGGGGCTGCCTAGCAATTGAGGGAAGGGAAACCAGGAGAGTTCTGCCTGAAGGATCCCAGCCCACTGAGAAGCTGGGGAACTATGCAGGGCAGGGGACAGGAGCCACTACCAAACTCCCTGCCATTGCCTCCATAAGGGTGGAAACAGCTCTCAACCGGAAAGTTCACCTCTCAACCATGAAGTTCTAACCATCAAGGGCAGTGTCCTTAATGGCATTATTTGTTTACAATTCTTCCTTCTTCCCCACCTTACCATGGTTGCACTGCAGATGCAGTCTACTTCCCTGCCTACTTTCTTTGACCTTGGCGATGTGACTTGCTTTTGCTACCAGGATGTGAGTGGACATAACATATACCATGTCCTATGGGAGGCTTTAAATGTGCTTTTGTGGTTTGGCTTGCCTCCTTGCAAATCTGTCCTCATGATGAGAAGAGCTTGCCCCAGGTGAAGCACCTGGAGCAAACCTGAACTCAACCTCCAGCCTGGAACCAACCCAGCCATGCTCAATGGGCCCAGCCTACCCAACTCCTATTACCAAAATACAGGCATATGTTTTGGTTAGCTATTGAGACTTTGAGGCTATTGGTTATGCAGCATTATTACAGCAAAACCCAACTAATACACACCTTTTGGTGGCATCTCTAGGGCTCAATGTGTGCCCTTGGTCAGATAACAGGCAGGCAGGTTAGCAATGAAACCTAGCACCCCTCCCTCAGTTAACAAGAGTGTGGTGCTGTCTCTACAAATGGGGCTCAGGCTGTGATGAGGATGATGGTGCAACACAGTCACAGATATATCTCTTGAACCAGTTTCCCCAGTAAGATAGTATGGAGGGAGGCTTCTGTCAAATGGAGGTCTTTTAAGAAGGACTTTTCTGAAAACGTGTAGTACAAGTGAACTTTGCCCAGAGACAGCTTGAGAAACAGGGACACTTGGAGGAAAGGACTGAACTTACAGTTTATAGTTTGTACTGTAATAGGCAGCAGGAGATTTTCCTCATTTTGTAGGGAAACGAAAGCTCTTCTTTGGGGAAATCCAGTCAGGATCTTGCCTGACAGTCTGGCACTAGATCACCACTCCCCAGATTGCCTCTACGCCCTGCACCACTCTACACCCTGACACCTCCACTGCTTACAAATATGACTAGAGTTGGCTGACTGCACAAGGACCAGCTGGCAGAGACAGAGGCTAAGTTATCTTTCCTCAACTACCAGATATCAAAAAAGGATGACAAAAATCTGGTCCTCCACCAAACTGCCATGGACAATGGATAACATGTTGGGCAGGGAAGATGGGGAGAAGACAGATCACATGCTCTTCTCCCCACCCAAAGAGAAAAAATCACAAAGCCCTTGTAAAGTGTTTTTTAAGAGTTTTCTGGGTGGGAGAAGGGGTAGAGGGAACTATGTGATAGTGTGTGTGTGTGTGCATGTGTGTGTGTGTGTGTGTGTGTTAAAAATTGAATTTGGGTCTAACTCTGGAGTCATCACTAAAGGTGTGACAACCCCTTAGTTTCTGTTCCCCGACCTTTGCCCCCTTCTAAACAGCCACCCTGTCTGATTCATCACTACTTAAGCTCTGAGTTAAACTGGCAAAAATTCGGGAATTTGGAGTTTCTGTTCCATTTCTTAAAGTGCAGTTTGTCATAACAAAACTATGGCTGGGGTGAAAGGGAATATATGAGCAGACTTTCAGAGGGCTGGATTAAAACCACAAGTCCCAGCCCTGGGAGGAACTCAGCAGGCAACCCCGCTTTCCTTGACTTCCCAAAGTCAGACCCCAGGCAGGGAGAGCTGAACCAGCCTCTGGGGCAAAGGCAACAGACACAACATCCCTCTCCAGTCGGATCTGCTGGGTCCTGGGAGACTGGGCTGTTTGCTCTACTGTGGGCAGAATAACAGGCATCCTGTCTCCAAAGCTACCACCAGGCCAGGCTCCCTTGCTCAGCTCCATCAGAGGACTTTGATTTTTCCTTACACATCAGCAACTTCAAGACAAGAGTGGACTTTTACCCCTATAATTTCTGGCTCAGCCAATTCCAGGAAAAAGAAAGAAAACCAAAGGAATGATAACTAACATTGATTCACCATTTGCTACATGTCTGAGACTGCTTGAAAACCTTACTTATAATTTAATCCTCATGCCCGTCTTATGAGGTATATACTACTGTTATCATCTTTATTTTACAGGTGAGGAAAACAACACATAAAGAAACAGAGAGGTCAAAGGTTCACACTGCTGGCAAGGGCAGCACCAGGACACGAACCCAGGCAGTCTGGCTTCAGAGCTAGCTGACCTAGTTGCTGTGCCACCCTAGGAAGAAGCTGCCACCTAAAGCCCCTGCTCCAGCCCTAATTCCGAAAGACCGCACTAGGTCTTAGGAGTGGGCCTTCTGTCAAAGGAGGCTTATCTGTTCAGGACTAACCAGTTCATCCATAAAGTGGGCTTGAATGAAGTCAAAGGCAGGTTGCAACCTTTTTGTATCAGGACAAATTAAGGAAAATAAAATGTTTTCAGGCTAAATGTTTTTCATTCAAAATGAAAACAGCTTTGTTATGTCTCTTGTCCTCCTTTATTCTTTGAGAAATAGAAGAATATCAATGAGAAAAATGCCATCACACTTGATACACTCCAATCTGGAATATTTGAGAGGTAGTATCAGAAGCAGCTTACCAATAATCTGTTATCCTCCAATTAGTCTAGGGCTTGATATCTAAACCAGGCAGGTTCTATGCTTCCTGCTCATTCCAGAACCAGATGGTGCCTCAGTTCCATGTCAAGAATTCTCCAGACTGTCAGTCAGGAAATTGAAAACATCTGACTTGTGAGGTGACTACAGCAGATCCCAATAAAAATGACCACTTACTGAGCACATACCATGCGCCAGGAACTCTCAAAATCCTACAACATATGTGCTAATATGATAACATTACAATGGTAGAAATTCAGATTAGTGGCAGGCAAGATTTAAATTTTTCTGATAGTCCATGTACTTTTCACTTCACACACAAGGATGAGGGAAGAATCCAGAATCTTGGGATAAAGATGTGAGTATAGGGGGGTGCTAAGCACGGGGAAGAAACCTGGGATTTTGCTGTGATTTTTGCTGTCTTGTTCAACAACTTCCTGTAACTTCACACAGCCCTTCCATCTAACTAAATACAGCCACTTCCTGTGACCTCAAACAGCCTTTCCTGTGACTTCATACAGCCGCTTCCAGTGACTTCACACAGCCCTTCCTGTGACATCACACTGAATCTTCCTGTGGCTTAACACTACCTCTTCCCATGACTTCCCACAGCTCCTTCCTGTAGCTTCACCCTGGCCCTTCCTGTGGCTTCACACAGCCCCTTCCTGTGACTTCCCACAGCCTCTTCCTGTGACTTCACACTGCCACTTCCTGTGACTTCACACTGACCCTCCCTGAGACTTCCCCTTGCCCCTCCCTGTGGCTTCAGACAGCCCCATCCTGTGACTTCACACTGCTCCTTCCTGTGGCTTCACACAGCCCCTTCTTGTGACTTCACACAGCCTCATCCTGTGACTTCACACTGCCTCTTTCTGTGACTTCACACTGCCCCTTCCTGTGGCTTCACACTGCCCCTTCCTGTAGCTTGACATGGCCCCTTCTGTGATCCCACACTGCTCCTTACTGTGAACTCACACAGTAACTTCACACAGTGACTTCACACAGCTCCTTCCTATGAATTCACACTCCTCCCTGTGACTTCCCACTGCCCGTTCCTGTGACTTCACAAAGCCACTTCCTGTGGCTTCACACTGCCCCTTCCTGTGACTTCCCACTGCCTCTATCTGCGACTTCTCACTGCCCCTTCCTATGACTGCCAATTCCTGTGATTTCACACTGTCCCTCCCTGTGACCTCACACTACCCTTCCTGTGACCTAACACTGGCCCTTCCTGTGACTTCACACTGCTTCTCCCTGTGACTTCACACTGCCCCTTCCTGAGACCTCACAATGCCACTTCCTGTGACTTCACAATGCCCCTTCCTGTGGCTTCACACACTTCCTGTGACTTTACATGGCCCTGTCCTGTGACCTCACACAGCCCCTTCCAGTGGCTTCACACAGACCCTTCCTGTGAAATCACACAGCCCCTTTCTGGGACTTCACACAACCCCTTCCTGTGACTTCACACAGCCCCTTCATGGGACTTTACACTGCACCTTCCCACAGGAATGGCTTCCCACTGCCCATTCCTGTGGCTTCACACAACCCCTTCCTATGATTTCCTACAGTCCATTCCTGTGACATTCCACTGCCCCTTCCTGTGACTTCACACAGACTCTTCCTGTGACTTCACACAGCCACTTCCTGTGACTTCCCACTGCTGCTTCCTATGACTTCACTCAGCCACTTGCTGTGGCTTCCCACTGCCCCTTCCTGTGACTTCCCACTGCCCATTCCAGTGGCTTCAAACAGCCCCTTCCTGTGCCTCACACAGCCCCTTCCTGTGAACTCTCACAGCCCCTTCCAGTGGCTTCACACAGCCCTTCCCTGTGACCTCACACAGCTCCTTCCTAACGCTTCACATAGCCCCTTCCTGGGGCTTCACAAACCCCTTCCAGTGGCTTCACACAGCCCCTTCCTGGGGCTTCATAAACCCCTTCCAGTGGCCTCACAAGCCCTTCCTGTGGCTTCACACTGCCCCTTCCTGTGACTTTACACTGCCCTTCCTGTCACGTCACACTGCTCCTTCCTGTGGCTTCACATAGCCTCTACCTGTGTCTTCACAGGTCCACTTCCAGCGTCTTCACACTGCCCCTACCTGTGGCTTCACACAGCCTGTTTCCCTGTCATCAGAGCCCCTTCCTGTGACTTCACACTGCTCCTTCTTGTGGCTTCACACAGCCTCTACCTATGACTTCACACTGCCCCTTCCTATGACTTCACACTGCCTCTTCCTGTGACATCACACAACCACTTCCTGTGACTTCCTATGCCCCTTCCCATGGCTTCACACAGCTCCTTCCTGTGACCTCACACTGCCACTTCTTCTGCCCTCACACAGCCCCTTTCTGTGACTTCACAGAGCCCCTCCCTGTGACTTCACACTGCCCCTCCATGTGACTTCCCACTGCCCCGTCCTGTGGCTTCACACTGCCCCTTCCTTTGGCTTCACACTACTATCCCTCCCTGTGGTTTTGCACTGCCTCTTCCTGTGACTTCATAGTGCCCCTTCCTGTGGCATCACACAGCCCCTTCCTGTGGCTTCACACTGCCCTGCCTCTCCCTGTGACTTCACACTGCCCTGCCCCTTCCTGTGACTTCACACTGCCCCTTTCTGTGGCTACACACAGGCCCTTGCTGTAGCCTCACACAGCACCTCCCTGCCTGTGGCTTCACACTGCCCCTCCCTGTGACTTCACACTGCCCCTCCCTGTGGCTTCACACAGCCCCTTTCGGTGACTTCCCACTGCCCCTTCCTGTGGCTTCACACAGCCCCTTTCGGTGACTTCTCACACACCCTTCCTGTGACTTCCCACTTCCCTTCCTGTGATTTCACATAGCCCCTTCCTGTGACTTCTCATGCCCCTTCCTGTCACTTCACACAGTCCCTTCCTATGACCTCCCACTGCCCCTTCCTGTGACCTCACAAGCCCCTTACAGAGGCTTCACACAGCTCTTTCCTGTGGCTTCCCACAGCCCCTTCCTGTGAATTCCCACTGCCCCTTCCTGTGACTTCCCACTGCCCCTTCCTGTGATGTCATGTTGCCCCTCCCTGTTATTTCACACCACCCTGACTCTTTCTGTGACTTCCCACTGCCCCTTCCTGTGGCTTCACACAGCCCCTTCCTGTGACTTCACACTGCCTCTTCCTGTGACGTCACACTGCCCCTTCTGTGACTTCACACTGCCCCTTCCTGTGACTTCGCACTGCCTCTTCCCATGACTTCTCACTGTCTCTGCCTGTGGCTTCACACAGCCCCTTCCTGTGACTTCACATTGTGCCTTCCTGTGGTTTAACACTTCCCCTTCCTGTGGCTTCACACAGCCCCTTCTTGTGACTTCCTACTGCCCCTTCCTGTGGCTTCACACAACCTATTCCTGTGACTTCACACTGCCCCTTCCTGTCACTTCACAAAGCCCCATCCTGTGGCTTTACACTGCTGCTTCCTGTGGCTTCACTTTACCCTTCCTGTGATTTCCTACTCCCCTTTCCTGTGACTTCACACTGCCTCTTCCTGTGACTTCCAAAAGCCACTTCTTGTGACTTCCCACTGCCCCTTCCTGTGGTTTCACAAAGCCCCTGCCTGTGAACTCACACTGCCACTTCCTCTGACCTCATCTAGCCCCTTTATGTGACTTCATACAGCCCCTTCCTGTGACTTCACATAGCCCCATCCAGTGGCTTCACCAAGTTCCTTCCTGTGATGTCACTACCCTGTCCTGTGCCTTCGCACAGCCCTTTCCTGTGACTTCACACAGCACCTTCCTGTAACTTCCCACCACACATTCTAGTGGCCTCACACTTCTTCCTGTGACTTCCCACTGCCCCTTCCTGTTGCTTCACACTGCCCCTTCTTTGGCTTCACAATACCTCTCCCTGTGGCTTCACAATGCCTGTTCCTGTGACTACCCACTGCCCCTTCCTGTGGCTTCACACAGTCCCTTCCTGTGACTTGACACAGCCCCTTGCTGTTACTTCCCACTGCACCTTCTTGTAGCTTCCTACTGCCCATTCCTGTGGCCTCACACAGCCCCTTCCTGTGACTTCACACAGCTCCTTCCTGTGACTTCACTTTGCCCCTTCCTGTGACTTCACATAACCTCTACCTGTGATTTCACACTGCCCATTCCTGTGGCTTCACACTGCCTCTTCCTGTGACTTCCTACAGCCACTCCCTGTGACTTCTCACTGACCCTTCCAGTGACTTCACGTAGCCCCTTCCTGTGACCTCATACTGCCCCTTCGTGTGACTTCACCCTGCCCCTTCCAGTGGCTTCACACACCCCTTCCTGTGACTTTCCACTGCCCCGTCCTGCAACTTCTCACAGCCCATTCCTGTGATTTCCCATGCCCCTTCCTATGGCTTCACCAAGCCCCTTCTGTGACTTCACACTTCCTCTTCCTATGATTCACACAGCCCCTTCCTGTGGCTTCACACTGCTTCTTCCTGTGGCCTCACACAGACCCTTTCTCTGACTTCACATAGCCCCTTCCTATGACCCCACTGCTCCTTCCTATGACTTCACACTGCCCTGCCCCTCCCTGTGACTTCACACTGCCCTGCCCCTTCCTGTGACTTTACACTGCTCTTTCCTGTGGTTACACACAGCTCCTTCCTGTGGTCTCACACAGCCCCTCCCTGCCTGTGGCTCCACACTGCCCCTCCTTGTGACTTCACACTGCCCTTTCCTGTGACTTCCACTGCCCCCTCTGTGACTTCACACAGTCCCTTCATGTGACTTTCCACTTCCCTTCCTGTGACCTCACACAGCCCCTTCCTATGGCCTCACACAGCCCCTTTCATGTGACTTCACACTGCGCCTTCCTGTGGCTTCACACTGCCCCTTCCTGTGGCTTAACAGAGCCACTTCCTGTGAGTTCACACTGCCCCTACCTGTGACTTTACACAGCCCCTTCCTGTGGCTTCACACTGCCCCTTCCTGTGGCTTCACACAGCCACTTCCTGTGCCCTCACACAGCCCCTTCCTGTGACCTCACACTGCCCCTTCCTGTGACCTCACAAGCCCCTTCCAGTGGCTTCAAACAGCCCCTTTCTGTGGCTTCCCACAGTCTCTTCCTGTGACTTCCTTCTGCCCCTTCCTGTGGCTCCACACAGCCCCTGCCTGTGGCTCCATACTGCCCCTTCCTGTGACTTCACACAGCCCCTTCCTGTGGCCTCACACTGACCCTTCCTTTGGCCTCACACTGCCCCTGTGACTTCACACAGCCCCTTTATTTGGCTTCACACAGCCCCTGCCTGTGGCTCCACACTGCCCCTTCCTGTGACTTCACACTACCCTTTTATTTGGCTTCACACTACCCCTTCCTGTGACTTCACACAGCCCCTTCCTTGACTTCATACTGCCCCTTCCTGTGACTTCACCCTACCCCTTCCTTTGTCTTCACACTGCCCCTTCCTGTCACTTCACGCTGCCCTTTTATTTGGCTTCACACTACCCCTTCCTGTGACTTCACATAGCCCCTTCTTTGGCTTCACACTACCCTTCCAGCGACTTCACACAGCCCCTTCCTGACTTCACACTGCCTCTTCCTGTGGCTTCACACTGCCCCTTCCTGTGACTTCATACTGACGCTGTGCAGCCCCCTCCTGTGGCTTCACACAGCTTCTTTCTCTGGCTTCACCCAGCCACTTTCTCTGGCTTCACACAACCCCTTCCTGTGACTTCACACAATTTCTTTTTATGACATCTTCCAGCCCCTTTCTATTGCTTCACACTGCTTCTTCCTGTGACTTCACTCTGCTTCTTCCTGTGACTTCACATTATCCCTTTCTGTGACTTCACACAGCCATTTTCCATGGCTTCACACAGCCTTGACTTGCTGCAATTCAGTGTGTGCTAAATCCTAGAAGCCAGCCCTGCCTTGTAAATGACAGCCCACACAGTGCATTCTTACATACAGAAAAACGTTCCTATTTGCCATAAAAATCTCTTGTGATCTCCTCCTAACCATTTTTTTTTTTTTTTTTTTTTTTTTTTTTTTTTTTTTTTTTTTTTGAGATGGAGTCTCACTCTGTCGCCAGGCTGGAGTGCAGTGGTACAATCTTGGCCCACTGCAACCTCTGCCTCTCGGGTTCAAGTGATTCTCCTGCCTCAGCCTCACAAGTAGCTGGGACTACAGGCACGTGCCACCACACCCAGCTAATTTTGTATTTTAGTAGAGATGGGGTTTCACCATGTTGGCCAGGATGGTCTCGATCTCCTGACCTTATGATCTGTCCACCTCAGCCTCCCAAAGTGTTGGGGTTACAGGTGTGAGTCACCACGCCCGGCCCATTTCTTAATCTGCCTAAGCAAATGCCCTCTTGGCACATTTGAAGAAAACTATTTTGAACACTTAAAAGCACTATAGATATTTGACCTTAATGGATTTGTTGGAGGGTGGAAAGCGGGGAGCTGGGGAGGTAGGAGGCTAAAGGTCCATGGCAGGGTATAATTTGAAATTCCTCTGAGGCTCAGATTTGAATCTCATTTACTTCAAGCAAATACGGTAGGAGAAGCCAGCCACACATCCATGGCTGTCTGCCCAGGTTCTGCTGCTTAGCTTCCATTGCATAATATCAGAGATATTGTAATCTTATTAGGTGATGGAAACTTCCTTGGTGAACAAATGGCAATAGCTAGTGCTGGGGAAGGAATAAAAACCAAAAGAAGCCTTAGAAAATGATGGTTCTCAGTTGGGATGGGCGTGGGGAGTGAGTGGTATACAGGGAGACAAGACCCAGAAAATATTAGCTTTTAAAGCAATAAAGAAAGGAATGTCAGACTTAGAGATTGCAGAAATCTATAATCCAAATGAATTCTCCACCCTCATGAAATAAGAAAAGCAATTCAAAAAATCATTTCAGCAAAGGCTTCAGCCAAGGTAAAAATTATTTTCAAGAACAGTGATAGAAATTGAAATTTTAACCCTTGCAGCCCATTCTATTGCATTTCATGGGAGAACATAAAATGCTATAATGTTGTTTCTCAAATTCGGGGATTTGAGAAAGCCTCAAGAAGTACGCTTTGTTGAAAAGCCTTGAAAGCATTAGGGTTCTACTGAAGAGTATGGCCTAGCAGGAAGAAGGCTCTGGCTGGGTAATATCTGAGTATGAGTTCACCTTTTCAGACTCCCTCCTTCACCAGAGTGGTTTCTGTTATTGTAGGTAATGAGTTGCTATCTATAACTGCCTGGAGGCCAACGTGTGCCTGGTAGACACACATTGGAAAGGCATGTGATGTTAGGCACTTTGGAGACCCTCGGGGCACCAGTGTGGGAATCCAGAGCACCCTGGGGCAGGAGGCAGCTTCCTCCAAAGGAACAGTGTAGGGGTGAGGTTGCTCCCCAGACAAATTGTGCTGCCTTATAATTCTATCCTTCTATTCTGACCTCCCCTAACACCAAGCACTGGACCAAGAAATAAGGACACCAGTGTGAAGAAGGCTTGGCCCCTGCCCTCCAGCAACTCACTGTCTCAAGCAAAGACGTAATGATCTAATCATTTCCCCCATGCCAATTCTGGCAAATTTAGCCTTGCCTACATTCAGGCCACTTATCTTTCCAAGCTTGTGGGACAGGGCCGGTGAAGCATGGAAAGCTGGACAGTAGCTCTGGGTGCCACCACCTGAGGACTCCACCAACGTCTGATGACACCATGAGTTTGTTACACGTTTTTCGCTGTTATGGCTAGAAGGATGTTGCCTCCAGATATTCTCACAATGACTCTAGCACGTAGGAAGCAAATATCATACCATTTTATGGCTGAGGAACTTGAAAAAGAGACCTCGAAATTTGCTCAAGCTGACACACCATCTAAGTAGAAGAGCTGGGATTCCAACTCTGGCCTCCAGCCTGCAGAGACCAAGCCCTTCCCAGCGCACAGGAGCCAATTATGGCCCTGGGGACTTGAGGGCACATGGGGAAAGAATTAGCTTGGGCTATGAGGGATTTATCCAGAAGCATTTTCAATGTTCCCAGATAATCTGGGGGAAGCAGTGCTAGCAGAAGGATTTTAAAGACCTGAGAAATACCTGATCTGTATCTTCAGTACATGGGCTGGGGTTCCTGACACCAGCTGAGGCACAGGAGATGATGAATTGTGTTTTCCTTCAACAAACACTTACACTCACTTCAGAAAGGCAGCATCTGGAAGGATCCACTGAAGGATACACAGGAGCTGGACTCTCTAGGTCCAACCCCCAACTTTGCCACTAATGAGCATATAACTTCACATCAGTTTCTCCATCTGAAAAATGAGTATGAAAATGGTTCCTCCTTCACCTCAAAGAGTTGCTGTGAGGATTCAACACATTTTAATGTATATAAAGTGCTGAGAACAGAGCCTTGCATACATTTTTATAGTTATTACTTAGCGTTATCATTAAATCTCATGATTATTAAATCTCCGAGGTACTTGGTAACTCCGGCATCTCCTTTAAGTTACTGCCCCTGCCGCACTCTCTCCATCTGTGGATGGGCTGCTAACAGTTAGGGTCACAGCACTCTGAACACTGGTAAACCACGACTGAGAAGAAAGCATGTGAAGAGGTTTCAGGGACTGATGCCAAGGTGCTTCCTCAGAGCCACCACTTGCTCACGTGACCAAAAGAGTGACCTCTGACTCCCTGCTCTGCTGCTCCCAAGTGCAGTTGACTTCTAAAGCATGGCTGCTCTGTATACACCTTAGAGTCCTGGCGAGGGTGAAAGCATTCCTGGGCAGATTCCTGGCAGCAGAAGATCAGGGCTCAGACACAAAATACCTAGAAGATTGGCACTTGAGAAGGTTAAAACAAAGCTATAGTTGAAATCTGAGATGGAAAAATTAAATCTTTCCTTTTTCCTTCAGTGAGTCTATCAGATAGGAAATCTGTAAACTGAATGGGAAATAAAGAGGCCCTAGAGTTGGGATGCTCATGAGGCATTTCCTGACAACCGTGGGCATAGAGCCCCTTTCAGCCAGGTGACCTCCGGCTTCAGAGGACTAGGAAGGAAGCAGTCAGCCACGTCTGGGGATGCATGTGGCACCATGGAGGTATGGAGGTCCTCCCTTGAGAGACTCCAGAACACCAACTGTAGCCAGCATTGCTGGGCATCTCCCGTGGCAGGCCCTGTGCCAGGTACCTGACACGATGGTTCCTCTACTTCCTGCAACCTCCCTGGAAGGAGGTATCATTCCTCACGTTGGGAAGCTGAGGAAACTGAGGCATAGACAGCTTATGTTGGTTTCTTACAGCCTCATAGCTAAGTGGCAGAGTTAGATTCAAACCCAGGTCTAGCTAATTCCATCAGTTTATTAGCCGGAGTTTTGACCCTGCTATTATAGAAGCCTAAAGAATGAGTTGTTTCTCCACCTGCCTCCCTTCTCCAAGCAAGCAAGCAAGCAAGCAAACCTGGAGAGCTGGAAACCAACCTCTTCCTGCCCCAGGATAGAATAAAAAGGCCTTTGCTTTAAAAGCCAACCAAGGCTCCTAGAAGTAAATTGAGCTGGGCTGTCTGACTGATATCAGGTCACCTGGGTGAGGACAGGCTTGGAACCAGACAATTCGATTTAGAAAAGTAATGCTGTTGTTCAGCTAACAATGGTAGATTAAGCACCTGCCATTCTCTTTATTTCCTCCTGAAATATGAAAATAATAATAAAGTGTTCTTATTTTTAAAGAACAAACCCCTAAGGATAAAGAGAACAGAAAAGCAGACAACCATAAAAGCAAAATTCAGGAAGCTGGAAAGCAGGTGAATGAGTAGCAATGGCCTTAGCAGACTCATGAAGGCTGAATCCTAAACTAGAAGGCAGGTCAAAACTCAACATGATTTACACCAAGGGAGCCCCTAACAGGTCAAGGACTGGTGTTGCCGGGTGGCTCCAGAAGAGGCAGTAAAGATGAATAAAAAAACAAAAGGATTGGCTGAAAGTTGACTTAAGAAGAAGATAGACACCCAGATCTCTTATTCTATACCATGAAGTCAGGCAGATGCCACTCCTGCACCCAGCAAAAGACTGAAGATTGTTCTATGGAGAGAGAAAACCAGGGAATCTACATGCTGGGAGACACGTGGGACAATTGAGGGCCGTGAGGACTATCCTGAAAACAGGAGTTTTAAGAGAACATTTACATGCTGAACATTGGATTATTGAAAGGGCCCCCCAGGTATCTAACACAATGGCTAAAAAGTGAAACCTTAGGGGTATAGAATTCAGTTATTTGCAATTGTCCCACACACTTGCAGTTTGACGAGCTCACCCCCTAGCAACAGTATGTCCTGTTTCCATGGTCATGGAGACAGTTGGTTGCTGCAGTCATTAAAAGCAAAAGCTTCCATAGCAATGGCTGCTTGGGGTCACCTATCCTGAGCTTCACCACTTGGCTGTGCTGTGCCTCTCACCTGCTCCCCTGTGACTGACTACCAGGTGTGTGATACTGAGGGGTACACAATCCGGAAGTATAGGGAAATTTATGTCAAGTGGAGCAAAGCTTTGATCATTGGGAGACTGAAGGCAGTGAGTAAATTCAAGTGGTCCTGAATTCAATTTATGCAGCTTCTTGGATAGGTCCATAGGATCACACAATCAATTGCCTGTAGCAGCAGCCAGCTTGATAATACATCGCCATATCATCTCTCCTGTTTCCCTGCTTCTCTTTGGGTGTTTCCTGAGATTGTACTCCCAAATAACAGCACATAAGCCTCCAGCCTCCGGCTCTGTTATTAGAAAACCAGGTTAAGACAAACCAAGGCACACCAATGTAATGTTTCAGAACACTGGGGAAAATATCCTCCAAGTTTCCAGAGAGAGAGTGAGAAAAAAATAAAACAAGTTTTATACCAAGTAATCAAGAATCAGAATGGCTGTGGAATTCTTTACTACAATACCAGAGGCTAGAGCACCATTGAGCAAAGCCTTCAAAATCTGACATAAAATTGTTTCTTATAATTCTATACTCAAGCCAAACTATCAATCAAATATGAGGGTAGAATGAAGGCAATTTCAGGCATATAACATTTCAACATGGTTTACCCATCCTGTAGCCACTTTTAACAAGCTTTTGGATACATTACTCCACTAAAATCAGGAGGTAAGCCAAGAAAGAGGAAGACACAGGATGCAGGAAACAAAGATGCAACCCAAGAGAGGCAAAGAGACTCGTGGGATGCTGGGAAAGGAGCATCCTAAGCCAATGGCTGTGCAGCAACCAAGAAAGCGACCAGCTCAGAAGGGGCAGGTCAAAAGGCTCTGGGCAGGGGGTTTCCAAAGAAGGTGAATTTGATGTGTTCTTGAGTCTATTAAGAGGAAGTTGACTTGTGATAAGTACATGAAAAAAACTAAGGAAACAAAAAAGACGATTACTAACTACAGAGAAACAGAAAGGTGCCCAGGAAAGGAAAAGTGATCATAACATAATACAGCAGTCCCCACCCCTTATCCTTGGAAGATAGGTTCCAAGCCCCCCAGCGGATGCCTGAAACTTTGGACAGTACCAAACCCAATTGCCATAAATCAGAACACATTCCTGGAAGTTCATGTCTTCCACCCACAAACTGAATGCCTTTTCCATCTTAACCAAACACTTATCACACAATGTGGCTGTAACTTTTGCCACAGTTTGAGGTGCAGCAGCAAAACTAGCACGAATTTCTCTTTCTTTCTTCAGAAGACAATTTCACAGATAGCAGATTCATTCTTGCTGCAGATCTTAGCAACCCCAGCCTACGATTTTTTTTCTTAAGTCGAGAAACTTTCATCTTTTCACTTCAATGAAGCACTTTCAGCGTCTCTTTGTCATACTCCAATTGCTGGATCACTACTCTTGCACTTTGGGGCCATATCATGAAGTAAAATAAGGTTTACTTGAACATGGACAATGCAATACTCCAATAGTCGTCTGATAACTGAGATAGTTACTAAGTTACTAATGGGCAGAGAGCGTCTGAGCGTGAATATACTGGACAAAGGGATGACTCATGTCCCAAGTAGGACAGAGTGGGATGCCACAAGATTTCATCATACTACTCAGTACAACACACAATTAAAAACATAAATTGTGTATTTCTGGAATTTTCCATTTAATATTTTCAGACTGCAGGTAACCTTGGGTAACTGAAACTGTGGAAAGTGCAACCAAGGATAAGGGGTACTACTGGATAGCTCTCAGCCATTAAGATATCCATGTCCTAATCCCCAAACCTGTGAACAAGTTACCTTACATGGTTAGAGGGATTTGGACGGTGTGATTAAATTAAGGGTCTTGAAATGGGGAGATTATCCTGGATTATCTGATGGGTCCAATGTTATCACAAGTATCCTTTTAAGAGGGAAGCAAGAAGGTGGCCATGTGATGACTGAAACAGGGAATCAGAGTCAGTGAGAGAGAAGATGCTGCACTGGTGGCTTTGAAGATGGAGGTGGAGACCACAAGCCAAGGAATGCAGGTGGCCTCTAAAGGATAGAGGTGGCAAGGAAATGGATTCTCTCCCAGAGCCTCCAGAAAGAACCAGCCCTGCCAACACCTTGATTCTAGCCATATAAGACTTACTTTGGACTTCTAGTCTCCAGAACTGTAAGAAAATTAATTTGTGTCATTTTAAACCAACAAGTTCCTAGCAATTTGTTACAGCACCAATACGAAGCTAATACAGCTGTGAATAGGTTTTAAGTAGTCATAATGTAAACACTGATCTCACCAAAATTATTACCTAATTATATTGGGGGAATAGATGGATGAGAATGATGTGTCTGTACTGGAGGTGGGGAAACGTGGTGAAAGGCCCAAATCCTCATCTTCCAGAGAGGGAAGTGAATAAATAATGGTCAAAATTGAGAACAGTTTGGGAAGCACTGTTCCAGTTTTCCACCCTCATTTTTGATAAATGATGAAAAGGAACTCCAGAGAAGCTGTAGTTGAGCTATCCAGTGAGTCATCTTCTCCTGAGAAGAGGGTGGGTGGGTGTGGGCTCTTGTGTGATGATCACTCATAAGTTAGTTTATGCTTTGTGTCTTAATTAAGCAATAAAACAGCTGATCAGTTAACCTAGTCATCCCCCTGTTAACCTGGGGGAACTATTGGCAAGATCTGATATTTGCAGTCTCAACTCCTAGGTGAGAAGTCATTCATTAGCGTTCGCTCTGAGCAGCTAAACATCTCCTTGGCCAATGAAATAGCTTTCACCTGAAGTCAACAGGTTTTATTTTCCATGGCCTGACCCAGACATCTCTCCCCATTGAAGACATGCTAAATACGAAAAACTCACCTCGGGAAGCTTAAGAAAAAAGGCCTTCCTCACTCATTCTGCCACTCCCAAACACCTGAAGCCTGCCAAAGTTCTTCAACCATGAGGCAGGCAGGAAAATAACAGAGTCAGAATCCAGGCTCTCAGATGGCAGGTAAATGTTACCAAAACAACGACAGCCTCATAGATCCTAAATGAAAGAATGAGTGAATGAATGAATGAATGAATGAATGAATGAAGTGCATATATTCAAAAGAGTCACTGATACAGTAGTGGGATTCAATTATCACTAGGGAGCAAAATCACCTTCTCTGGGCCAGTAGTCCCAAAACATTTTGGTCATATACCTTTACTGGTAAAAAATCTGAGAACATCCTTCCAATATTTACAAACCATTTTTTCCACTATTTACAAATTAGAAGCATGTAATACTACATAAATACATTCATTATAAAACATGGACAATAAATTTAAAATCATAAAAGAATTAGATAAAATAAACGTAAACAGCAGTTCTGATATTTTCCTGCTGCACCTGGTAGATTGTCTAGTGTATCCACCGAAGTGGCTGAGCCCCACTTTGAGACCTTTGATCTAGTAGCAGACTGCCTTCACACACAAGATGACTCTGGCAGGGAGTGACTTGAGTTTGAGTCTGTCTATCATCTATTATTATTTTTTGTTTTGTTTTGTTTTGAGACAGAGTCTCACTCTGTCATGCAGGCTGAAGTGCCGTGGTGCCATCTCGGCTCACTGCAACCTCCGTCTCCCTGGTTCAAGCGATTCTCCCACTTCAGCCTCCCACGTAGCTGGGATTACAGGTGGCTGCCACCACGCCCGGCTGATTTGTGTATTTTTAGTAGAGACACGGTTTTGCCATGTTGGCCAGGCTGGTCTCGAACTCCTCACTTCAGGTGATTCACCTGCCTCAGCCTCCCAAAGTGCTGGGATTACAGGTGTGAGCTACCATGTCCGTCCTCTAAGGTTTTACTTTTAACACATCTATTCTCTTTTAAAAATGCATATTTATCCACAGTGTACTAGACATAATCTGAAGGGATTATGGGACTAAGTAAAGTAGCTATTTTTCTGTGTGAGTCAGTAGGATCACCAAGATTGAGATCAGTGCCCTAGAGATTCATTGCAGAAATAAATTAATCAAATGGATTCCAGGCACATTTGAATAAGAAAATTAAGGCATAATGAACACCTGTCATTCTCAAACATTCAGAAATGAAAATCAGAGAAAAAGGTCTGAAAACAAGGAAGGTGGGAATTGTTGGGCTTCATTTTCAAGCATAAAAGAACTGAAGAATGAAATGGCCGTAAACCAATGTTTTCCTCACTCAGAACCGTCCAATAGAAATACAATGTGAACCATATAGGAAATTTCAAAGTTTCTAGTGGCCAAATTTTTTAAAAAAGAAAAAGAAACAATTGAAACTGATTTTAATAATATATTTTATTTAACCTGATACATAAAAATATTATCTGTTCAACATGTTATCAATATAAAAACTATTAATGAGATATTTTACATTTTTTGTAACGTCTTTGATATCCAATGTGTATTTCACACAAACAGCACATCTCAGTTCAGACTAGCTACATTTCAGTATGTGGCTGGTGGCTGCAATATTGAACAGCACAGCTGTAAACCAAGGCAGAGGTCCTTGGAGCCCCAGGAGCCCACAGAATGCTTGAGAAATGCTATACTAAAGGATAAACAGCAGCAGATCACTCAGACCAATAAAAACACAAAAGCAAGCATACAAAATTGTGGTACAGTAGAATCCCAACTTATGAGAGAGTCAGATTCTGAATACAGCAAATCAGACAAAAATTAAGTCCAGATCAGAATTACCCTTGAAAATCCCTTAAGAAATTGATATGCCATCAGTTTTTCCTCCAGTCTTAGGACACATGCTGAGTCTTTTGTCTCAACAAATTAAAACCGCAGAGTTGGAAAATTATGTCACGTACTCAGCCTCTGGGATTGTCAGTCTTGAGAAATAAACTAAACCATCCGACAAGGAGGATTCTGGGAAGAAGAATGTTTGAATGCGGACCTACCTGGCTCCACTCACATTTAAAAGGAGACCAGTGATTATTAACACCAGAATAGTAAGCTGATTTCCAAAACTTCCAATCAGCAAGCTTTCTATGCTGTGTAGCTTTTAGTAATAAAAAGCATCCCAAAGGGAAGGGAGGGTATACGTGACCGTAGAAAGGGCAGGGCACCCAGGAAGCCTTGAAGAGCCACAACTGCGGGTGGGAAAGAGGGTGGTTGAAGAGAGACAGGCAGCCGGTCAGACCCCTGGAGCCTGCAGGAGAAGGCGAAGGGGTGAGGCAAGGACCCACCTCACAGGAACCCTCCCTACTCCTCAGAAATTCTTCATCCAAAGCAAACTTGACTGCCTCCAGAGGCCCCCAGTGCCAGCAGTCTAATTACACCCGCAGAGGCCCACCTGTCCCCACCTTCACCTTTCTCACCTCCTCTCATGTCTCACTGAGGCGCCTGGAAAAATAAAGTGTCCCTGGAAGTAAGTGGCCATAGACCCTCACCTTGGATTTCAGCTCTTCTCTTTTGAAAGGGATCAAATTAATCAGTATTTCCCCTCAGCTCCCTGTCTGCAGCTTCAGTTCACAAACAAATAGACAAGCTCTGCATTCTTGTCCACATACTTGCTAGAGGCTGCATGAGCCTGCTGAGCACAGACCAATATTTCATAATATCTGGCTCCTTTTCTTTGTTCTGGCCTCCTGCCCTGCTCTGGCCAGGCCAAGTCCGTTGCAGGCTAGATGTGGCCACGTGCTATTTGGATTTAGCTGTATCCAGCATTAGAAGGAATGATGGCTTTCCCGGACTGCATATCATCAAGTTCCACCAAGAAAAGCAGCAGCTGGAAGGGTTTTGCTCCTTCCCTTGTGTCATGACGTGGAACTTCTTACAGCACATGACCTGGGGTCAGCTTTCTGGACTAGGCCCACAATGTCTGGGCCCTGCCAAGGTGAAGTTCTGCCAAGGTGAAGATCTGGCACTGGGTGTTCCCAACACTGAGGCGTCTGGAATGATGCATCTGGTGGACAGGGCGGGGCAGGGGTGGAGGAGGGGAAGAGGAGCCAAGGAGAGAGCTCTCCTCCTAGGCAGGGAAATGGGGACTCAACCCCCTCTACCTTTCTGTGACAGGCACCCAGGCATCTCCACCAGTTCATGATGGTACCATAGGGTCTCAAAAGAACAAAGCTTTTCCTGTCTTCATGGAAATGTAAAATTCAGTTGAGGAAATGAGTCCAGGCCAGATTTTCAAAGACAAAACTAGCAAGCAGGAGAAATTAATCTTCACTGTCCTCCGTGCCCCACCTTGCCCCAAAATACAACTACAATGAAATTGTCCATCACCTCATCCATGTGTTGAATGACTGTACAGTTAATTCCTTGGGAGCAGCACTCTACAACTAAAGTGAGAAGGATATTCTTTACAAAGTATGAATGTGATTTTCCTGCTTGCTTTCCTGAGAACCTGAGCTTGATCTTATTCATCTACTGGGAAATGTGACAGAGGAATGTTATAAAGATAATATGCAGCGTGGGCCAAGGGAATGTTTGCCTTCCGATATGTGAAATAGAATTATATGGAAATGCATGGTCTTGTAGGCATGGCTGCTGTCTTGGGAGAAGATTTCCCAGATTTCTTCATCTCCCTCTTTAGCATCAAAAGCCAAGCATGGAGAATCTTGCTGATTTGGCCCAGGGGCCTCCAGCTTGAGTCCCCTGTTTATGGATCTCCTTCTGCTTTTGAGACTTTGGCTGCCTGTCCACAAACTCAAAGAGGAACCTGACTGAAGAGCAAATCCCTACCTCTGGAAGTGGTAGAACACAGCAGTTTCTTGTTAAATATCTAGTAACTACTGATTTTTCTTGTTTTGGTAGATGGGAGTCAGAAAGCCTTGGAAAGGCCACACTGGTCTAACTCAGCCCCAGGAGCACACAGCCCCAGCCTGACCACTCTCACAGGACTGGGCCAACCGATGATGAGTAAGAACACATGGTCCTCAAGGCAGAGCCTGGACAGCCCCTGTAGTTAACTGAATCCTGACTCCAAAGATGTCCAGGCCCTAATCTCTGAGACCTGGGACCTTTGCATATGTGATAAAGTTAAGGTTCTTGAGAGAAAGAGACTGTCTTAGATTAGCTGGGTGGGCTCTAAATGTGATCATAAGTGTCTATATTAGAGGCAGGTGGAGGGAGAAATGAATACAGAAGAGGTGACGGCAAAGTGATGATGAAAGATGAAAGCAGAGACTGGAATGATGGTCTCTGAAGATAGAGGAATTCCTGGCACAAGCCAGTAACACAGGCAGCTGCTAGAAGCCAGAAAAGGCAAGAAAAAGGATTCTCCCCTAGAACCTCCAAAGAAAGCCAGCCCTTCCGACAACTTGAGTTTAGTCCAGTGAATCTGGTTTTGGACTTCTGAGCAGAGCCTTAGAGAAAAAATTTGTGTTGTTTTGAGCCACTCAATGTGTGTTCATTTGTGACAGCAACAATGGGAAACGAACACAACCCCTACACTGGCTGCTGCAGAGATTGGCGGCATGGCCTCTTTAAGATGCCTTTCTATTGTAGGAGTCCCTGGGCAACAAGGGGACCAAGAGGGCCAGGCCCAGCACTGCCCACCTCAGGAATCTGAGTACATCACGGTGGGCTGCGAGAGAGCTAGCCACTGAAGCCTCAGTAGATAAGCTCCTCCCCACAGCCCTGCCCTGGGAGGAACAGTGGGGAGGCAGGCTTGGGGCTGACAGCTAGATCCAGGACAGAGGTTGCTGAGCACCTTCACCCCAGGGTTTGCTGCATGTGGAAGGCACCTACCTGTGGAGGAGAAGCACCAGTGTGCACCAGCTCCGTCCAGAATGTGGAGAATACACAGGCAGGAGCAGTGATTTGAAAATGCAACAATGCATGCACTGCCTTCTAAATTGGCTTCATACCCACCAACCTGAACCAAGTTCCAGAAGAGAGGCAGCTCCATTAAAACGAGAGAGTAGTTCAATCAGATTGTCACACTGTGATTGGAACCCATTAGTACAAGGGAAAGAAAAGGAAGAAAAGAGAAAAAGAAGAGAGGAAAAAAATAAGTCATAAGGGTATATTATTTCATGAGACTTTAATTTCAGCTATACACACTGATATGTACATGTGCACACACACACATGCACATATATTGGGTCACAATGTAAAATGTATTCCTATGCATATTGGTTTAAAAAAAAAAAGTCCAAAAGCCAATAGATAAAATGATGTAGTTGTGGCAGTAAGAAACAGAGGTTTTTCCCACCCTGTGAATCCTAGGGAAGCTGACACGGATTAGAGGGTCCCTCCACCCAAATCTAGGCATCACTAGTAGCCACGGAGGAACAAGTCAGCACCAGTTATAACCAGAGAAGTGGTATCAGGTGAACTGGCACCAGAAAACCCCAGGTTAGCACCTAAGGTCACAGGGAGCAGGAGTGAGCAGGTGGGAGGAAGAGCCACCAAGAGGAGAGGGCCACCCACACAGGCAGGTCTGTCATAGCAGGAGGCAGTGTACCCGCCGCACACTCCTGCTGAGACACCTGTCCTGGGTATCCTAGCTCTTCACTCATTTCTAAAATGGTGGAAAGCTTAGCACCCACCTCCTAGGGTTGATAGAGTGTTTAATGAGTTAATGTGTGTACAGTTCTATAAAAGTCACAGGGACATAGTAACCGTTCAAAAGGTGGTCGCTCCCATTATTAACATTACCCTGCTAAGAAAAAGCTACAGCAAAGGGTAAACTGAGCTAAGGAGCTGAGCTCCCGGTCCACCCTAGACACACCCACCAGCCACAAACTCTGCCAGGAGGCCCAGTCCTGAGTGCGTCTCCATCGCTTGCCCTGCCCCCACCACCTCTTCTCCTTCAGCCTCTCCTAGTTCTCGGATATGAGGCCCCCAGAATATTCCACAAAAGCTGACCCTTCATCCAACCAGCTCTTGGGTGGAGACCCCTTCCATTAGGCGTTCTCCCAGCTGCGTCTTCTGCAGTGTTGGAGCTCATCACAACCAATGTCCTCCATACAGTGGACAGCAAGGCGATGTCCCAGACCCCTTAAAGGACTTCAGAAGTGGTCAGCAGCAGTGTGCCTGCTGGGAAGCTAATACCCCCAGGAGCAGCCCTCAACCTATGGTAGACAAGAATTGGCGAATAAAGACTCCGTCCTCTTTACCTGTGGGGGAGGACAACTCCTAAGAGTGGCATGTTCTCAAGGTCTCCCAGAAGTTCCCAGCAGGACCAAGCCCCCGAAGTCCCCAGCAGGAACCTGCCCTCTCATGCACCCTGCACTGGCTGTCTTCCCTGTCTCGCTTCCTCCCTACCTGCTGCTGTCTTCTGGTGACGTCTTCCAGATAAACTGCTTGCACTGGAATCCTGGTCTCAAGGTCTCTGCTGGAGGAAGCCAACTTAAGACACAACCTTATAGGGCCATTATGCTAATTAAATGAAACAACTGTCAAATGCTTACAATTATTCTAGACCCACAATAGATGCTCAATAAACATAAGCTATGAGGGGGAAAAAGAGGAGGAGAACTCCTCCATTGTGCAGTTGTTATTCCAGGTACAACTGAGGAGGGAAGAATCTGCACCCAGTGAGGGCCAGAACAGCCCATGGAGGAGAGGCTCCTGGGAGATACACCTTTGAAAAAGAATGTGCATGTGTTGTTTTCCAATCTAAAGATGATTCTCTCCATCTCTGTGGATCCCAGATCTCTCTCTCTCTCTCTCTCTCTCTCTCTCTCTCTCTCTCTCTCTCTCCACACTCACCTCTCTCTCTGTGTCTCTCATGCATGTGAAAGTAGTAGCTTGAACATGTAATACCTGACACTTGAAACACGGAAAGTCAGGCCAAAAGGGAGCTCCAAAGAGCAGGGAGCAGAAGCCAGAGGTGGGATCAGCAAGACTTACTGAGGCCTTCTCACCCTCAGACCCAGCAACTGGACCCCAGACACTTCACACACAAAACTATGTTCCTCTGCCTCTCTGAAATGGAGTTGCAGATGTCACCCAAGGTGCAGGTAGCAGAGGGTAGAGTGTGGGCAGGAAGAAAAAATCATTCATCTCCTGTCCCAGATGAGGAACCCTGGCTGGTGGGGTTGCTCATCACAGGGCCCCTCGGCCTGGACATGATTCCAGCCCAGGTTCCAGCCTCCGCTCTGAAACTGCTCAGCCTATGAAGGGTGCATGGGATGTGCAGTTCTGTACAGGGCTCTTAGCACATGCAGCTGCCAGCTCTCTGCTCCAGGGACAGAGTGACCTACTTGTCATCAGAAAGACAAATGGCCTCTCGGAGTTTGTGCACATTCTCCAAGGAGACCACAAGTCCTGAGGCTCAGTGTGGATGACCCATAGCCCACGGGGCACAGGCTGAGCCAGGAACTGAGTATCCTACACCCAAATGGTCACAGGGAGCACCCCTCAGTCCCTGACCACAGGACCATGACCTTTCTCCAGTCCCCAAACTATTTGACAAGTTTCATCTCTGGGCCTAGAGGGGAGATGGCCAGGTCCCCGTGGCCTCCTGCCATCACCAGCCTAGCATAGCTGCAAATAACACATGGGCTATTGATCCCAACTCCACTGTGGGCATTGGTCTCAACTCCACTGTGTCCTTGCTGTGTGACCTTGGGCCTTGATCTCCTCATCTGTATAATGGGGGTCATAACAGTACCTAGTACCTCCTTCATAGGGTGGTCCATTCATTAATTCATTAAGCAGGTATTTCCTGAGCCAAGCACTGTTCCAGGCAGAAGAGAAACATCACGAACAAAAGAGACAAAAGCCCTGTTATGGTGGTGACACTCTGACGGGAAAAGAATGTGACTTGTCAATCATAAAAATAAAATCACTCTACTAAACACTATGAGAGTTACATGAGGTGTTGTAGATAAAGCATTCAAAACAGAGCCTGACACGCAGTTAAGTTCAGTCAATGTTAGCTGTCATTAGGATTGTTGCTATTACCATGATGGTAATTTTCTAGCAACGCCCATGGGATCAACTCCATGGCAGGGATCCTGGCACTGTGCTCAGAGCAAAAGCCCCATAGGCAGGAATGTCAACGGAGTGTCCCTTATGTCCCCCCGTTTGCTGGTTGCCCTGGTCCAGTCTCCGCGTTGATTATACGTTGGGGCTTTGCAGCCCTGCTGGCCCCAGGAGCCCTCTCCACATCCACAGCTGAATTAGCATTTTGTTCCAGCTCACAAGAGCACCAGTGTGGGAACACCACAGGCCACATGGAATTTTGGAGACCCTGTCATTTGTTGGAAAATTTCTCTGGCTGCCTTTGTATTAACAGCCACATATTTTGCTCTCAGATCTGGGAGTGGGGCTGGGATCAAGAGGGGTGGGGATTGCTGCTGAAAAATAAAGCAAGTTTCTTTCTGGGCTATACCTTTCCAACCTTCCAGAGATTTCTGCTCCCTGGCTGCTCAGAGGCCAAGATGCAACCTCAGAGAAGAAGGGGAGGGGAGCAAGTATGTGCCTTCCCTGTGCACTTCTCCTCTCTTTTGACTAAACACATGACAACAGTGGAGGCCGAGCCAATTAGGAATACTTCAGGACAGAATCCACCTCGCTCTTCACCGGACATCCACCCTAGTCTCCAGGAGGCAGTAGAGACTCATACAGGATGAGACGTAGAGAAGAGCTTATAAACCAGGACCCACAGGCCAAATCTGGCCTGCAGATGTGTTTTGCTTGGCTTGTAGTGTTTTAAATAAATTTGAACCAATATTTAAAATCCAGGATATTTCACATAAAAATTCAGATTTCCAGCTTCCCTTGAAAAAGGGGAAGTTCTAGTTACACTTTGGGCCCAGGTCCCTATATGGCTGGCGTAGAGTATGGCACTCTCTCTCAATGATATGCTCCCTGAAGTTCCGCACAAGCCCCACAACTCCCTATTGTCTCCCAACACCAAGGAAGGACAGTTGCCTTTGGCATCTCATTTGCCTTATTGTTTTTCTTACAGAAGATGAAGACTTCTCTGACTACAGCTCAATTAAACCTGAAAAAAACAAAACATAGGCGGATGTGTTTTCGTTACACCCAGCCCACTTCCTTCACTTATGCTAGAAGCCTGGCCTCCATCTGCACTTCAGTTTTTATCTCTCGGTCCAGGGCTACAATGTCCAATATGAGAGCCACTGGCCACATGTGACTATTTATATTTGAATTAATTAAAATTTTAAAATTTCCATTCCTGGTTGCACTGGCCACATTTCAGGGGCTCAACTGCCACCTGCAAGTAGTGGCTATTATGTTGGACAGCACAGGATAGAACATTTCCATCATCTCAGAAAGTTCTGTTGGACAACTCCGGAGATATTTAAATATGAGATGTAGGAGGCTAACAACCAGTCGAAACATCTGTTGCCCACATCCTCCACATCTACACTGTGCTGGATGCTGTCGGGGGAAATGATATGCATTGGGGACGCTGCCTTCCAAGAGTTAGGGAGAAAGCCTAATTAGAGAGTCTCTGACTTCTCAGTCAAAGACAAGAGAAGTGCCTCGCAGTGTCTGATGGACCCTCTTGGATTCGGAGAAGAGGAACAGGTCTCTGTGTCCATGGCACAAAGAAAATGCTCTGCTTGTCTACCGCATGCCCTCTCAGCCCAGTCCCAAGCAGAAAACTGCATCAGTGGCCTCTAGAAATGGAGGTTCCCTCAGCCCTCTCATGAAGATGCTGCTTAGAAGACTGAGGCTGAGTCTCCATGCATGTGTCTTGGAGGCTCCCCAAGCAAAACACACAAAGAGAGTCAAATTGGGCTTCAGAGCTTGTCCTCCCTATCAGTGCTTCCTCTCCAGCATTGGCCTTCCCCATCCCTCTAGGCCCGGCTCCTGCCTCCATGCCTCCCCTGGGGTTGTCCTCTGCCCAGGCCTCCCCAAATCCAGACCTAGTTCCCTCCCAGGGCCCATTCTCTAGTATTGCCCTTTCTTCTCCTCTGTCTATACAAGATGTCCCTGAGACCCAGACCCTTGGGACAATGCTTGATGCACCAAACTAATTTCCAAGGATATTTATTTTTAACAAAAAATTTCCAAAGACTAGATATCAAAATGCAAGGGCTAAGTCCAAGTGTGGGAATTTTCAGGTTGATTGAGTGGAAAAAGCATCACATTTGTGACTGGAGGGCCCACCTGGAAGTCCTTCATATTTATGAACTGCATGACTTGGCCATGACTCAGATTCACTGAACCTTTATTTACGGATCTCTAAAATGGGTCTCACACAGTAGTCTTAACATTTAAAGGATGAGAATTCCAGGAGATGATGAATGAGAAAGCTACAAAGCCTAATGCTTTGGGCATTGTTGTTATTGAGTTGTTATGCTACAATGACATAATACAATATGTTGTAAATACAGTATGTTATTATTACTGAGGGGAAATTATCTTCCAACACCCAGCATGGTGCCTGGCACACACCAGGTTTTAATTTTTTTAAAGATTATTTTTTAATGGCCGTGGAGTAGAGGCAAAGATGCTTTTAGGCAAAGGGGTTCTGTCACTCCCCCAGAAACAGATCACATTGATGAATATCTACGCAGAGGCAGGGGTTCTGAATCTTTTTAATACCAAAGACCCTTCTGGCCACCTGGTGAAGCTGAAGATTCTTCTCAAGATGCGTTTTTTTATTGTATAAAATGAAAAATACAAGGTTATCAAGATAATCAATTACATTGAAATAATTATCCAGATCTTCTAAAAAACAGATGTGTGATATAATTCTACACGTGCTTCCTTAATAACACATTAAAAACCAGTATCTATCAGTATATCTAAAAACAAATGCACTTTCAAAGCAGTGATGAATAAAAACTATATTTCAAAGTATCTGCTTCTGCTGTCATTACATACAATATCTGTGACTTCTTTTGATGGCAAAGTCACAGGTCCTGCCAACACTACTGTGGCTGGTGCCTACATTCGTTATTGAAGAAACACTAAATTCCAGTTAGAGATGAGTGAAAATAAAGATGTAACTTTCTTTAACCTAGTGCTCCCCTGAATTCCATGCATTAAAGCAAACTAAATATGGCCTGAGAAGGACTCTGTACTTCTATATTTGAGTCCTTGTGGATGAACTGCAACCTAGCTTAATAGTCAGACAAAATTAAAAACCTAACATAATAGTATGCAGCAGTAACAATGGCTGAGTATTCACCAATCCCAGCAGCCATACTTCAACCACTCATAGACTGCCGAATGTTCAAACTGCTCAAATAAGGCAAACGCCAAGCTGTAACCAATCTCACTGTTTCTGTACCTACTTCCGATTCCTGTATGTCACTTTACCTTTTTTGTCTATAAATTTGTTCTGACCATGAGGCACCCCCGGAGTCTTTGTGAATCTGTGTGATTCTGGGGGCTGCCCAATTTGCGAATCATTCATTGCTCAATTAAACCCTTTTAAATTTAATTCGGCTGAAGTTTTTGTTTTATCACATGCTTGGACCCCAGATCAAGAACTCTTGAACTAGGCGTCCCTTTCCCCTTCCTTTAATTCCAGTTCACCGTCATAGGGATGGATCCCCGGGGATGAGGCAAAGGCAGCCCCTCTTTGGCATACATCCCAAACTCCTTCTGAAGGGAGCCAGAGTCTAAGGCATCCCCCACTCCTAATCGTCGTGTTGCACTGAAGGATCCTCCTGACAGTTCTAGAAGCCCAGGCCTTGCTGTGCCTTCAGGCCTGTCTGTTGTCCAAGGACAATGTAATCACAGCTCCCATTAACTGAGCAGTGACTATGTGCTGACTGTTATGCAAGGTGCCTCATGCTCATTAAAGCATTGAGCATACATTCCCACAAGGAGGCCCTGGTATTGCCAAGGGAAACTGAGGCTAAGAAGTTAAAGGTTCACTGACATGTCCAAGGTGGTGAGCAGAGTTTGAATTCAGTTCTGACTACAACTCACCTTCTGAACCGTTCATGCTTTAAAGCCACACCAAGTAAGATACCATGACAATTACAGTCTAAACTCAGCCACCGCCAGGGAGGGAAGTGAGTGTGAACCAGGAGCTAGGAGCCTCTCCAGACTCCCAGCGAAGTGACTACACAAAACATCCCTGCCCAGTCAGCCTAAAGGGAGATGAGGGGATTTTAACCAGAGTTTTAGGGGAGAATGTTCTGAAAGAAAGGGATACAATAGCATCTTTGTAGTTGCAACAGGATCTTGAGCAGAGGGGTGGGGGTGGGGGGCCAGAATGTGGTGAGTAACTGTAAGAGCCCACTAGGTCCAGGGCCTGCAGACAGTGGCCAGGCATGCAGGGAGGCTGGGAATGGGCACCCGTGCTATCCAGGAAGCAACCCTGCCAGCAGACAGTCCCTGAGCTGGGGTCCAGGTCCCCCAGGAGGCACACACTGAGCCTCTATGTGGACAGACAACAGAGCCACTCTGTCCTTGAGAAAGAACCCTGTGTGTCCCACTCGCTCTCCTTCCAGCACAGGCACAGACATCCAAATGGCCCATTCACTGGCCATTACAGCCTCCAGCCCTCAAACTGCCTGCAGCCTCCACCTCCACTGGGCCCAGGCACCCAGGCAGCATGACCGCAGCCCCCACCATAGTCTGGGCACAGCTTGAGCCTGGCTCCAGCCCCACTACTCCATCAAACACCTCTGCTTCAGAGCCCAGGCAGCACCTCTGCAGCTGCTCTATGGCTATGCAAGTGTGTGAGGGTGTGTGAGTGTGTATGCAAGATTACCAGTGTGTGGGTGAGTGTGTGTTTCACTGTGACACTGTGAATGTCAATGTGAGCATGTGGTTTATGTGTGAGTGTGTGAATAATGCATCTAAGTGCATAGTGGGTGGATGTGTGTGTGTATATCTGCGTGACTCTGTAGAGGGTATGAATAGCAGAGACAACAGCAAGAAAAAGACTGATTGGCCAGGGTGGTGGCTCATGCCTGTAATCCCAACACTTTAGGGGGCTGAAAGGGAAGAATCACTTGAGGCCAGGAGTTTGAGACCAGCCTGGGCAACAAAGTGAGACCTTGTCTCTACTAAAAATAAGAAACAAAAAAAGAAAGCAGGAAAAGGAGACTTAGAAGAGAAGCCCCCAGGAGACTCCCAAGACCTCAGACGACATCCTTACAGGAACTTTCCCCAGCCAATGGCCTGGCCTGGCCCCCACCCCCACTGCTTCCACCTAGACAGATCCAAGAGACTTCAGGGGTCCCCAGACCTCCTCCCAACGAGCTGGGGTGAAAAGAGTGAGATAACCGCACCCATCATTTGCTTACTTGTCCATAGTCGCCCCAGGCACAGGCCTCGAGCTCATTCAGGTTTGGGTCCAGCCCCTTACCCGACCATTTCCCAGCCACAAGAGCTCAGGCAAAGTGTTTGGTTCCTCTGAGCCTTAGTTTCCTCAGTAATAAAAAAGAGTGACACCTAGCTGACAGAGCAACACACCTGGCCCACAGAACAACATGCCTGGAACATAGAACAACACTGCCAGGACTCAGAACATCACACCTGGGACTCTCAGAACATCACACTGGGACTCAGAGCTTCACACCTGGGATGCAGTCAACGCACTGTCATTAAGTAGGCAAGTAGGCTGGCCCCCATCCTCCCGAAGACTCAGAATTCCTGAGGGGCCTAGGGTATAAGGCATGCTCATTCTCATCTCAATGCTCAAATGGAGGCTGGGCACATGGCAGGCAGATGCCTCTCTGAGAAACAAACTTAGTAAATGTGGGTTTCCTTTGTCCTCCCTTCCTCCACCACAGACAACCACCGCTGCTGTCCCAGAAGCAGGCAGAACAGCACTCTGGGAAGTTGGTTGGGAGTTATCCCCAAGGGTGTATGCATAGGGACTCACTCTGTCACCCAGGCTGGAGTGCAGTGGCATGATCATAGCTCATTGCACCCTCCACCTCCTGGGCCCAAGCAGTCCTCCCACCTCAGCCTCTTAAGTAGCTGGAACTACAGGCATGCACCTTTTTAAATTTTTGTAGAGATAGGGTCTCCCTATGTTGCCCAGGCTGGTCTTGAACTCCTGAACTCAAGGGATCCTCCCTCCTCAGCCTCCCAAAGTGCTGGGATTACAAGCATGAGCCAACACACCTGGCCCTGCACAGGGACTCTTGACCATGCAGACCTCCCAGCAGGTGCATCTGTCTATGCTGTGAGTCTAAGGCTGGGAGCACCACACAGAGACTCCTCCAAAGAGACCCAAAAGCAGGTAGGATTTTCCATGATAAGCAGGTATTGCTCTTGCAATTCACAAAAGACAGAGATAAAACAAGAGAGTTGCAAAACCCTATCAGGCCCAAAGGAAAATCGAGGAAAACGTTCCCCTATGATTAGGTCAGGAAGAGAAGCAGTGACAATATTCAAAAGAACAAGTTTCTAAGAATCCTACCTCAACTCTACATTCACCAAAAAGAGAGATCAATGGCATTCTGAACCCTAAAAGGGAAGTCCAGACAGACAGAATGGGATGCCTAGAAGAAAGAGATTGCACAGACCCGGAGACAGAAAGCAAATGTGAGGACTCGTCCCATCTATTAATGCGCCTTTTCCCAGGCTCTGTAGGAAATGTGTTCCTTGCTCCTCCCTGCAACCCTCTCCCCGTACCAACGTCTGCCCCTTTCCTTCCACCTGGCCAGTAAGAGTTATCACATTATCCCTGAGCTGCAGTTCATTCATCTCCTTTGTAGATAAGAATGAAAGGGAGTGCGGCTCCTGCACTTTTTGAAATTACGGCCCTCTAATGTTATGGGTTGGCTGTATTTGGGTCTTCCCTTCCCATCTCAAAGATATCACCAAGCATTTAAAAACACTACAGTTACTTTACCAGAATATCTTGAGAATTTCCTAGTGCCAAGTGCATTGGAAGTCAACTCACAACACTGCTGCAAAGCCAGTCTGGCTAGAAGCAAGACTGGCCAGTGGAACCACTGGGTTTGTCCTGCTGATATGCCTCCCCAGCAGGAGCACAGAGCTGACACTAGGGACAGCCCTGGAGCATGTGAAGCACAGAGAGGCAGTGGCAGTCAGCCCTCAGTCCATCCAGGCCAGCAGAAAAGAGCGCTGCTCTGTCAAAGGGCAACAACATTGACGAAAGCCAGTTGAGAAGAGCGTGCCCCGTGCAGCCCAGGAGCCCCACTGCATGGCACGCTCACAAGCTGAAAGGGGCGCCTGCCTGGCTCAGAACCATGCCTAGACATGAAGGGTTCTCCACAGAGCTGGTCTTGTTTGTCTCTGTGCCTTACTCTCTTCATCTCACATCCCTGTGTCTCTGGCTCTGACTCTTCTCGTTTTTCCCTCCCTTTCTCTCTTCTAGTCTTATCCCCTCTGCTATCTCTGACCAGTTCTTTGGCTGATGGCATTTCTGGAAAAATCCCTACCCAACTTGGCTCTTACAGAACCATGAACCTGCTTCCCCAAGATGGGAGGATTTGAATCCTCCAGCTGGTTCTGGAAGAGGCTGTTTGCTCATTGCAAGCAAACACCCTCAAAAGCCAAACAAAAACTGCCCACAAGTAAACAGCATGTGATACAGCCCCTTCCCGCGGCCACTTAGCAGAAATCCAAGCCCATGGCAGGCCGAGAAGTTGGGCTAGGAAGGATGCAGCAGCCACAGCCCCTAACCACTCTCCAGCAGTGGTGGTCAGCTGGGTTGGAGGCCAGAAGGAAGGGAGTCAGGTGTCTATACCAGCTGGAGGAGAGCATCAGGGACCACAGGCAAGGTGGCTTGGGGGACATAAGTAAACCTATACACACAGTTATCACTGGAATTCTCTCTATCCTACCCTGGATCCCTTTTTTTTTTTTTTTTTTTTTTGAGCTAGAGTCTCGCTCTGTCACCGAGGCTAGAGTGCAATGGCTCAATCTCAGCTCACTGCAGCCTCTGCCTCCTGGATTCAAGCAACTCTCCTGCCTCAGCCTCCCGAGTAGCTGGGACTACAGGCACACGCCATCATGCCCAGCTAAATTTTGTATTTTTAGTAGAGACGAGGTTTCAACATGTTGGCCAGGCTGGTCTCAAACTCCTGGCCTCAGGTAATCCGCCTGCCTCAGCCTTCCAAAGTGCTGGGATTACAGGTGTGAGCCACCACACCCAGCCTCTCTCTATCCTACTCTTGTGATTATGAAGGCAATATGTACAAAATCAGTTCAAAGGCTTTAAGGAGAAGTATCCAACATTTCACCATTGCTTTTAAGAATATAACATAAGTGATTTTATAGAACTAAAATGATTAGTATCATTGTTAAGTTACTTCTGTATATGATCATTTGGTGGGATATGATGAGGTTTCTCTTCAAATAATCTGATCAATCTTTTATTCTTTAATTCATAGTACCCGCGCCCCAGCCCACCCCTGCTTTTTTCTCCTTTTTTTCCTTTTTGCCTTTGTTAGATGCCCAGGCATGCCACAGTACCAGGCGTTATCAGTACCAGCTCGCATTCCTTTCCTTATTTGGAAAGAGGACTTACTTTCTAGCTCATTACAGACACCCCTTCCCCTTCCTCTCCACTTTCTTTTATGTGCCCACCCTATCTAAAAAAACTCAAATGTTTAGCCAACCAGGATTAGTTTAGATTGTATGACCCGACCCCAGCCAATGAGGAAAGGGTACAGGGGCAGGACTTGGGTCAGGAATAAAGGCTCTCGTGCCCCTTTGTTCAGGTGTGCTCTCGTGGCCACTGGCCACGGAGGAAACCCTCTACGCAGAAGTAAAATTGCTTTAAGAATCTTTTGTTTGAGTCTTCAATTTCCTTAGGATTTGAGCATTATTCCTAACAATTTCTAAGTGTGACTAGAAAAGAAACACCAAAAGCTAAATTTAAATGAAAATGAAGAGAAAGGAGGAAGGCTGACAGAGACCCATATATCCAGATGCCTGAACAAGAACCTGGAGTCACTCCTGACCTGCTCTCAGCCTCCACATCTGAGATTACCAAGGGCTGGAAGTTCTCCTGCCCAAACATCCTCCTACCTGCTCCTCCAGCCTGCTACAGAATCCATACCTCCATCCTGGCCCGCTGGATCACACTCCTTCTTCTCAGTCCCCAAAACTGCTGTCTAAAATGCAAACGCAATCGCACCTCTCCAAGCTCAAAAGCCCTTCCATTGCCCCCTCTGCCCTAGGGACAATAACACAAACCCTTAGCTGGGTGAGGAGAGCACCCACATCCAAGAGCCAGGCCCCGGCCCCAGTCCCATCTCCAGGAAGTTCCCCTGTGGTCCCAGCCCAGCTCCTTCCCAGCCAACTTTTAACAGCTCATTTTTGCCTCCAGGGGTTTTGCACATGCTGTTCCTTCTGCTAGAATGCCTTTCCCTCTTCTTTTTGTTATATATATATATTTTTTAACTTACATACAGTAAAACTGAAACTTTTCTGTATCATTCTATGAGTTTTAACACATGTATTAGATATGCATGTCCACCACCACAGTCAGGACACAACACTTCCTTCACTCCAGAATTCTCCTTTGTGCTGCCCCTTTATAATCACAGCCTCTTCACCCCAACCCCTGCTCATCTGTTTTCCATCCCTATAGTTTTTCCCTTTCTAGAATGTCATATAAAAGGAATACCACAGTATGTAACCCTGTAGGATTGGATTCTCCCACTCAGCATAATGCCTGTGACATCCTTCCACACTGTTGCATGGACCTATGGTTCTTTTCTATTGCTGAGGAGTAGTCCACCGTATGGACATACCACAGTTTATCCAATCTACAGCTGAGTGACATTTGGGTTGTTTCCAGTTTGGGGCAATTATAAATAAAGCTATTATAAACATTTGCATCAGTTTTTTTTTTGTAGACATGGTTTTCATTCCTCCTGCATAAATACACAGGAAGGGGATTGTTGGGATATATGGTAAGTGTATGTTCAACTTTATGAAAAACTAACAAACTGCTTTCTACTGTTTCCCACTTTCATGTATGAGAGTTCCTGTTGCTGGCATCCTGACCAGTACTTGAGGTTGTCAGGATGTTTTGTTTCACTTTTTAACTATTCTAACAGATGTACAGTGGCTTCTCCTTTCTTCCCTTGACAGAATCCAGATCCTCCTCAGATACTCCCTGTCCTGGAGCCTCCCTCTGCCCCACTCACTCCTCAGGTTGGGTCTATCCTTTCTCTATATCTTCTGCAGAACATTTGGCCTACAGGGCTGAAGCATTTCTTTGTGCTTCCCTCTCCCCTGAACCTACCACCTACCCCCTGCCCCCACCACCTCTGCCCACACACATACACACGTACGCACAGGCAGCTTCAATAGACGGTGTACTCCTCAGAGGTAGAGTATGTGTTTTTTATTTTTCTATTTTCTGCCCTGCACAATGTCTGGCTTAAAGAAGACATTTTCTAAATGAATTGATGAATGAATGAATGAATGACAAGGCGGCAGGGAGACAGAGGGAGCATTAACACACATTTACACATTGAATGTGAATCCTCCTTTTGTGGCCTTCCTGATATGCCACTCAGGAATTCCAAAGCCACTTGGGAGCAAGACTCAGCCCCTGCCCATGGAGACACTCATTCCTTCAGAGCTCGTGAAGGCCTAGAGATCAGAGTGAGGCCCCTATAACCGAGTACCCCCATTTGTCTAAGACAAAGAGAATAAATTTTTTAAAATTATTTTTTCTTCTTTCTTTCCTCTTTTTCCCCCAGTCCTTGCTTCCTACTTAGCTCTTTAGAAATGCAGTTAGAAGCTCTACCTTCCCTTCACCAAACACTCCCTACATGAAAAGCTTATCTAACTATGTGCTTACTTAGAAGCTCCAGAGCCTGAGCTACCTTCCACCAGGAGCTTGCCTCGAGAGATAACAGTCAATTTGCAACCTAAATTATGCCCACTCCAAAACTCTCTCCCACCTGCAGAGTATCTCAAGACAACGATGACCTTACAACCTAGATCTGCCTGTGATGGTGCTAGCTCAACTCCCTGGTAGAAAAAGGCACCCAAGCGAGTCATGGAGACCCCCACCTGCTTGCTCACTCCCCTGCATGCCATTCATGCCAAGTATCCCTTTAAAGGACCCTGCTTTCTGCTCTAAAGCAAAGCGGTATCCTTAAAGGCAGGAGCCTGTACCTCTTCCTCTAAGCTAAGCTTTAGAATAAAGTCACTTTCTTTATACCAGACCTCACTCTGGTTAATTGGACTCTACAAGTGGTGAGTGACTGAATCTGCATTTCGGTTACACTCCTGCTGTTTCCTCGCCCTTCACATCAGCCCTCATCCTGCTTCCCTTTCACTCTTAACCTCCTTGACCCCAGGATTCACCAGATGCTATCATAAAGACTTTCCATCTTCCACTCAGCTGGACTCTCGGGAATAGGATCAGATCCCAGGCCACTCCCAGGAGTATGTGTGCATGTGTGAGTGTGTGTGTGCGTGCACGTGTGTGCATATGAGTTATGTGTGTGATGTGTGAGAGTGAGTGTGTGTGTGTGTGTGTGTGTGTGATAGAGAGAGAGAGCGAGAGAGAGGAAGTGAAATCCACATAAAGAAGGGCGGCCTGGGGTTTTCCCACAATCATGGCTCCCTCTCATTCTCACTCTCAGGCCAAGTGGTCCTTCACACGCAGGCCTGTGCAGACACATCCAGAAAATGAAAGGATCATGCCCTAAACTCCCTAGGCGGAAACACTTTAGCAGTCACATCACAAGATGATCCAAGCAAAGACAGCCCCAGGTGACTCACAGCAACCATGCCTCAAAGAAAACTGATGCACTCTGTTTCTCTACCAGTACCTTAGGTGGGAGCGGATACTGGGCCTCCCAGACCTACTTGGAGGGATTTGTCAGCATCTTTGAGGCCAAGCTGAAGCATGTTTCTCTCACTAGTCGCTAAAACAACTAAGGAACTCATTTCTTTGTGAGACCTGTTCCCACCACCCCCTACATCCCTGTTTTTTGGATCAACCCTTGTTTGGTATGGTTGGGGCCAGTGGATTGTTTAAAACATTCTGCTCCCTGCCCAGCCCTGCACAAAACCTGGGTTAGGTATGCAGCAGGAGCGACAAGTAAGGGCTGTACCCCAGAAGAGAGAGGGGATCAAATTTCCCACAGGCTCCATGGGCTGCATTTCAAGGTTCCAATACCAGTTTAACCTCTTTTTCAGCTGAGCCTGATAACTTTTAGGACTCATTCAGTGCAGAGGGACTCAATGAGGGGACCCCAGCATTAGACTCCAAGGGCCTGCAGCCGTTTGGGGAGCTACATTCTCATCCAGTCAGCAACATTGTGCAAGGAGGCGTGTGGGAGACAGACTGGACAAACATCTGCAGGCTGGGTTTTCCTGCCTGATGAGAAGACAAGAAGCAAGAAAACTACTTGAGGATAAATTCCGTCTATACTAGATCCTTACTTAGAGAAGAGTCCCACAAGCATCCCCTTGACTGGTATTGAATGAAAGGCACCTGTGACTTCCTTACCATTTGTTTTAGACCCTAACAAAAAGCAAACCTATTTTTGTGGGTCCTTTGTAAAGCCCCCAATCTTACAGCACCTTTGAGACACCAAGTGTTTTCACCTCCATGACTCCATTTGCTCCTCACAATGACTCCTTTTACAGATAAGGGGCTGAGGTTCAGAGCAAGGCAGCACTTACCCAGAGCCACATGGTAACCTAGCCCAGCACAAACCCCATTCTTACTGCAAACCCCGGGCCTTTCCTCTGCCACTCCAAGCCACACCACATCCAAGTCTATGATGGGGCTGTAGTGCCTGTGACAGGACCTGCACGGGGAGTGGATGGGGACCTGGGCCCTAGGAGACCTGGGCCCTAGCCCGGCTCTAAGTGACCCTAAAGAGGCCACATCCCTTTTCCAGCCTCAGCTCCTTCTCCTCTGAGTCTTAACCTCCAGGGATTTTAGCTCTTGGTTCTCCCAAGGAGGACTGGCCCATGTGGGCTCCCCTGGGACTCCCTTTCCCCCACTGCTGCCTGCCTGATGACCTGCCCACAGCATAGAGTGAAGATAGGCAAAAGGAAACTCCTCCCGCAGCACGCTGGGCCCTGGGAGGGTAGTTACAGTAAAAGCTTGGATAGAGACAGAGGCCGGAGCAATTCGTTCTTGTGAATTTGTCTGATTTCCACATAGCTGGGCACTCAGGTCCTCATTTCCATGGATAATGAGAAGGTGGCCACATGCCACTGAAATCAGCCCCAATCCTGAAGTGACCTAAATGTCCACAAACAGGGAGACGATTATCAAAATCATCGTACTGAGCATTAAATGTACGGTTATGAAAGATTTCTCTAGAGATGTAGACATGGAAACGTGTTTTGATATAAACTAAAGTAAAACAAATCAGACTGCAAAACTGCATGTGTGGTGAAATCTCAGCTCTTTAAAATAATACTCAAAGAGAATAGGAAATGTGCCAAAATGATAATCATGGTTCCTGTAGAAGTTGTATATTTTTTCTCAAAAATCAGGAGGAAAACATTTTTTAATTGGCAGTAATAGTTTCAACTTTCTCTATCAATATTTTTTCTTTTTTAATTTTTAACCCAACACATATACATCTGATTCTATCAATATTTTTCATCAAGTACAGAGTCCTTGGCAAACACCAAACCTCCCACCACCATCGCAAGGAAAGAAACTGACAAGTGTTCCAATCTTAGCTTTAGAAAATTACACACCAAGCCATGGCAATGACCCCGACCCCTCAGGATGATCAAAAAAAATGCCCCCACAGATACTGCAGCTCAATGCTCTTTTCTTTCTTTATTTATTTATTTATTTGTTTGTTTTCCAAAAAGACATTTAAGGATTCTAGACTTTTATCTGTATACTTCTAACCCAGAATTTCCCATCATATGTACCTCGGATCAATAATAGGACGGCATTAGGGAATTACTGAATAAAGGATACCGTATTCAAACATGCTGGGCAAGTTCAAATCTCAGTGTAATGAATTAAAAGAGGATACTCTACGGAAGGACCCTCAAAGAGATATAGCATATGATATGTGCGATATCATATAATGGGAAATGACATAGCATCTATCATTTCCCAAAAACTATTTTAGGACTATCTCAAGGAATGACCACTCTATGGACATAAGGATATCTTGGGAAGTGCAGCTTTGAGCCCCAGCTTTCCCCCATTCTCTCAGCCTTCTTGCCCTGTGGTTCTCAGCCCTGGCAGCACACTGGGCTCACTTGCAGAGCCTGAAAACATCCCTTGGTCTGGGTCTCATCTGGATTTGGGCTGGGGGATGGGGGCAGCCTGAGTCAGGGCTAAGAACCATTTCTTCCCCACACCTTTTTAGTTGTTCAAGCATAACTCAACACTAGAATTGAGATCCAATCTCAAACTTATTCACATATCACCCATTTTTGGAGCTAAATGGCACCTTGAATAACATCTAGTCCAATTTCTCATTTTACAGAAGAGGAAACTAAGGTCCTCAAAGGATTCCTAGCCCCCTGTCTCCTCCCATGCTGCTTTCAGCCAGTGCCAGGCTGCCCTGTGGCCTCTGGACCTCAGGACCCTTCATTCAGAGGGAGAAGCAAAGGAGAGCCTTCAGATCTCCAAGGCCATTTCACTGCCAGAGGATGCCCATCAGGCCCCTCTCTCTGCAGGTGAACCCCGAGACTACGAAATGTTGACACAAGTCCTCTTCCTAACACAATACCAGAACCCAGAGCCAGGGACATGAAACAGGGAAGCTGCACTGACTCACAGAACTGGAAGCTTGTGCTGGCAGTGGGGCAAACACACCAATGTTCCCCTAGGCAGCCTGAGCAGAAGGCAGGTACCACCTCTCCTCCAGGCACTCTGCTTCAGCCGCAGACCACAGAGCCTCTGCTACATCTGCCTTTAAAGCCAGGAGACTCCAGCACAGTGCTAATGCCCCTCAGAATGGATGGCTGTGGCCTCAGTTCTGGCAACACTCTTGCTCTTAAACAGGGAATTTGTAATAGGATATCTCCACTCTTTTCGTTTCACATCCTGTACCCCCAATCATTCCCCCTTTTGAAGCTTAAGATTCCACCATTTTAGCAGCTTTGAGAAAAAACCTGAAGCTGGATAGGTGTCAGGAGGGGTGAAACATACACACACCCCTGGCCTCAAAGTCACCCTTCCTGAGCCCCCAGCACCTGATGACCAGCCCTCCACCTCTGCTCCAGCCACCTGCCAGGCCCCCCTGCACGCAAAGGAGCTGTTCTCTCAGAGACCCTCCATCCTACAGCGCAGTCTCTAGACAGCCTTCTAAACTCCAGGCCCAGCGAAACTCCCCAGGAAGCATCTCCGGTGGGGTTCCGATCTGCCCTCTGTGAGCTTGGAAGGGAAGGGAAGAGGCCAGAGGGCACGGAAGCAGACAGGGGAGCCTGGTGAACTGCAGGAGCCCAGTTGGGGTTGCAGGGGTTTTCTGCTGCAAGAGAAGCAGAGCAACTAACCAGTGGCCGGGCCTGAGGGACGCCCCTTTCCTAGGGTTGCATGTGTCCTTTAGCTAAGCCACCTGGGCCACATTCTCAATGGGTTTTTCTTTTCTGCCTGTTAGTGTCTGTGAGGTTGATCAATGGAAGGACCACGTCCACAGGACCGTGGTTTCATCGTGACATCCCAGACCCACCAGTGCTTCCACAACTGCCCGATAGTCCTCCTGTCGGGGAGGTAGAGGGAGGTGGATTGGAACCTTACTAAAGCCAACTTAACTCAATAGTAATAAACGTTAGGACATTATTTTTAATGTCAATACATAGCTAAATTAGAAAAGATAGTACATAATTCACATAAACTTTGGAGAGTATTAAAATGACTTCAAAAGCTTCTCATCAGAGGCTGCCATGGGTTCCCCAGGGAATGCTCCCCTCTCCCTGCCCTGTGGATTGCATGAAGATTGCACAGAGTTGCGAGTGGGTTACGGTTCGGTTAAGGTGTGAGGATCCGTAATAAAAGCCCCCTTACTACCGTCCGCCCCGCCAAGAGCGGCAGTAGAGCCCATTGCCCCCAGTTCTGGTGCAGAAATGAAAGCCGCCTCTGCCCCATGCATCTTTCGGGGAAACAACTCCAGCCTTGGGAGGCCGCGCAGGCTGCGCGCGCCCAGGGCCGCTGCGAGCTGCCTGCAGCCACCTGTCCGGGTGATCGCCCCACCTTCCGCCTGCGCGTTCCTTCCCGCGAGTCCTACCATGTCCCCGGTGGTGTCCTGGCCGGCTCCTCGACGCGCTCAGCCGGCTCGCAGACTCATCCCGCCTCCCCTTGCCCGCCCCCGGCGCGGTGGCTCGCCAGGCTCCACAGGATGCGCGGCTACTCGGCTGGGGCGCGTTTCCCGGACTGAAGGTGCACACCTTCCCTGCAGCCAAGTGGCCCCGCGCCAACTCTCGGGAGATCGCTGCACGCCGGGATACACCGCGGGTGGGGAATGCACGCCGGATCTACTGAGATCTGCCGGGATCTGCGGGAGCCTACCCGCAGCCGCGAGCCTCTGCGGTCTACTGGGGACGTTTGCAGAGTTTGCAAAGTCCCTGCCGCGCGTCCGGGCCCAGCCTCCCCATTCCCCCGAAAGCGCGGGAGGGGGGAGTTCCTTTCACAATAAAAGCCCTGCCGGGGGCTCGGCCAGCCGCAGTCTTCTGGAGTAGGGGCCCAGGTGCTAGGAAGGAAAGGTCCACGCTCTGCCTGCCCGCCTGCCAGGTGATGTGTCAGGCTGGGCGGTGAGGGACGCCTCTAAGGTGTGAGGGTGCTCGGTGAGTTCGCTGCAACTCGGCAATATAGCTGAGTGTTGTCCAAACTGCCACCCTCTTCTGCCAAGCAGGACAAGTCTTTTTTTTTTTTTTTTTTTTTTTTTACTGTCGCTTGTCAGAAGGACAAGTCTTTTTTTACTGTCACTTCTTCGCTTTGTTTGGGTTCGGTCCCCAAGAAGATTTGGAAGGAAAATCCGTTGACCACTACATTAATTAACAGTGAAGAGTTTTTGTCCTTGAGAACTAATCACTGTTAAAGTCACTGAAGTAAGTGGCTGATACCTCTCTGCTTTGGATGCACAGACAGTGCCTTTGTGTCCCCTAAGTCACCTACTGCCAACAGTGGAACAGTCAGAGCAAGACCTGAGAGTCTATCTGCTCCTCGCTGGGGAGTGTCCTGGGCTTAGGGGGGTCTGTAGTCCCAAAATCAGGGCTAGCCCCACTATTCACAACTGGGTGACCATCGACTAGTCCCCAGACGTCTTTATGACTTGTGTCCCCCAGTGGCCCAATGTTTGGACCCCAGGATTCTTAAGAGCCTGTAGGCAATAGATGGAGGTGAGGCAGACTCAGTAGTAGGGTGTCCTGAGAGAATCTGGGGGCCAGGCTGAAAAATTAGACTCCAATATTGAAACTAACAGGAAGCATCATTAGTTAGATGAAGACAGGCATCTTCCCAGCAGTCATCTGCCCCAGAATGATTTGAGGTTGTCACTGATGGCAGTGCTTCTAAAAGGAAGCAAAGATCCAGAGGGTCCCCTTAAATTGTGTATGTGTGTATGGGCGGGAGGAACAGATGAAGGGCAAGTATTGAGTCCTTAACATTCCAGATGCTTTCTGTACATTATTTCATTTAATCATCACAAACGATCCTAAAAGGAAAACTTTTGCAAATGAGGAAAGTCAGGATTAGGGAGGTGAAATAACTTTCCTGAGACCAGATAGCCAGTAAACAGTTTAGCAAATCTAAGTCTATTTGCTAGAACATGAAACAAAGAGGAAGACCTAATACGGCAGAAACAGGAGGCAGGATGTAGCACTGCAAACTGCAGCTTGTCGGTGCATATGGAGTACTGAAAGGACAGAGAGTTTGAGCCCTGGTTGGGAAATGAGGGAAGAGGGGGGAGGACAGTACAAACCATTCAGGTTTGTATTTAGATGTTCAGGGAGACGCTGTGATCTTTTGAGTCTCATTTTCTGACTGTGACTCCACACAAGATGTATATTAAACATATATGTATAAATGTAACTAAAATAACGTTTTATAAAACATTACTTCATGTAATGCACTCTGACATTTTCTATTCTATTTCAATTTTACATATTTTTAATGGTGCTCTCAAATCATTAACTTAGGAAGAGAGTGCCCAGTATTTCCAGCATTACTGGAAGCAGAAATGTTTTTCAAAAGAAGCAGCTCCGATGACTCATGGAACACACTTGGGAAAAGCTGCTGCAGGATCTAGCCCAGCCAAATAAAATGTCACACAAGAACATGGGTAAGTTGTAAAGAATTGTTTGTTGTTATAGCATATCCTGGTCCATCCTAATAACATGAATAAAATTACTTTTAAGAAGAATTACTTGAAAAGAGTCATAAATCAGATTTTTGTCATTTCTCTGCTCAAACCTACCATAGGCTTCACATCTACTGCTTCACATCTTACAGGGGTCTACAAGTCCTTTCACACTTTGGCCCTCATTGCTTCTCTAACATTATCTCTGCACACTCTCTCTCACTGTGCTCCAGGACACACTCACCTTCTTATTGTTCCTTGCATATTACAGGCATGATCCCACCGCAGGACCTTTGCACTTGTTATCCCTCTCCCTAGAATGCCCCAGATATCCCCATGGTTTGCTCCCTCATCTCCTTCAGGTCTTTGCCCAAGTGTCACCTCTTCAGTGAAGCCTTCCCTGACCTATTTAAGATTACACACTCCATTCCTCTTTGTAATTCAAAGTTCCACCTTGTAATTATTTTTTTCCTGAACTAGGCAACTTCTTGGAAACTATATTAAAGGGTTTTAAATTTAGATAACCAGTAAAACCCTCCCTTCTAGGAAACAACGCTTCTTGTTTTGTTACTTTCCAAATTTTGGTTGATTGGTGGTTGGCTGCTCGCAGGTTGTTGGCAGAGCCTCTGGTTACACTGTGGACCTTGCAAGTAGGAAACACTCAACTCAGTCAACTGAGACAGGTTGGTGCTAGAGAGGAATATTTTATTATTTTCATGAGAGGGAGCTTCCAAGTTCAATAGGAGTGAGTCTATCTTTCACCAGTTAGCAGGAGATTTCCAACTTGCTCTAAGGACGTTTTAGGGTTTCTTATAAACTGGTCAGGCAGCTGCCCAACAGGCCCGCTCTCTAATAAGATTCCATGTCTAGCTCCGTTCCAGACTTACTGAATCAAAATTTCCAAGGCTTGAGTGTCTTTATATTGTTTAAGCATAGCCAGGGCTGAGAACTGCTGAACTAAGCAATTCCTCTTCCTTGGCTCCCATATCCAAATGGCCTTTCTAAATGATTCTGGAATCTTTCTCCTCCTCACGGCCAGTTCTTTGGCTCAAACTTTTGTCATCACTTACACTACTCTCAGAAACTCAACTAGCATCTCAGGCTCCACTTTTGCTCTCTCCATTCCATCCTGCACATCACTGCCAAAACATAAACATGGGTCTGCCACTGACCTGTTCCACATAACTCTCAGGATTAAGTGCAAATTCCTCAGCAGGATAGCTTTCAGACTTCTTCAAGGTTTGACCTCTTATTACCTCTTCAGGCCTTTTACACACTCATAAACCTCCTTCAGGGCAGTTACCTCCAACTCAAAGCCTTTTCTTGACACATTCCTATTTCCAACCTGACAAAGCAAAGCCACTTCCTCTCCACTGACTTCAAGTTCCTCATTTGACAAATAAGAACCATCATCCCAGCCCATCCCTGGATTCCTGCAACCATGTAGTGTGCTCATATAAGTTACATCATCAAGGACAGGACTTTTCTCATGGTAAACTTTCAAAACATTTATTGAATCCAAGAATGATGAATGAGAAAAAAACTTCTTTTGCAGCAGAGAAGGTTAGCATCCAGTTCACATTCTCTTTTTTTTTTTTCTCACTTAACTCGTATATTTTAAGGGGCAGCAGTACACTTGGCCAAAAAAGTATATATTTCACAACCTCCCTTGCAAAAAGGAACAGCCAATAAGAAGCAAATGGAAGTCACTGGTGGAGCCCACAGAAGCATGTGAAGGGGGCTGAGGTAATTTACATTATTGTTCAGCAAATATTCACTCCCTATATTAGTCTGTTTTCACGCTGCTGATAAAGACATACCCAGGACTGGGCAATTTACCAAAGAAAGAGGTTTAATGGACCTAAAATTCCACATGGCTGGGGAGGCCTCACAATCATGGCAGAAGGCAAGGAAGAGCAAGTCATGTCTTACATGGATGGCTGCAGGCAAAGAGAGAGAGTTTGTGCAGGGAAACTCCACCTTATAAAGCCATCAGATCTTGTGAGACTTATTCACTATCATGAAAACAGCATGGGAAAGATCTGTTCCCATGATTCAATTACCTCCCACAGGGTCCCTCCAACATGTGGGAATTCAAGATGAGATTTGGGTGGGGACAAAGTCAAACCATATTATTCAGCCCCAGCCCCTCCCAAATCTCATGTTCTCACATTTCAAAACCAATCATGCCTTTCCAACAGTCCCCCCAAAGTCTTAACTCATTTCAGCATTAACTCAAAAGTACACAGTCCAATGTCTCATCTGAGACAAAGCAAGTCCCTTCCACCTATGAGCCTGTAAAATCAAAAGCAAGTTAGTTATTTCCTAGATACAATGGGGATACAGGAATTGGGTAAATACAGCCATTGAAAATGGGAGAAATTGGCCAAAACAAAGGGGCTACAGGCCCCATGTAAATGAAATCCAGCAGGGAAGTCAAATCTTAAAAGTTCCAAAATTATCTCCTTTGACTGCATGTCTCACATCCAGGTCATGTTGATGCAAGAGGTGGGCTCCCATGGCCTTGGGCAGCTCCCTGTGGCTTTGCAGGGTATAGCCCCTCGCCCTGGCTGCTTTCAAGAGCAGGCTTGGGTGTCTGCAGCTTTTCCAGGTTCACAAGGCAAGTTGGTGGATCTACCATTCTGGGATCTGGAGGATGATGGCCCTCTTCTCACAGCTCCATTAGGTGGTGCCCTAGTAGGGGCTCTGGGTGGGGGTTCACACCCCACATTTCCCTTCCACACTGCCCTAGCAGAGATTCTCCAAGAGGGCCCCACCCCTGCAGCAAACTTCTGCCTGGACTTCCAGGCATTTCCATACATCCTCTGAAATCTAGGCGGAGATTCCCAAACACCAATTCGTGACTTCTGTGCACTTGTAGGCTCAACACCACGTGGAAGCTGCCAAGGCTTGGGGCTTGCACCCTCTGAAGTCACAGCCCAAGCTCTACATTGGACCCTTTTAGCCATGGCTGGAACAGCTGGGAAGCAGCGCACTGAGTCCCTAGGCTGCATATGGTATGGGGACCCTGGGCCCAGCCCACGAATTCACTCTTTCCTCCTAAGCCTCAGGGCCTGTGATGGGAGGGGCTGCTGTGAAGACCTCTGAGATGCCCTGGTGACATTTTCTTCATTGCCTTCAGGATTAACATTCAGCTTCTCATTGCTTACGCAAATTTCTGCAGCTGGCTTGAATTTCTCCTCAGAAAATGGAATTTTCTTGTGTCTCCCATTATCAGGCTGCAAATTTTCCAAACTTTTATGCTCTGCATCCCTTATGAAATTGCCTTTAATAGCACCCAAGTCACTTCTTGAATGCTTTGCTGCTTAGAAATTTCTTCTGCCAGATACCCTATATCATCTCTCTCAAGTTCAAAGTTCCAGAAATACTCTACAGCAGGGGCAAAATGCTGCCAGTCTCTTTTGCTAAAACATAACAAGAGTTACCTTGCTCCAGTTCCCAAAGAAGTTCCTCATCCCATCTGAGACCACCTCCAGCCTAGACCTTATTTGTCCATCATCACTATCAACATTTTGGGCAAGCCATTCAACAAGTCCTAGGAATGTTCCAAACTTTCCCACATTCTCTGTCTTCTTCTGAAGCCCTCCAAACCGTTCCAACCTCTTCCTGTTACCCAGTTCCAAAGTTCGCTTCCACATTTTCAGTATCTTTTCAGCCGCACCCCATACTACTGGTACCAATTTAATGTATTAGTTCATTTTCATGCTGCTGATAAAGACATACCCGAGACCGGGAAGAAAAAGAGGTTTAACTGGACTTACAGTTCCACATGGCTGGGGAGGCCTCAGAATTATGGCGGGAGGCAAAAGGCACTTCTTACATGATGGCGGCAAGAGAAAATGAGAAGAATGCAAAAGTGGAACCCCCTGATAAAACCATCAGATCTTGTGAGACTTATTCACTATCATGAGGACAGCATGCGAAAGACCATGATTCAATTATCTTCCACAGGGTCGCTCCCACAACATGTGGGAATTCAAGATGAGATCTGGGTGGGGACACAGCCAAACCATTTTACTCCCCTTCCCCCTGCTGCAAGCAGAGCATATATCTTTACTGCACTGTTGTTGGGGTTGGCCATGGACTAACTCTGACCAATAAGACGTGAGCAAACAGAGGCACTGTGTGTGCTTGTGCAGTATTGCTTGGCTTTACATTCTGATGATGCATCATGTGAAGAACAAGCACAAAGGTAAGTTTATCTTTTGAAATTAAAGTTGTATTCTAAATAAGTTACAGTCTTTAATAAAGAAAATTTTTAAAATCCTGTTTATCTTGGCTGCCCTTTCCTGGTGACAGTTTTTGAAATTCTGAAATCATCTTCTAAAACTCAAGTCATTTTTTGCTACTTAAGGTTTTGAAACAGCCTACACATACCCATCGAACGACTCAGGTGTAGTCAGTTCATCCTTTTTCAGGCTCCTTGTTGGCCTCTTCAAAGAGCATCAAACAGTTTTGGAGAAACCAGCATATAAATGTATATAAATGTGTTTACTATAATCTTTTCTCCATTCTCATCCTCAGTATATTTCCAAATTGAAGAAGAACATTGTTATGGACTGCAAACCCGGGGAGCCCTCGCCAAGACACTAACCCTGCTGTCACCTTGATTTTGGACTTCCAGTCTCCAGAACCAGGAGAAAATAAATTTCTCTTGTGTCATGGGTGGGCAATGACTAGCTGGGCCCATGGCATGGAGAGGGAAAAGAATTCACCAAGACAGTTTTAAATAAAGAAAGACAGATTTGTTAGAGAAAGTATGAGAATACATTCCAAGAAAGCAATGAGCAAATCAGCATGAGAAGAGCTGACTGCAAAGAAAAAGGGCTTGCTGGAGATTTCATGCAATAGTGTTTATGCTGAAGAGAGCTTTGTGCAGTACTGATAACACCAAGGTTGCAGTGAGCTAACCTGCAGGTATCTAGTGATCCTTGGATGCAAGAGGGCTACATGTCCTGGACCATGAAGAAAGGCAGGCTTATAGCTTATCTGCTTCTCTTTTGCTTTCCAGTCTTCTCTTTTCAAGCCATCCAGTCTATGTTAAGGCAGCCCAAGCCTACTAAAACAGACATCCTTTTGTCCAACACTTTGAAAATATTATTTTATGGCAGGCCAACATTTTAGTATCTTTTCTATGGTTGACAACAATGACAGCCACGTTTAAAGAGGTGTTTTCCATTTCTATATAGTCGAAAATCTTATTAAGTGTTTCTGCAGGTTTTGAGGAATTTTAAGTGGCCAAAAATTTTCATTATAAAAGGCTCAATGTCAAGTAAGCAAATTATATGCCTTTTTAGCAGTATTGCATATAAGATATGCAGGTTATTTAGTAGGTAAGGTGTTTTCTTTTTCTTTTTTTGGTAAGAAATTTATAGACTGAATGGAATTTGCCAAAATTTGTATCTGCACTGTCTGCTGAATAGGCAGATTGCTGAGTAAAGTCCAGTTTGTATTTGAACACAATACCAATTCTTTTTGTGTTTTCTGTAGTTTTATTAAGATCTTAACAGAAATCAAGAAAATGATTTGAAATCTTGTTTTTCAAATCAAACTACCTAATAGGTCGGGACATTTTTTGTTGCTATGATTTGACACATCACTTAATGTATGGTAGAAAGTATGATCATTGGTAAGATTTGACAGAATCAGCTCTATATGCTAGGGGGCTAACACAGCAGTTTCCCCTCTAAAAGCCCACAGGACTTTTAGTTGCAACTTCTATAATCAGGGAAAAAACCTTACTCGGTTTCATAGAGCAATCAAAGGAACAATACAATAATGCATGTTTGTTCATTCATGTGGTATGCCCAAGCTAATTCAGTGGCCTCTATGTTCTACTGAACATTGATGTCTTTTGGGCAAGAGAAGGGAAAAATACTTCTGATTGATTAGAAGTATTTGAATTTCTTATCCTAGACTTGTGAGATTCAGTCTCTATCTGCATTTTCATATCTCCTTCTCCACCATGCCCAATCCCAAATTCTTTCCATAATAGGGTACAATATGCTTTGTTTCTGTCATTTACCTCCCTGATCTGGCTGGATGTGTCCTTCCATCTATCATTAAAATAAGTTATTTAGTCTTTTTTTGCAGTGATATCTGGGTCATGCTGGCAATAGTATAATAATAATTCTTATTTTCAATATCTGAACTCTTAGAAAACATGGCCATAATATTCACAATGTTAAAAATTAAACCAGCACTATCTCAACACAAAGTTCAACAGCTGATCCACAGACAAAATCAAAAACAGAGTGTTAACACTCACAATTACAACACACTTAAGATGGACCCTTAGGTCACATCACTTGGAGTGAAGCTACAATGAATACTCCATTACTGTGAACCACAAATCATGGTTGTCAACATTGGTGGTCAAGGGAAAAACAAGAAAGAGCAGCTACAAAAGGCAGATAATCTATACCTTATCCATTTGACACTAAAACTAGTATTGCTTTCAGCCCCTATTTTTGGGTAGAGAGGAATCATATCTGAGTCAACCAAAGATCAGACACACTGGCAAAGAGGAGCAAATTGGAGAACTCTAAGGAAAGGACAGCAAATTATAGGCGAATGAATTAGGGCCTCATAATCCCACTATTCTTTACTTCTCCTGGTGACTTACTTTGTTCCTGGAAGATTGGGACCTTGTTTAAGAGTTGCTGAGGCAGGTGGATCACAAGGTCAGGAGTTCAAGACCAGCCTGGCCAATATCGTGAAACCCCATCTCTACTAAAAATACAAAAATTAGCTGGGTGTGGTGGCGGGCATCGTAATCCCAGCTACTCGGGAGGCTGAGGCAGGAGAATCGCTTGAACCCAGGAGGCAGAGGTTGCAGTGAGCGAGATCGCGCCGCTGCACTCCAGCCTGGGCAACACAGCAAAACTCTGTCAAAAAAAAAAAAAAAAAAAAAAAAAAAAGCCACAGTTACATCCCTGGCTGGGTGTGGTGGCTTGTGCCTGCAATCCTAGCACTTTGGGAAGCCGAAGCGGGTGGATCACCTGAGGTCAAGAGTTCGAAATCAGCCTGGCCAACATGGCAAAACACTGTCTCTACTGAAAAATACAAAAATTAGCTGGGCGCAGTGGCAGTTGCCTGTAATCCCAGATACTCAGGAGGCTGAGGCAGGAGAATCTCTTGAACCTGGGAGGCGGAGTGGAAGTTGCAATGAGCTGAGATTGCACCATCGCACTCCAGCCTGAGAAACAAGAGTAAAAGACTCTGTCAAACCAGAGAAAATTCAGACCCCAAGGCACATGACCATTACCTCACAGCTAGCATGAAATTCTTTCACACCAATCCACTATATACATGTGCAATTATTTTAATGTTAAAATAATTAAATTATTATTTAAATATTTTAAATACATTTCTGACACTGTGTTTCAAAATCTTAGGTCTAAAATTACTGCTTCAGAAGGTTGTACTGTGGGCAAGCCATTTATCATTTCTAAGCTTCTTATCAAAGAAAATACAAAATTACTCTCTCTCTCCACTTTTTCAAGCAATTAGAAGAATTTAGATAAAACATATTATTTAAGCTGCTTACTTATTTATAACTGAATAGTATAAATAATTGTACTTTTTCTGGAATTCTAACACTAGTTCTCACTTGCAAACAGTCACAGCATAACCAGAAAAGATATATCACATTTAAAGACTAATTCACTGGCCAAGCCCAAAGAGTTAAGATATCAGAATCTCATTTTCATACTTACTTGTCTTCTGTTCCAAGTGCAGGCAACTAGGTAAGTATTATTTCCATGAATATAAAGATTTATTATCTCCTCACCACTACAGATCTTACAGACACTGTAATAGTCTAACTCCACTATTGACGTTTGACAGCCAGCACTTTTGATTCTCCCCTCTTCCTCTTACCCTCTTGCCCACACCTGGACAAGCCTATTAGAACGCCTGTTGGCTTCCTCCCTTGGTGCTAGCAGCAAGTTGAAACCATGTAAGCCCCTGCAGGCACACTGGGAACCCTCACCCCAATTTTACCCCATAACCACAATTAAACTTCAAGCCACTCTCCCTTCCTTGTTCTTTTAACCTACTTTCAGACTGGCTTGGGTGCCTTCCCGGCCCTCCCCAGAAAGCCTCAATATTTAAGTAAAAATTCCCTCATATCCTCTTTGTACATGTGTGGCACCATCAGTTTTGATACCCAACCCAATTTTGGATGCATGGGTGGGTGGATGGTTCCATCTCACCTGGCAGAGTGATTACAACAGACATTAAAAACATAAAAGGATATTATGAACAACTTCATGCCAATAAATTTGATAGGTGAAATGAACAAATACTCTGAAAAACACGACTTACCAAAAGTAGCAAAAGAATAATAGAAATTTTGAATATAATTAAAGATATTGAATTCAAAATTAAAAGCCTTCCCACAAAGAAAACTCTAGTCCCAGGTGGCTTCACTGGTTAATTCTTCCAAATATTTAAGAAAGAAATAATACAAACCTTATCAGAGGACGAAAGAAAAGTAGGAACACTTTCCAATTCATTTAATGAGGCCCTGATACCAAAACCTAACAATAACATTACAAGGAGGAAAACTTATAAGCCCTTACCTCTCAGGAACATAGACACAAAAGTCTTAAAACAAAGTATGAACAAATAAATCCAGCAATATGTATACACACACATATATGTAGTGACCTCCTCCATTGAAGGCTTGAGCCCCAGCAAAATCATCCATGAGGGTTGGAATCAACTTCTTCCAAACTCTTCTTAATGTTGATATTTTAACCTCCTCCCATGAGTCATGAATGTTCTTAATGGCATCTAGAATGGTGAATCCTTTTTAGGAGGTTTTCAATTTACTTTGTCCAAATCCATCAGAGGAATCACCATCTATGGCAGCTATGGTCCTACAAAATGTATGTCTGAAATAATAAGACTTGAAAGTTGAAATTACTCCTTGGTCCATGGGCTGCAGAATGGATGTTTTGTTAGCAGGCATGAAAACAACATGAATTCATCTCCTTGTGTATCTCCATCAAGCTCCTGGATGACTAGTGCATTGTCAGTGAGCAGTAATATTTTGAAAGAAATCTTTTTTCTCTGAGTAACAGATATCAAAGTGGGCTTAAAATATTCAGTAAACCAATATTCAGTAAACAGATGTGCTGTCATCTAGGTGTTGTTCCATTTATAGAGCACAGGCAGAGCAGATTTCACTTAATTCTGAAGGGCCCTAGGATTGTTTTTGAATGGTAAATGAGCACTGGTTTCAACTTAAAGTCACCTGCAGCATCAGCTCATCAAGAGAGTCAGCCTGCACTTTGAAGCTTTAAAGCTAGGCATTGACTTCTCCTCTCTAGCTATGAAAGTCCTCTTCTTCCAACATAAGGCTGTATCATCTGCACTGAAAATCTGTTGTTTAGCGTAGACATCTTCATCAATTATCTTAGCTAGATCTGGATAACTTGCTGCAGCTTCTCTGTCAGCACTTGCTGCTTCATCTTGCTCTTTTATGTTATGAAGACAGCTTCGTTCCTTAAACCTCACAAACCAACCTCTGCTAGCTTCAAACTGTTCTTCTGCAGCTTCCTCATCTCTCAGCCTTCATAGAACTGGAGAGAGTTAGGATCTTGCTCTGGATTCGGCTTTGGCTTAAGGGAATTTTGTGTCTCGTTTAATCCTCTACCCAGACCACTAAAACTTAAGGTTATTTCACTTCCGTGAATTCACTAGGGTAGCATTTCTAATTTCCTTCAAGAACTTTTTCTTTGCATTCACAAATTGGCTGTTTGGGGCAAGGGGCCCAACTTTTGGCCTGTCTTGACTTTTCACATGCCATCTTCACTAAGCTTAATCATTTCTAGCTTTTAATTAGAAGTAAGAGATGTGTGACTCTTCCTTTCACCTGAACACTTAGAGGCCATTTTATAGTTATTAGTTGGCTTAATTTAAATATGATTAAGGTCTGGGAAGTGGGAGAGTGATGGAGAAAATGGCTGCTTGGTGGAGCACACCAACATTTACTGAATACGTTTGCCATCTTACATGGGTGAAGGTCACGGTGCTCCAAAACAATTACAATACTAACAACTAAGATCATTGATCACAGATTGCAATAACAGATTTAATAACAATGAAGGACTTTAAAATACTGCAAGAATTACCAAAATGTGATACAGAGATACAAAGTGAGAACATGATGTTGGAAAAATGGCGCTGATAGGCTTGCTCAATGCAGGGTTGTCACAACCCTTCAAAATGTAAAAAATGCAATTGCCTACCCTATAACAGTTCCATTCCCAAATATATGTATGTGTATATTACATTTGCGTATGTTATGATCAAAAAAAGTGTATATTACGACCAAATTGATTATGCTAGTCTCAAGCTTGCTTTTTCATACAGGCTATATATTTACATATATACACATACGTATATATGGGAATGGAATTGTTTTATTATAGTGTAGGCATATGTTTAGCATACATATACATATATTGTGTATATGTATATATTTACATATACATATATATATCTCCAAAAAGGAGTACTGAATAAGTTATCCCAAAGGCATATAAAAGGATGTCCATATGAGCTTTATTCACAATAGTCCCAAATCTAAAACCAACCAAATATCCATCAACTTGTGGTATATTCAGTCAATGGAAGAGTATTCGGCAATTTTAAAAAGCCTCTGCTACATACGACAACATGGATAACTCTCACAGATATATTCTGGTGAAAGCATCTAAACATAAAAGAGTATATGTTAAATGATTTTATTTATATGTAGAATAGATAATACTAACCTATAGTAATAGAAATCATAATGGTAACTAACCCTTGGGAGGAGACTGACTGTAAGAAAACTTTGAGGAAGCCTTCTGTGCTACCTTGATCTGGGTGGAGGGTACAATAAATCTCACGATTTGCCTCTGCTAAATACTATCTTGCTAGTCTCAAGCTTGCTTTTTCTCACTTAACAATATATTGTGACCATTTACATGTCAGCAAAGATATCTCTTTCATTAATATTAAGTTGTTGACGTCTTTTTTCTTTTCTTTTTTTGTGACAGGGTCTCCGTCTGTATAAGCCCAGGCTGGAGTGCAGTGGCGCCATCACAGCTCACTGCAGCCTCTAAACTCCTGGGCTCAAGCGACCCTCCACCTTAGCCTCCTGAGTAGCTTGGACTACAGGTGCATGCCACCATGCCAGGCTAATTTTGTTTTTTAGAGGCACGGTCTTGCCATGTTGTCCAGGTTAGTCTCAAACTCCTAGCCTCAAGCTATCCTCCCGCCCTGACCTCTCAAAGTGCTGGGATTACAGGCGTGAGCCGCCGCACATAGCTGGACATCTTTTTTTTATTAAACATACTTTCAGGAATCTTGTTCTCCAAAGTAAATTACAAATGCTACAGTGGCAGGGGCTCCAGCTTACAAATCCCATGAAGAAAGGGAACTTGGAGCTGTGGAAACAGTCCTGGGTTTAAAGCTCAATTTTGCCCCTTTGCCTGTGCAACCTTGGACAAATTACACACCTTCTCCAGGTTCAGTTTCCACATCTATTTTTTTAAAATCAGGATAACGCCTATACATAAAGCTGTTAGAAAGTTTTAACTAGGCAATGAATGTAAGGAGCTCAACACCTAGTAGGTTCTCATCAAATGATAACCCCTTTCTCTTCCATCCTCACCAAGCCTTGCTCATAGAGCCCTCAATAAAGCTGTGATTATTTTCTTACTTTGCTCCTGTATCCAAGCACCAGGGTAGAGAATGAATGAAGGGCAGTATCAGCTCAACAGTCTTCCTAATACCAATCATTTCTTCCCAAGGTCAAGAGTTTGTTTTTAACTTGCTTTTAACAAGAGCTTGTTTTTAATTTGGTTTAACTTACCACATCATTTGAGATTTGAAGATGAATCCTGAGAACTCATAGTAATGGGTTCCTCGATTCCTCTTCTCACCAGTCATGGCCAGCAATCCCATTAGCAGGAATAAAAGGGAAGAAATGCACTGAGCTCTAAGCCTGGCAGGCAGGGTCTGACACATCCAGGCTGATCCCAGAATCAAGGGTACAAGAAAGAAATATAACGAGAATTTGAAGAAGCAAATAGCACCACCAAGTGGCCAACATTCCATATGGAAGTCATTCTATGCCTGGATTCAGCCATGAATCTTTCCTAGTTACTATATAATGTCCTGGCTTCACAGGAGTGGAGAGAGAAATAAGATAAACAAAGGGCAGTGAGCACAGTTGATCCCTCCATCTGTTCCTCAACAAGATCTGTGGATATGTGCCCACTGTATTTTGGGCCTCCTAACTTCATAATCAGGCTCTAATTCAACCTCGTCGTGGCATTTTATATACTTTAACCTGTACAAACTCCACCCTACTCCGACTTACTGCCAGCTGAACTCTCAATGTGGGGTTTATAAAAACATATTTCTTGCCACAGTTCCTGTCTTCTACCATATATGGCTGCCTATCTACTTACGGGTTTTCCTGAACAATATGAGGACAGTTTATTCAAAGATGTAATCTTAGCACCAATCATGATGTTTGGCATGGAGAATGAGCTTAATAAATGTTTTTGAGCAAACTAATATAAAAGTGATTCAACTGTTCAATATATGATATATCCACTGACTTCAGAAATCATTTCACTCACTCCTTGATTCAACACATATTAAGTACCTCCTATGCGCCAATAATTGTGTATGGGGCTAGGGTGACAAAGATGACTAGAACACCAGTCCTCTGCCTGCAAGTATCTCTAGGTGGGCAACAGACAGTTATGAACATGAATAATATAACCAGAGCTATAAGAAAGGAATTAGCAGGCTTCTCTTGATACCTGGAGGAGAAAGAGGAATTCAACTTGCCTGAGTTGAAGAGCTAAGGCCTCCAGGGCTTCTGAGTCAAAAGAGTGTTTAGGATGAGTAGTTCTCCAGATGGACTATAAATTGGGGGTTGGAGAGAGGAATTCTAGTCAAAGAGAACAGGATGCTGTGCATGGAGTCTGAGCAGGGTCTCACCTCTGGACTTCACAGAGCAAGAAGCTGAGCTTTCTGCTGTGTTTGAGGAATACAAAATACCCATCTTCATAAGGACAGCATTTGAAGGCATGGTAGGAAGCAATAGGGCAAAGCCCTCAAAACCTTCTCCGCAAAAGTAATAATTCCCTTTTTGGCAACCAGGAATATCTGAAAACATTTCAAAATAATGACCTCTCTTTTTCCTCCCTGGTAATCCTTTGGCAACTCTGCTTTCCTGACCCCTTGTCTGTTTCTCTCCTCTCTCCTTCCTCCCCAACTTGTTACCTTTCCCCTACCCAGTCTCAGAATCCCTGCAAGAATCCATAGGAAGCACTGCTGCCCCAGGTTAAGAGAAAAAATTAAAAATGAATCTTGAGCACATTTCAGGACCACAGACAGTGGCATGAAGCCTACCCATCTACTGACATTTCAGTCATGGCAACTCCAACTCATTAGGCGCTCTACAGACTTGAAAACATGGCCTCCAAGTTTACCAAGTAAACAAGGAAACATGGACACATCCAGAATCAATAGGAGAGGTTAAAATAACAGATAGAACAATCAGACAAATATTGAGTCAAGGTATAAGAGATAAGAAGAATATAAAACAAAGTTGGCCTAGTAGATCTTTATAGAATACTGCAACCAAAAATTGCAAAATACATATGTTAAAGTATGGAACATTTCTTAAAATTAAGTGTCCATTGTACAGTCTCAACATATTTCAAAGAACTGAAATCATAAGAGTATATTATTTACAAAGTATTCAGCCAAGCTAGAAATCAGTTACAGAAAATAACTAGAAAATTCTCATGTATTTGGAAATTAAGAAATACACTTTTAAATAACAAATAGATCAAAGAATATATTCATAATATAAATTAGAAAATTTTTGGAACTGAATGAAAATGAAGATAACAACATTTGGAGATGCAGACAAAGTAGTAAATAGAGAGACGTTAACAGCCTAAATTCATATGTTAAAAAATAAAAGGTGGAAAACTAAAGAGTTAAACACTAGCCCAAGAAGTTATAAAAGAAAAGCAAAACAAAGGATAAAAGGAAGAAGTTAGTAAAGATGAGAGAAAAAATAAAAGGGAAAACAAACATACAATAAAGAAGATTAAAGTGAAATTTAAAGTCCTTTGAAAAGACTAATAACATCGATAAACTTCTAATGAGATTGATCAAGAAAATGAGAGGTCACAAATAACCTATATCATGAATGAAAAGACATAACTGCAGATTCTATAATAATTAAAAGAAAATACGATGATATGAATAACTTTATGCCACTACATTTATAATTTAAACAGGAAATGAAAATTTTTTCAGAAAAATACAACAGAAAGAAATTTTAAAAATCTGAAATCGTCCTATGAAATAGACTGCATCAATAATTAAAATCTTCCTACAAAGAAATCTCCATCCCCAGAAGCATTCAATTGGGGTTCCACAAAATTAACTTGGAAGAAACAATGCCAATCTTATAAGTCTTCCAGAGAAAGAAAGAAAAAGGTATATCTTCCCCAACTCATTGTATGAGGCTATCACAATCTTGATAGCACAAAATCCTATGAGGACGATATAAAAAGAAAATTTAGAGCCCAATATCATTCGTGGGCATGGATGCCAAAATACTCTATAGTATACAATATAGTATACATATTTGTTATGAAGGTAACAAAATTTGGAGATGCAGATAAAGTAGTAAATACAGGGAAGTTTGCTATATAATACTATACAGTATACATATTTACAAATAGTAAATCAAACATCAACTTTTAAAAAGGGGAGAAGGAGCTAATATATCATTACAAATATTAGTTTATTTCAGGGATGAAAGATTTAACATAACAAATCAATCAATGTAATCGGCTACATTACTAGATTAAAGGATAAAAATCCTATGTTCATCGCAATAGATTTCAAAAGAGCGTTTGATAAAATTCAACCTTCTTCTCTTTCCTAATTATAAATGAAGGCAAAAACCTTACTGGCTGGGCACAGTAGATCACACCTCTAATCCCAGCACTTTGGGAGACCAAGGAGGAAGGATCACTTGGGCTCAGGAGTTCAAAACCAACCTGGACAACAAACATAGTGAGACTTCATCTCCACTAAAAATAAAAATAAAAAAATTAGCTGGGCATGGTGACACGTATCTATAGTTCCAACTTTTGGGAGGCTGGGGCAGGAGGATTGCTTGAGCCTGGGAAACTGAAGCTGCAGTGAGCTGTGATTGTACCACTGCACTCCAGCCTGGGCTACAGAATAAGACTCTGTTTCAAAAAAAGAGAAGAAAAGAGAAGGAAGGAAGGAAGGGAGGGAGGGAGGGAGGGAGGGAGGAAAAACCTTGCTAAAACTAGAAGCAGAGGGATTCCCCTTCATCTTATAAAGAATATCTATTAAAAGTTGCAGTAGGGCTGGGGGAGGGATAGTATTAGGAGAAATACCTAATGTAAATGACGAGTTGATGGGTGCAGCAAACCAACAAGGCACACGTATACCTATGTATCAAACCTGCATGTTGTACACATGTACCCTAGAACTTAAAAGTATAATAATAATAATGAAAAGTTACAGTAAAGATCATACTTAATAATGAAATTATTGAGATTGGGAATAAGGCAAGAAAGCTCACTATCATCACTGCTATTCAGCATGGTAACAGAGGTTCTAGCTAGTTTAATAAAAGAAATAAATAAAAAGTATGAGGATTTAAAAGACAAACAGAACTGTGATTTACAAATGATATAAATCTAAAGTAATCTACAAATTAATTATGAGAATCAGTAGTTTAGTAAGATAGATATAAACTCAATATAAAAATGGCAATTATATTTCTACATAACAGTAACATTGGCCAAATTAAATTTTTAAAAATCCACTTGTATTTATTTTCTGTCACTGCAGTAACAAATTATAACAAATTTACTGCTTTAAATTTTTTTAATGTATAGACAAATTTATTATCTTACAGTTCAATAAATCAGAAGTCTGACACAGGTATCATCAGGCTAAAATCAAGATATCAGCAGGGCTGTATTGATCTCTGGAGCCTCTAGTGGAGGATCTATTTTCTTACCTTTCCCGGCTTATGATTCTTTTCCTTCGTTCTTAGAACTAGTAACATTGCATCACTTTCGTCTTCTTCCGAAGTCACATACCTTTCTGACTATAGTCAGGAAAGGATTTCCAGTTTCAAGGTCTCAGGTGATTAGATTGGGCCCATGCAGATAATCCAGGATAATCTCCCCATCTTGAGGTTCTTAGCCTTAACCACATCTGCAAAGTCTCTTTTGCCACGTATAATATGTATAAGGCAATATATTCATGGATTCTAGAGATTAGGCCACGGATATATTTGGGGGGAGGCATTATTTTGCCTATCACAGTGCAATTTATAATAGCATTAAAATGTCAAGTATCTAGGAATAAATCCATCAAAAGATCTTTAAAATGCTACACATAAAACTATAAAACATTATTGAGGACAATGACCACACAAAATGGCAGCATAGGAAGCTCTAGGAGTTGGTCTTTCCGCCGAAGCAAACACTGGGCTGGAAAGAGCAATTGGAATCAACTAATTCAGAAATCTGGAACCTGATCAGTACCAGGTTTCTCACTGAAGGAACAGACTGCCTGGGGGTGGGGGGGGGGGGGGGGGA
>NW_016806413.1:3672821-3700926 GCF_001698545.2 Rhinopithecus bieti
GACTAGTTGACCACCGATAATGGATCAGAAACTTCAGTGACCACAAATAAGGAATACACATCTTGCAAAAATAGTTCAGAAAAGACACAAATAGATGGCTGCAGGACTCAACAAGCAAAAATAAACAATTCTTAAGTAGCAAAAGAATCAAATTTCCAGAGTTACCATTCTGGAGTTAATATGCAGAATGTCTTGTTCTCAACAGCAACAACAACAAAATCACAAAGCATACAAAGAAATCTGGCCCACTCACAGGAAAAAAAGAATTTGGTAAAAACTGTCACTGAGGAAGCACAGTGGTTTCTCTTGTATTTGAGGCCACCGATCCACCACATACTGACCTCAGGCCTTGTTGCATGTAGTTTCTTTCCTTTTACTATTGCTCCATGTTAGAGAAAAGGTCTAACCTTCTCAGGCTTTGTTTAGCAGAGTTTCTATTGCTACCGGGCTTTTGCAACAAATATTGACACTCTCATTTGATTCCTCCACAGTAACTTAGCATGCTCTATCTAGTGCCTCCAAACTCAGGGACATTCGTAAAATCTTGCGTGGATATACTCTAATTACTGTAAACTTTCTCAGAAAAGGTCTTGAGTCTTTCTCAAAGAATACTTCAGTCCAGACCCACCTATACCAGCCTGAAGAAAGTCATCAGTTAGAAGCAATAAGGTGGTGCTATGGTCTGAATGTGTCCCACAAATTCATGTGTTAGAAATTTAATCCCCAAAGGAACAATGCTGGGGTGGGGTCTTTTGGGAGGTGTGTAGGTCATGAGGGAATTGATTAATGCTATTATAAAGAAGCTTGATGGAAGAAGTTTGGTTCCCTTTTGCCCTTTCACCTGCTGAGTAGACAGCATTTCTCCCTTCCAGAGGATGCAGTGTTAAGGTACTACCTTTGAAGCAAAGACCACACCCTTACCAGATACCAAACCTTCTAGTGCCTTTAGTGGACTTCCAAGCCTCCATGATTATGAGAAATAAAATTTCTGTTCTTTATAAATTACTCAGTCTCAAGTATTCTGTTATAGCAGCACTAACAGATTCAGACAAGTGGTATGTTGAGATTCACTCTCCTCTTTACGTAGTCTTTTATTCTTTTCAGGTCAACATCAGGCCACAAGGGTGGGGAGTTAGAGAGTTGGATGTCTGTGCTCAACTCATCATCTTAAGCTGAAACATTCTGAATGGTATTTTAAAACACAGAACTGGTCTATTACATCCCTATTAGCTGCAACTTTGGGGTGAAGTTCATAAAAACGTAACTTACTTCCTAGCATTGCTATTAATGTTGTTTCAGTTCCCATTGTGCTACAAAACTCAGTAAAAGTAAACTACCATTTTTGTTATAACTGCATAGACACTTCTGAGATCTCATTCTGCCTGGAGGAAAAAAAAAAAACTTTATTGAAGTCTAATCCGGTAAATATGGTGCTGTCAAGGAATTGTTTTATGTATCATCTCAATAACTCTCCAGCTCAAACTGTATTTCAGGGCTTCTCCTTCCTTCAAGTTGTTGGTCTGGTGGCTGGCTCCTTGGCATAGATGGCCTGTGATATGGTTTGGCTGTGTCCCCACCCAAATCTCATCTTGAATTGTAGCTCCCATAATTCCCACGTGTTATGGGAGGGACACAGTGGGAGATAATTGAATCATGGGGGTGGTTTTTCCCATACTGTTCTCATGGTAGTGAATAAGTCTCACAAGATCTGATGGTGTTATAAGGGAAAAACCCTTTTGCTTGGTCCTCATTTTCTTTTGCCTGCTGCCATGTAAGACGTGCCTTTAGCCTTCTGCCATGATTGTGAGGCCTCCCCAGCCACATATAACTGTGACTCCACTAAATCTCTTTTCTTTATAAGTTACTCAGTCTCAGGTATGTCTTTATCAGCAGTGTGAAAACAGACTAATATGGCCTGCAATGCAGATTCTTTTGTGGTGTGGCTTATTAGACTCATGTCCCAATTAGACCTGAGCAGTTTCTTGGCATAGGCAATACTACTGAGGCAAGCCACTCGTTCTCACTACTCCAACAGCTCTAATAGCTTCCTCTCACTACAGAGAAGTCTGTGGGTCTTCCAAACCACTTTAGGATCCCGTTTCCATAGCCTACCTTATGCCTACTGGAAACACTGTAACCACCCCCCCATGCCAAACTCCACTTAGCAGAAACAATCATGGCTAAGACATGGCAGGCAAAGAATGGTCTCTCATAGCTGGGCACGGTGGCTCCCGCCTGTAATCCCAGCACTTTGAGAGGTTGAAGCAGGTGGATGACCTGAGGTCAGGAGTTCGAGACCAGCCTGGCCAACATGGTTAAACTCCGTTTCTACTAAAAATACAAAATTAGCTGGCCGTGGTAGTGGGTGCCTGTATTATTACAGGCTATTCAGGAAGCTGAGGCAGAAGAATCACTTGAACCTGAGAGATGGAGGTTGCAGTGATCCGACATTGCGCCACTGCACTCCAGCCTTGCAACAGAACAAGACTCCATCTCAAACAACCACCACCACCACCAAAAAAAAAAAAAAAAAAAAGCCTCTCCTGCCATTCCTTCCCAACATCTTTGTAGAAGCGTAGCCTGTTGGTTCCGATGCTCATAATAAGCAAACTCCAGAGATGTGGGAACTTGGCCCTCAGTCCAGTCACCCCACTTGAGGACATGACAGGATTAGGTCTCCCATCCCACTTCTTCCCCTGAATTATCCACGAAGGGAGAGAGGTAGCAGGGATCATTTTCCCCAAACTCTCCCTCCAAACCACTTTATAAATCTACCTCTGTTTGGATGGAAGAAGAAACTAGTTTTTTGGGTCACAAATTTGACCTCACAACTGGCAAGTGCTCTTTGAGCTTCATAATTGTGAGGCAGGGTCTTTGTGCTCTTTCCTCAGTGGAGATCTATCCCCACAGTAATCAACATGATTCTTGGCTTTAACAAAAGATGAAGTAAAGGAGAAGTCAGTCAGTAAAATAGGGAGAAAAAGAACTTCGCAATAATGCTTCATATTCATGCTGTTACACAAGGTTCCCTCACTTTTTCAATGTTAAGATTTGAGCTCAATATAACCATGAGAAATGTGTATGGACAGAGGATTTTTTTTAGGGTAGTGAAAATATTCTGTATGGGACTAAAATTTATACATATATAATAATGATTATAACAAAGCTGGGCACGGTGGCTCACACTTATAATCCTAGCACTTTCGGAGCATGAGGTGAGTGGATTGCCTGAGCTCAGGAGTTCGAGACCAGCCTGGGCAACATGGTGAAATCCCATCTCTACCAAAATATAAAAAATTCACCAGGCGTGGTGGTGCGTGCCTGTAGTCCCAGCTCCTGGGGAGGCTGAGGTGGAAGACTCACTTGAACCCGGGAGGCGGAGGCTGCAGTGAGCCAAGATCGTGACACTGCACTCCAGGCGGGATGACAGAGCTAAGCAAACAGTAAGGTGAACTATAGACATTGGGTAATAATGATGTGTCAATGTAGGGTCATCAATTGCAGTAAGTGTACCCTCGGGTAAGAGATGTTAATAACTGGGGAAGCTACGCATGTGTTGGAGTAACGGATATACAGGAAATCTCTGTATTTTCCTCTCAATTTTGCTGTGAACCTAAAAGTGCTCTAAAAATGTTTAAGTATTTGGAAAAAAGGAAAAGTGTGTGGAAAAATAAATGAGTGCATAACAGATTAACATTTTTAAAAATCTGGGTGATGGTTACACGGTATGTATTCTTACACTTTAAAATTATGAAGTAGTTTAAATATTTAAGAAAGTACAGGGAATGTTGTTGAAACAAATGTACTTGAAATACACTCCATGAATGGAGAACAGTCCCACCAGAAATTAAAACAATCTCTAAGCAACTAATAATTACTAGTTTAACATACTGCTGTGAAGAAAAAAAAAAGATTCAGTGATTAATGGAGCAAAATAGAAAGCCTGGAAATCAATCCTACTTTATCTTAGAATTTAAACACATGATTATGAGGGCCATCATAAATCAACGGGTCTCAGAATACTTATTTACTTACGGGAATACTTCTAGGTATTTAAAAAAAAATTCCAGGTGGTTAGATGCTTTTAAATCAAGTTATATTTGCTAAATATAGCATAAAGTAGAAATGAGTAGGTATCATTTTTCTGAAGATTGATTAACAATGGGTTTTTTGGGTTTTTTGGGGTTTTTTTTTTTTTCGTTTTTAGATGGAGTCTCGCTCTGTTACCCAGGCTGGAGTGCAGTGGTGTAATCTCGGCTCACTGCCACCTCCGCAGCTCACTGCAGGCGATTCTCCTGCCTCAGCCTCCCAAGTAGCTGGGGTTACAGGCACGTGCCACCAAGCCCAGCTAGTGTGTGTGTGTGTGTGAGTGTGTATGTGTGTGTGTATTTTTAGTAGAGATAGGGTTTCACCACATTGGCCAGGCTGGTCTCAAACTCCTGCCCTCAGGTGATCCACTCACCTTGGCCTTCCAAAGTGCTGGGATTACAGGTGTGAGCCACCACACCTGGCCAACAATGGGTTTTTATATATTGCATTAAATATCTCAAATTCTTAGGTATAACATTAAGAATTTACTATATTAAAAGGCACATGACACAAAGAGAAATTTTTCACTGTGGAATTAAAATTAGTAAAGTAACAATAAATTCAACCTCACTAATTATAGTAAAGAAATATAAGGCTGGGTGAGGTGGCTCATCCCTGTAATCCCTGCACTTTGGGAGGCCGAGGTGGGCAGATCACAAGGTCAGGAGATCGAGACCATCCTGGCTAACATGGTGAAACCCCATCTCTACTAAAACTACAAAAAATTAGCCGAGCGTGGTGGCGGGCGCCTGTAGTCCCAGCTACTTGGGAGGCTGAGGCAGGAGAATGACATGAACCCGGGAGGCGGAGCTTGCAGTGAGCCGAGATCACCCCACGGCCCCCCAGCCTGGGCGACAGAGCGAGACCCCATCCTCAAAAAAAAAAAAAAAGAAATATAAATAAAAACAATCATACCAATTAACTTTTAAAGTTTTAAATTGTAATATTTATTGTTGATAAGATTGAAATTAAGTACTGTATTCATACATTTCTAATAGCAGAGTAAATTGGCACAATCTTTTAAAAAGGCAATATTGCAGCATGTTTTTAAAACATAAAATAATTACATTTTTGGATTTGGTTAATCTCATTCTTGGGAATTTATTTCAAGCAAATCATTCAAAAGAAAGGGAAAAAAACACTATATTCATGACATTGTTGACAACACCACTATTTGCAATAGCTCACAGATAGAAATGTCCTAATGCCCATCAATGCATTTTAATAAAAATGAACTAACACCAACTGGATGGATGGTGGGGCGGGGAATGTGATTCAGACACAGTCTCACCCGGGCACAGTGGCTCATGCCTGCAATCCCAGTACCTTGGAAGGCGAGATGGATGGATTGCTTGAGCTCAGGAGTTCAAGATCAGCCTGGGCAACAAGGCAAAATCTCATCTCTGCAAAAAATACAAAAATTAAATCAGGTGTGGTGGTGCATGCCTGTAGTCCCAGCTACTGGAGAGGCTGAAGTGGGATGAGTGCTTGAGCCTGGGAGGTCGAGGCAGCAGTGAGCCAAGATCTTGCCACTGCACTTCAACTCCAGCCTGGGCAAAAGAGCGAGACTCTGCGAGGAACTCTGGTCTAAAAAACAAAATAAAACAAAAAACATAAAAAAAAAAGACACAGTATCTACCCTAAAAGCAATTCACAGTTTGGAGAAGGGAATAAAGAAACGTACTCACACGGGTAATCAAGAAGGGGTTATCACAAACAGTAATTATAGGGTATACAGAATTGGGGGAAAGGGAGGATACTTAAGATAATAGTAATGAAAAGAAAAAGACATGTAACATTTTATCTGTTACGATTAAATTATGTATACATATGGACAAGGGTTAGCAATGGACATAGAGAAATAAAAATGGGGATCTACTGGAGTATCAAAATTGGAGGTATGGAGGTGTATTTTTCTTTAAATCTTGCTTAGTTATAATTTATTGGTACAACACTGTGATAAATTTTTCACTGTCCTATAAGATTCATAATACATGAACACACTATGAATTATGTAGTCTCAGCCTACAAAATACCAGTGTCATAATCAAATGAAACTGAGATCCAACTGTATTGATTAAAACTAATTCAAGTTTTAGGAAGTCCAAGTGGTTACCACCTTCTTCGCACACCTGCGTATCTCAACAGTTGACTCTGCTACATATACAATGTGATCCTCACACATACATTCATTTAGGTACCACCCATTCCCAACAAACATGGCTGGACGCTAACCCTCTTCCCCACCCCGAGCTGTGAGCAAGGCTGCAGTTGTTCTCCCCAAGCCCTCTCTCTCTCACCCCCATTTTTTCTTTCAGTTTCTGACCTCTCACCAGAGAGGCTCAGGAGCAAGATCTTCAGCCACTCCCAGTCTTGAGCATGCGAAGATAGAAACTGTAGCTGGCCACGTGTGGGAGCAGGATCTTGGGATATCTTTCAGCAGTGCAGGGACAGAAGGAGGAATGAGAAGCTTGGGATCCCTGACCTCAAAGAGCCTAGCTTAGGTTACAAAGCATCAACAGGGGTACCTGAATGCGAAAGGTGGTGCAATCACAATAGCATGTGAATCATGGCATCGCTCTCTGGGTTTGAATTCTGACCACTCATACCCAGTATGCATCTGTAAAAGGATGACAGTAATAACCCCTTACTTCACACTTATTGTAGGACTGAGATAAAGCATATAAAGTCTGTATCACAGGACCTGGTTCATGGTAAGAATGTAATAAATGGTAGTGTAACTATATGTTATTTCTATTATTGAGGACTTTCTGGACAGCCCTGTTCCTTATAACAGGCCCACCGCTCACATAAGGGAGGAGTCAAAACATCTGGGTCTCAGTAGCAAATGGCAGGCCATGCCAGCAATTTACTCTGAACATTCTCTACAACCTGCTTCCCACCACCATTTGCCTATTGTGCACTGCACCCCATTAAGGACACTCAAGGTTGACAGCAGCAGGCAGAGTTACTGATGCTATCACAACTGGACATCGAGATTTCAGCCATGAAACCAAATTGGACACTCCAGCGGGGAGCAGGGGTACCAAACTGGAGATTTCTAAGCTTGACTCCTAGCCAACTTTGCCTTAATTCACTCTGTAGACTTTCTTCATAGCAGCCCCTACATAACATGTTCCAGGTTCATTTAAGAGCCTAGCTTTACTACAGTGCAACAATCTGGGAAATACAAATTATAGTTCACATAAAACACAATTACATGATAAAAACCCTTATTTAAGGCTGGGTGTGGTGGCTCACGCCTGTAATCCCTACACTTTGGGAGGTCGAGGTGGGTGGATCACCTGAGGTCAGGAGTTCAAGACCAGCCTGGCCAACATGGTGAAACCCTATCTCTACTAAAAATACAGTAATTAGCGGGGCATGGTGGTGGGTGCCTGTAATTCCAGCTACCTGGGAGGCTGAAGCAGGAGAATCGCTTGAACCCAGAAGGCAGAGGTTGCAGTGAGCGGAGATTGTGCCACTGTACTCCAGCCTAGGCCACAAAGCAAGACTCAGTATCAAAACAATCAAACAAGCAAAAATGTTATTTATGAAGGGTTCTTGGTGGTTCTAGTCATTCCTCTGAGAATTTTACACTCCCAAGTTCTTGTCCAATCACACTACTTATCTCTCCATGGCTTAATGGAGTTCCCTTTAGCTCTTAATATCCCAGGAAAAGCAGTGCCTTTTGCCCCAAGGTACTCTGACTGTAGGGCCAACAAATTCTCTTCAATTGTTCAACCCACTAACCTGACAAACTCCTGATTTGATCCATAAAGACAGTCTAATGCCCTACAATTCAAAGGGGGGTTTGTGGGCTAGTGTCCATCTGTGGACTCTTTCTCACTGGCCTCTAAGTCCAGAAATTGAGAATAAACATTTAAAAATTTATATAGCATTTTACATTGCCAGGACATCCAAGCATACGATCAGCGAACTCATTTCACACAAGGTTTATACCAGTTTGGAACCCATCAATGGGTCACATGAGGCATGAACTATGTGTTAGTCATGTGCAACAGAAGCATTTATTTGTCTATGAAAGATTGGTGGGGGGAGTGGGAGACTAATCCTTAACCAGAGGTAGTATGGAAAGTTCTGGTTTAACCTCCACTCAATTTTCCAAAGATGATCCAGAAAAGTTTAGCAGACTTATGATAGTTAATATTAGGTGTCAACTTTGTTGGATTGAAGGATGCCTATGTAGCCGGTAAAGTACTGTTTCTGGGTGTGTCTGTGAGGGTGTTGCCAGAGGAGTCTGACATTTGAGTCAGTGGACTGGGAGAGGAAGACCCAGCCTCAATGTGGGTGAGCACCATCCAACTGGCTACCAGCACAACTAAAACATACCAGGCAGGAGAAGGTAGGATCTTTGCTTGCTGAGTCTTCTGGCTTTCATCTTTCTCCTGTGCTGGATGCTTCCCTCTGTTCCTCCTGCCCTAGAACATCAGACTCTAGGTTCTTTGGCCTTTAGACTCTTGGATTTACACCAGTGGTTTGCTGGGGGCTCTTGGGCCTTTGGCCACAGAATGAAGGCTGCACTGTCAATTTCCCCGCGTTTGAGGTTTTCAGACTCAGACTAAGCCACTACTGGCTTCTTTCTTCCCTAGCTGGCAGACTACCTACTGTGAGACTTCGCTTTGTGATTGTGTGAGCCAATTCTCCCTAATAAACTCCCTTCCATGTGTGTCTATATATATATATATATACACACACACACACACACACACACACACACACACATATATATCCTATTAGTTCTGTCCCTCTGGAGAACCCTAATACAAAACTGGTTAGCTATCTTTTCTATTTCACAAAACAGTTTTTAAAACATGAATGGTGGACAAAAGGAACAGAAATATGGCATGGTCATCTTCTTATTTTCCAATAAAGGACATCAAAAACAAATGCATAACTATAACAAAAGCATACAAGGCTCATGATTACTTCATAAAAGATAACTTTTATGCCAAAAGAGAAAGAACAACAATGTGTAAGTTTCCAAGAACTGTGGGTCATCTTATGTATACATATACACCTCATATATACCTAGATTTCTACCACATTTCCTTCATTTTCTAACTTCAAATTAGTGGAAATTTTATCACGGACTTCCCCTAGTCCACAGACTCCCATTTTGGAACTGCTGGTCTATTTTGCCTGGCTCCTATTTCACCAACCCTTAACTCTTCCCATGCTGTCAATGACCTTGCTAGAAAGCAGATCGACTATACATATAGCCCTGCTTTAAACTCCTGATGAGCTTCCCCTGGCAAGAATAAAGTCAATCTCATTAGCATGGCATACCAGCTTCTTAGTAATTTAAATGTTGTTCACCTCTTCAACATTAATTCTTAGAGTAACCCTCAACATCACGCTAAATATTTTCAGCTCCCTACTATGTCTGGATGGCCCAATATGCCCCAGACACAAGAAGTTCCATGCAGGCTGGTAATTACAAATAAATGAGATTAACATAATCCAGTTGGTCTGAGCTTAATATACAGGTGGGGGAGACTGTTTCATGTGAGTACTCAGTCTCCTTTATCTTCTTCTTGGCCTGGTAACCTCTCAATCTTATGAACGGATCTCAAGGACAAGTTCCCTTTTTGTCAGATATCTAGAAACAGTCCATGGATGCATTACCCATCATCCATCATATGTAATGTAGTTACCAATAATGCACTCAGGCCATAAATACCACAGCCTGGACCTCCAGGGATGTTTCTTCTTGCTCTCTGGATTGATGCTCCTCATCCTGGGGTTCCCAAACCTCTTTGCTGTTTGAATAAATCTGTGAACTCCATTAACTGAGGTGCTTTCTTTTCTCAGCTCACAGTATGTCTCCTCTAGACCATTTCTCTAAGTGACAATGCTGCTTTCAGCTACAAGACCTTGTTCTGAGTTCATACTTTCTAACCTTGGATAAAATGGTCTCTTAAGTAGGTTGTGACTATTCTGGCTCAAAGTTACCAACATCTAGCTCGCTTACATTTTTCTAAACTGTAGCTTCTGGCCAAGCATAGCCTTTGACTATAACAAAGGGCAACCTTTGACTATAACAAAGGGTAACCTTTGCAAAGCATAACCTTTGCCTACAACAAAGGGTAACATTTGCAAAGGGGAGACAAAGGAAAGGGAGGTAATTCATCACTCTATTCCTGAAAATGTCATCTAGAAGCAGTCAACCTACAAAGGCTTATATACCTTTCTCATAAACAACACTGCTTGACCCAGTTATGGAGGGAAGAAAAGACAGACACATGAAAAGTAAGTAAATTATTCCTTTGGACCTAGAAAAGATGTCCCTATATGGAAAATAACAAACTGACTTTTTGGAGACAGGATCTTGCTCTGTCACCCAAGCTAGAGAGCAATGGCATGATGACGGTTCAGTGCAGCCTCAAACTCCTGGGCTCAAGTGGTCCTTCTGCCTCAGCCTCCTGAGTAGCTAGGACTACAGGTGTGCACCACCACACCCATCTCATTTTTAAATTTTTTGTAGAGATGGAGGTCTTGCTATGTTGCCCAAGCTGGTCTTGAACTCCTGGCCTCCATTGATCCTCCTGCCTCAGCCTCCCAAAGTGCTGGGATTACAGGTCTGAGCCACCATGCCCAGCCACAAACTGACTTTTTGTTTAACAATTCAGTCTCCTGTGAAATGTCAAATGAACTCAGTGGCTAGTATTCATTGAATGTGGCACCCCAGATGAAATCAACCCTCAAAAAGTAAAACGGAGGACCGGTTCCCATTTACTACTATGTTACAGCCTCCTATGAGGTCAAGGCATAAACACCTCTCTAAAAAGTCCATTTCTGGCAGCAATATCTTCAGTTTCTATTTGAATCCTTCTCTTCCTGAGTTGAGTGAACTCACTCACTTCTGCCATTCTTATAATGTACTCAAATGATCATGCTATATATTCATTTACAGTGGAAATATATTCATATTTCCTGACCTTTTTTCATCTAATCGTTGCTTCTTACCCTTGCTACAACAGACAAAAACAGAAACCTATGTCCACCACAGGGTATAAAATTGAGCAGCAAGAGTGCTGTGGCCATCTACAGAAAGGTAAAAATGCAAAATGGAGGAGGGTGCAAGTTAAGACTGAATGTAAAAGGCAGTATGAAATTTACAAAGGGCAAAGGGCCTATGTAAGTCCAGGAAAGATCACAGAAAGGACAGAAGTGATGATGGCACTTGGGGGAGCTCTAGTGTAGTTTTTCTGACACTGAAAAGTCTGAACTGTGACTGCAATGTTTGTCCCACACATCAGATTTATAGAAAATCTGTATACCTGGTCCTTGCAGATGCGTTTCATGCTGAGAACTAACACTAATATTTCTTTCTGATTTCTTTTGTAGATGGTTTGTCTTTTCTACATGAAGTTTCTCATTATTGATTACCTCCTTCACAGAACCTTTCTCATTTTTATTTATTTCATCCCTTGTGAAATTTTTTTTATGTCTCGCTAACTTGCCCTCTGATCTGCAAATTATCTTGAATATCAGGTCCCCCTCTCAGATATTCACCTGATACCATGCCACAAGATTTGCGTTTATCAGAAAGTGTTTTGATGTCAGATGCTCATTCTCAGCCGAGGTTTGTCCACCTGATTAGAGAAGAAGAAATACAAATACCCACCTCTCAGCAATGCTAGAGGGAAGTATACCAGAAGTTAGCAAACATTTCTTGTAAACGACTAGATATTAAATATTTTAGGCTCTTCAGGCCATACAATTTCTGTTGCAAGTACTCAACCTTATCATTGTAATGTGAATGCAGACATAGACAAAACATAATGAATGAACATAACTGTATTTCAATAAAACTTCATTTATAGACACGGAAATTTGAATTTCAAAAAATTTTCATGTGTTACAAAATATTCTTCTTTTGATTTCTTTCAGCCACTAAAAATTCAACCATTCTTATTTCACAGGTCATCTACAAAAAGACCAGTGGTAGGCCAGATTTTGGCCTATGGGTCATAGTTTGCCTGAACTAATCAGCAACTAAGATTAATATGTCCTATTATTACACAGCTTTTGTGTCCTTATAAAATGTTTTTCTTTAAAGACACAAGGTCTCACTCTGTCACCCAGGACTAAGTACAGTAGGGTGATCACAGCCCACTGAAGCCTTGAACTCCTGGGCTCAAGTAATCCTCCTGCCTTAGCCTCTTGAGTAGCTGGAACTACAGGCATGTAACACCACACCTGGCTAATGGTATGTTTTCAGAGATGGGGGTCTTACTATGTTGCCCATGCTGGTCTCAAACTCCTATCTTCAAGCAATCCTTCTGCTATAGCCTTCCAAGTAGCAGGGATTACAGATATGAGCCATCACACCTGAAATGCCTTTAGAATATTTAGGGAATAAAGTGAGAAAAGGAAAAGTCTTGAATCCCAAGAGAGAAGAGAAAGCTTTATCAGAGTTTAGAAGTCCAAAGAGAGTTCAAGATGAAAAGATAGCTAAGAAGATAGGAGAAATCAAAAAGGGAATGTCATGGGCTATGGGAATGAGCAGTAGTGTAAAAATACCAACAACAAATAAGGATGGGAACATGAAACAGAGGACTCAGATACAGTAGGGAAAGAATGGAGACATAATTGGGAGGCATAAAGTTAGGAGAGAATCTCTTAATTAAGTGAAAAACAACAAAAAATATCAAATAACTCTGTATAAAGTGTTATGGCATAAATGAGAAAAGTATTATATTATTCCTGCTGTCAGAAAGCCTGTAACTTCCTTGGGAAAGATAATATACATACTATAGTTAGAGAACATAGCACTGGATTTGGAGAATGCATATCTAACCCACCACCCAAAATAACCACTCATGAATCATAACGTCACTAAGTCTTTGCCAAAGACTAGCCAATGAAATCCAGCAGTATAAGGATTGTACATTACTGACTATGATTTATCCAAGGAATGGAGGGTGGGGTTCAACACACCAAAATCAATCAATGTAATGTATACCATATTAATAGAACACAGGAAAGAACCAAATTTATCAGTCACAGAATATCATTTCACAAACTAACACCCTTCCACGACAAGAACTCAACAAATTAGCAACTTGATAACTTGATAAAGAGCATTTACAAGAAAATCATAGCTAACACCATACTTACTGGTAAAAGACTGAATGCTTTCCCCATAAGATCAAGAATAAGACAAGAACGTCCACTCTTGCAACTTGTATCCAACATTGTGCTCAAGGTTCTAGCCAGAGTAATCAGGCAAGAAAAAAAGTAAAAGGCATTCAGATTAGAAAGGAAGAGTTTGTAAAACTCTATTTGCAGATGACATAATTTTGTATATAGAAAATACAAAGAAATTCACCAAAATTCAAAACTGTTGTGCTTCAAAGGACAGTATTAGGAAAGTGAAAAGACAATTCACAAAGTGGGATGAAATATTCGTAAACCATGTATCTGACACGGATTTAGTATCCAGATGTCAAAACTCTTAAAACACAAAAATAAAAGTAACCAATTTTAAAATATGCACAGTTTGAAAAGACATTTCTCCAAAGAAGATACATAAATGGCCAATAAGCACATTGAAAGACTCTCAATGTCATTAGTCACTGGAGAAATGCAAATAAAAACTACAGTGAGACAGCACTTCACATCACCAGGATGCCTACAGCCAAAAAGGTAGACAATATTAAGTGTTTGTGAGGATGTGAAGAATTAGGAACCCTTATACATTGCTGGAGGAAATGTAAATTGGTATAGCCACTTCGGAAAAAGTTTTGGCATTCCTCGAAATGTTATACAAAGAGTTACCATAAGACCCAACAAGTATCTATCTAGAATATGTACCCATGAGAAAACACATTTGCATTATAACTTGTGTACTACTATACTGATGCATGTTACAAAATGGATTAACCTTGAAAACATTATGTTAAGTGAAAGCCAGTGGCAAAAGGCCATATGTTGTATGACTGCATTAATACCAACTATCCCTAATGAGAAAATTTATGGAAACAAAAAGTAGATAGGTAGTTGCATAAAACCAAGAGTTGGGGTTGGGTATGGTGAATAATTCCTAATAGATAGAAGTTTCTAAAGATCTAAAAGTAGACTGTGGCATGCCTGCACAACTCTGTGAATATTCTAAATACCACTTAATTGTATACTTTAAATGGGTGAATTGTATGATTTGTGAATTATATCTCCACAAAGCTGTTTAAAAAAGGACATGAGAGCCTGCTTTGTACATCAAAATGAGTTATTTTAATGAATGAAAAACATTAAATCTACCAGTCTATAGAAAAAGAAAACGTGTGTTTGACATCGTTTAAGGTGGCTCTTACATCAACTCCTTACTTGGAAAACTGGTATTTAAATATCAAGAATTAAGCCTTTCTCCTGTCTTCCCAGCATTGACGATTCTGAAAAATCTTTGATACTATTGTACGTAACACCACTTTAGCTAAGTAAGTATATCTTCTTAGTTCCAAGTATCCTAGAGGGGAGGAAAATCATAACTGTAAGCTACCTTAAAATATTTCAGTATAAAATTATTTAAAATTTTTAATATATTAGTTTTCATGAAAATAAAATAAATTTTCTACTTGTTCTATTGGTCAGTGGACAAGATAGTACTGCACCAAGTTTATCAATTTTGTAAAACTGGAGAAACTGGAAAAAAGTGATCACAAATAACTTGAAAGTATTTAGAAAAACTGTTCCACATACCCCAAGAGATAAAAGCATCCCAGTGTGTGAAATACAGAAGCAGAGTGTTGTGCACTACACTTTAAAGGGATGGGAAGCTACGAATAACACACCAGTCAGGAAGAATGTGATCGAGGATCCCAGTGTACTCCATGATGCTAGGCACAGAGAACACACACCTTTCATTTTGATGAAATGAAGGCAAAGGAAGAGACAAAGCTGGAGAAGATCCCTCTTGCTTAACTCACCTATCAGGCCTGCTCTCCAGTCACTCCTGCTTAGGACTCCCTGTGGCTGAATGAAACAGGACTCTTTCCCTTGCTCCAGATGAGAGACCAAAGCTGGTTTGGAAGTGGGCGGCACTGCTTGAAAAGAAGAAAACATAACAGAATAATGAGCATAGTCATAGGGGTCAAACTCAAGCCCACAGCCGCAAGAACAAGCAAGGGAGGTGAGGAGGGTAATTCCTGGGTGAGCTATAGAAGAGGTACCCTAAAGAGGTACTGAGAGGGATCCTGGGAAGAAGAGTCAGGATGGTTCTTCCAAGGACGCCTGAAATACCCTGGAAGGCAGATTTCTATTTAAAGGGCAACAAGATTTTTTACCTTGTCAGAGGATGAAAATCTGCCACTATGGGAAAAAGACAAATGGCTCCTAGGAGTAACTCCCAGAGGGAGAAAAAGTGGCTGGGTTCTCTCAAGATAAATTGGAGGTTCAAAACTAGGCTAAGGGTATCACTATATAGCTCAAGCCCTACTGTACTCAGAATCACCTCTGAGGCAGGTAGGGAAGGAGGGCAGCTTTTACGACAGAAAAAGAAGGAAAGCCCTTTGCAGGTCAATAGACACCAGGGCTTTCTATACCTGGCAACCTCTGACATCACTATTTGGGGTCAGCTAATAATTATAAAAGAGCCCTTCAACCTGAGGGCCCAGGCAGAAACCAACAGCAGAGAGGTCTTACCTACAAAGGCCACAGCCTCATAGTTCTCCAGCATCACATCCCTGTACAAGGCCCTCTCGGCAGGCATCATGATGGCCCATTCCTTCGTAGTGAAGTACACAGCCACGTCCTCAAAAGCCACTGATTCCTGAAATGACAAGTTCCTACTTTCCCAGACCTCAGTACTTTGGTGATGGTCAAATCTGTCAATGAGACACCTGAGAAGGGCACCTATAATGATACGTATTCAGTATTGGGTCCTTCACATGCCCACAGAGTTTTTGTGTAAAATCTAGGTGTGGAGGAAGAAGATATAGAATTAAAGGTAGCCAGTCAGAGTTCTGGATACTTTCCCAGTAAGAACCAAGTACACCTCCACTATGAGCTTCTAAACATGTGACCTCCACACAGACACTGAACCTGCTGCATAGGATCTGGGTTTGGGCCTGAGCATAGAAGTGCGCATGTGGAAGGAGAACTGACCCCTGAACATAGCTGTCAGCTTAGCTCTAAGCCCCTCCCTAATTTGTGTATATCCCAGTGATTATTTCGGTTACTCATATTACTCCATTTCCCAATTCTACTTTCATTCTAATCCTTCTTTTTTGCCTGTCTCCTTGCCCACTACCCCAACCACAAAGCTCTCCGATCAGTCAATGAACTCCCACCCGCAGCCTGTCTTCATACAGAGGTAGTGAGGTTAGAGAGGCATAGGAAAATACTGCTTACTTGAGAAAGCCTATGGTGGTGCATAAGGCTCAAGATAGGCCTAAAAAGGTGGCTATTTCAAGTTTTTAAGCCCTAGAGTGAAGCTCTGTATTTCAGAAATAGAGCTTTAGTGGAAATGGTCTTAACTTGGAGAATGAGATTAAGGGAACCTAAAATCTAAGGGATTTTAAAAACAGACACAGACGTATATGTTCACCAAATGTATGACAAAGTAACCAGAGCAATTCAGTGGATAAAAGATTTTTCAATACACAATCCTGAATCAATTGGATATGTGTATGGAGGGAAAAAGAACTTTTGACCCATGCCTCACACCTTTAATTTGAGATGAATCACACACCTAAGTATAAAGGTAAAACAATAAATCTTCTAGAAGAAAACACAGAAGAACATCTTCATGATGTCTGAGTAAGAAAAGATTTCTTATACAAAACAAACTGATATACTGGACTTCATTAAAAGTAAAATCTGTTTATCAAAAGATACCATTAGGAGAGTGAAAATGCAAGCCACTGACTGGGAGAAGTTACTTAATAACACATATATCTGACAAAGGACTTATAATAAATAAGAAACAATGCAACTTAGGAGGAAAAAGGGTACAGTGTAATAAAAAATATGAAAAAAAATCTGAACAGGGAGTTCACATAAGAGGATATGTCAATAAACCTATGAAATGGTGCTCAGCATCACTGCTTACTACAGATGAGGAAATTTTTAAAACCCCAATGAGATACCACAAACAAGTGACAAGTATTGGTAAGGATGTGGAGCAACTGTACACTGCTGATAGAAATATAAATTGGGGCTGGGCGCGGTGGCTCAAGCCTGTAATCCCAGCACTTTGGGAGGCAGAGGCGGGCGGATCACAAGGTCAGGAGATCGAGACCATCCTGGCTAACATGGTGAAACCCCGTCTCTACTAAAAAATACAAAAAAACTAGCCAGGCGAGGTGGCGGGCGCCTGTAGTCCCAGCTACTCGGGAGGCTGAGGCAAGAGAATGGCGTGAACCCGGGGAGGCGGAGCTTGCAGGTGAGCTCGAGATCTGGCCAGTGCACTCCAGCTTGGGTGACAGAGCGAGACTCCGTCTCAAAAAAAAAAGAAAGAAATATATATATACCGTATATACTATAACTATATATATATATATATATATGTATATATAAATTGGAAGAATCATTTCAGAAAATTGTTGGGCAGCATCTACTAAAACTAACCAAATGTATACTCTATGAGCTGGCAATTTTACTCAAAGAGACATACCCAAGAGAAATAAGCATCTATGTCCACAAAAAGACAAGAATGTTCACTGCATTCTTATTCATGGTAGCCCAAAATGGGAACAACCAAAAGTCCATCCACAATAGAATGAATAAAATGTGCTATTATCACAAAATGAAAAACTACTCAGTAGTGAAAAAGAACAAATCACCACTGTGTGCAGTCAGTGAAGTTCACAGACATAATGTTGAACAAAAGAAGGCAGATACAAAACAATGCATGTTTAATGATTCCACTTATACGAAGTTCAAGAACAAACAAAACTTTCCCATGGTGACAGAGGTCAGAATAGTGGTTAACTTTGGGATGAGTAGTGGATTGCTTGGGAGGCAGTATGAAACGGCCTTTTGGGGTGCTAATAATGTTCTATGTGTTTCTATGAGTGAGGTCATACAAGTGTACATAGTTCTAAAAAGTGAGCTATACTGTTAAGACTTGTGTTATATAAGTTAAACCTCAATGAGAAATGTGTGTATATATATATGCATATATAAAAGTATGTTATATATTTATGTAAATGTGTAAATATAGATATTTCTATGTATGTATCTAATAAACATATATGTATATACACACAGGGATACGTACAGAGACAGAAAAAAGCAGCAGCTCACCTGGGGCCTGGTTGTTAAGGACACAGCTGTCATCATCTGACCTCTTTTATTCCTTTCTTGGGTAAAGATAAAAGTCTCAGATGCTGAAGGTGAAGAAAAAAACATTAATGGCGATAACTTTGTTGACCATAAGTCCTACATACAACCTCTGACCCATCCTGTTCTGAAGGCTATATAAATAACTGTTCATTAGTTATTGTTTATTATCAGTCTCACAAAGGCGAGATAGCAGGCACACAGAGAAATGCAAAAAGGAGGTAGAAACATCCAAGGAATGAGTGATTAAAAAGTGGACTGAGAAAACTGTAATTTCAGCTAATCCAGAGAAGATATCACAGGAAAGAAAACAGAAAAGGAAACTAAGGTAGACGGTGGACAGAATGTTATAGGCGGAAAAGAAAGTCGGAATTCTGAACAGTTAAGATCCCTGAAATCCATATAGTACAGATAAGAATGAGTTATATAAAAGAAATCCATTAAACACTGTAAGACCTCAGCATGTTTTTCCTCCTATGCTACTTAATATTAGAACAAGACCGTTTCTATGACTGAAGTAATAAAAGTTTAACAGACTTTGAAAATAGTTATTAGGAATATTCTGATGTCTCCCTACTACTATTTTTCCCCTAAATACAAGATATTCAGTTTTACAAAGGTGTTGGGAGTGGGTAATGAGAAAGAACACACTACCATATTAAAAGAATCCATCAACTTCATAATATGTCCCAAATACTCCAAGTTCCAAATGTTATAGTATAAGGAAACAAAACAATTTCATTTCTAAACTAGTTCCAACTCTCATTCTGGGTCATTTAATTAGTTCATCATTAGGAAGTAAGTCTTTTGCCTTTCAAGAGTGAATCATCGATATTTATGCATTAAAGGCAACACCTGAAATACAAAGAGCTGCCAAGAGGTGGATCAAAGATATTCAAAAAGCATATAAACACATAAAAGTGCATGTACTCATAGACCTTAAAAACAACTTCCATTCCAACTCCGTATCTGCAGTTTGCCATAAGTCTTAGGGTACTGCAACAGCATCAGACAAAAGACTATAAAGCCAGTGCACTGCCCCTCCCTCCAATGACTCTTCTTAGTGAATCCAGAAAGCCATTCAGGAAGGTAGAGGAAGCTGAAGGTGTCAAAGAAACAGCTGTCAGGAGACGACAGAAACAGCATCTTGGAAGTTAACAGGGAGTCCAGTAAGAAGAAATATTTATGAGTGTAAAGAGAAGTACTTTAAAAGAAAACACAATGTAAACCTACACAAGTAATGCTGCTAAATTCATGGATGGTTTCTGTCCAAGGAAGGGTAACAAAAGCAGTGATTCATACTGAGTAAATAGGTAACCCTTGTAGTTGTGGTGTCTAATTCTCTAAAATCATGATACTGTAATTGTATCGGCAATAAATGTCCCTTACAGTGGATACTTAATAGGATTAGCACATCAAACAAAAGGACTTAAGCAAAAAGGTCTGATGTGCACAGCTGACAATCTGTGAAAGGGAAATCATCTGGAAATAGAACTACAACAGAGACCACCCTACAAAACACAAAACACTCCCTATGGAAGTGTCTTCCTACAGGGAAAACTATGTGGAGGTGAAGCATAAATAACAAGCCACATTGGAGAACAAGTCACGCTCCCAACATAGTTGACTAATGGCAGGGACATCGAATGTTAACCTATGAACCTTGACAATTAAATTATGACAGTGGAGTAAAAGTTCAGAGAATGTAATGAAAAGAATATAATGAACAATGTTAAGAGGTCAAGAAATCTTTCGACATCTCCAATCCTGTACATAGAAACTATGTTAAACACTAGACACATATTAGGTGCATGATGGATACGACTAGTCCTTTTAGATTTAACATTCATATGAGCCAATCCAAATCTCAGGGCTCCATATTTTCCAAAATGGGACATCCTGAGGACGGGTAAGGAATACATTTTAGTATTCTCAAATTTTTGGTTGCCCTACAACAGTAACAAGTTTCAAGACTGGTGTACACTATGCCAGGCGAAAATAACTGATCACCAACTGATTTTCTGTGACCAACTGAAAACGGGGAAACTGACAAGCTGAGGGGTAGGGTTGGGGTTTCCGCATCCGGGGCAAAGACAAGGGGGCTGGAGCAATCGAGGGGCGTGTTCTGTTGCTAGAAGGTTCTGGAGTGTGGACAGTTAAAACTTTTTGTGGGCTTCGAAGTTAACATGTGAATGTGTGTCAGTATCTGACTCTGAGTGGGCCACGGGCTACCCCGGGTACAGAGAAACGAGGGGGTGGGAGTCGCAGCCAGCGTTCCGGGCCTCTGCCAGCGCCCCGTCTCGACGCTACCGAGCCAAGCTCTGGGATCGGCATGCGGACCCCAGTACCAACAGTAGCCACGCCCGCCTCCCTCGTGGCCGTTTCCCGTCCTCCTCAGACCCGCTCACCGTGGGCTCCTGACGGCCTCTGCAGCTTTTCAGCGAGCAGAGATGGCGGGCGCCACTCGCCGATCCTCACAAACCGAAACCTCACGCGACACAAACAAAGGCGGTCCCGGAAGTGCGTCACCACACTGACTGGCCAAGCAACCCATACACTCTCTGGATTTCTCTCTAGGACTCCTGGAGGACCCCACATCTTGGTGCTTCCATCCTAATTCCCGCGAGGAAAAGGGCACGCTGGTGAGATAGGCTCTTGGCGTTCCTCTAGAGCCCAGTTCCGAGTCGAGGCACCTTGCTCGTGACACTGCATCATCCTGCCAACCTTGAATACTGGCTTCCAGTGCCTTTATTACTGTGCTGCAATAACTGCAACTACAAGTCTTACCCAGAATATGCAAGAAAATGTGAATGGTTATACGTTTTACTGATCTTGTTAAATTTAGCATTTGGATTGTTATAGCATAATCAAAGAATCACACATTATACAACCAGGACTTCTCTTGAATTGCTGTAATGATTGCACTCCTAGAATGTGATGTGTTTCAATGCTGCTGACGCCTCTCACTTCCATACATTACCACTAGCAGAGAGGATTAGCAATGGACCATGGGCAAAGTGAGAGTGGTCAATTTACCCAAGAAATATTCATCCCCTGTCCAGCACAGCTTAACACTGTCCCAGGAAAACAGCGTCACTGCATCAATCAGAGGTAAAAAAGGATACCTATCATGATGAGTAACCTGTTGAAAGCCCTTAGAGGATATAGGTGTGGCCACCCCAGAGAACTTCCTGACATGCTGTGCCAAAGCCTGTGGCGAGGGTAGAGTAACTGCCTTGATACTAGCAGTGAAAGGTGTGAAGAATAAGGGACATTTGCTCCCACCTCCATTGTCCTTGAGTGTTGTGTATCACATGACATCACTGTAGGAAGACAAATGAGCACAGGCTGACCTCACATCTGCTGCAGGGGTTTGCAGTCTACCCCTAATAGCCCAGAGCCCTGAATTCACCCTGTGCCTGACATAAGTGAGAGCCACCCAAAGTCACTGCTGGCACCGTTCTGGTAGCTCAGTTCCTTTTCTTTATTTTTCAGTGTTTTTAAAAGTGTGATTCTTTTTTAAAAATCAAGAAATTCACCTCAAGATGTAGAAAACTGAAAAGAGCATGGCCCCACCCTTACAACAACAAAAAACAGCCAGATAATCTAAAATTTTCTCTTGAACACATCAGAAAGCTAAGATCTGGGGACAAACAACTTAATCTAAAATCTGATGTAAGAGAGGCACTTTCAAGGAGAGATGGTTGTAAGCATGTTTTACATAGGACAGATGCCACTGGATGCCATGTAAGCTGTTAAGAAGAAATCAGCTAAAATGTATAGTGAGTTGCTGAGGTCCAAGTATTGGCTAGCCTGAGAATATAGAGACTACAGAACTCCTGTGAACCATAGACACAAGCAGAATTTCCACCCTCTTGTATATTCTTCTCTATGGACATCATCAAATGTGTGCACACACTCATACACACATACAATTGACAGTAAGGCAAGAAGAATCTTATGAAAACCTCCCCCCTAGAAAAGACCTGAATCCGCATCCAGGTCCTTCTGCCGTATTTCCCCTACAGAACAAAAGCCCTAAGCCTCTGAGGATGAAGAAGCAAATCCTGTCACCCTTAGGGACTGGTTGAGATCCAGTGGAACTGAGGGGAGGAAAGAGAACAAAAAGCTCTCTATTCATGAAGTAGGGGTAGAATTACATCCTGGGTCCAGACCATAGAGGTCTCCTACAGCTGGGGATAGGGCAACATCACTTAATAGACCCCACCCTTAAGTCTCAGAGACACAGTGCCTACCTAAGATTAAAGCTGAATCACCACAGAAAATGCCATCCCGCCTACCATCATCAAAATATCAAATGCTGAGTCACTAAGAACAGCAGTCTGCTGCTAGAAGAAGGATAAGAACATGGAGAAAGACCCCTCTCTGAGGCACAGGAATGAAGGGAAGGTCTCAAGGTGAGAGTGGTGCAAACACTAAGAAAATCTCCTTTAGCAAACCATCCCACACACTAAACTCAAGGTAATACTGGAATAATTCGAAGCCTGTGGATAACCATAGCAACAAAAACACCTAAACATAGTTTAACTCCTGATTAGATCAACTCGAGCCTCCACAATAAAGATCTACCAAAAGAAAAAGTATGCCTGTTTCATTTTTGCCTTTGTCGCTACATGTATTTGTGTGTATGTATGTGTATGTGCATATATGAGTGTATACTATATGTGTATAGTATGTGTATATAAATATATATACATACATGAATATTTGAATGCAGCCAGAGAAAAAAGACACATTACGTACAGAGAAACACAAATAAGAATTACAGCCAATTTTGCATCAGAAACCATGCAAGCCGGAGATAATGTAGTAACATCTTTAAAGTACTGATGGTAGGTCGGAGAAAGGTCAGGAACTCGTCAACCCAGAATTTTATATCCCGCAAAAATGTTTTTCAATAATGCAGGAGAAATAAAGATTTTTTCAGATAAACAAAACAAAATTCATTGCCACCAGATCTGTACCGTAAGAAATGTTAACAGGTGTTCTTCAGGCAGAATGAATATGATACCAGACAAAAACGTGGACGTACACAAATAAATAATGACATCTAGAAATGTAAAAACGTGGACGTACACAAATAAATAATGACATCTAGAAATGTCAAGAAATGAAAATAAATATAAAATTAACTTTCTTCTTATTTTAAAAATTACTCTAAAAGATAAGTCACTGTCAAAAGAAAAATAATATCAAGGTACTATGTTAATACCATATGTAAAAGTAAGACATGACAAAAAATAGCACAAATGTTGGGAGAGAAGGTTTGGCAGTTTGTGTTGCAAAACCCATACACTACATGAGAAGTGACATAATATTATTTGGAAATAGACTCTAATTATAGATATATATTGTAAGTTCTGAAAATATGCATTAAATTTTTCAGTAGAAATAATAAATCAATTATGGGGATAACACGGAATCACAGAAAATCCTCAATTTGAAAGATTTAAAAGAGAGGAAAAAAAAGAACAAATAGAACAAATATAAAACAATTAGCAAATGATAGATTTTAATTCAGTCGTATCAATAATTATATTAAAAGTAAGTGCTCTAAAGGCACTAATTAAAAGACAGAGGCCGGGCACAGTGGCTCACGCCTGTAATCCTGGCACTTTGGGAGGCTGAGGTGGGCAGATCACGAGGTCAGGGGTTCAAAACCAGCCTGGCCAACATGGTGAAACCCCGTCTCTACTGAAAATACAAAAATTAGCTGGGCATGATGGCACCTTCCTGTAATCCCAGGTACTCAGGAGGCTGAGGCAGGAGAATTACTTGAACCAGGACCAGGAGGCGGAGGTTGCACCACTGCACTCCAGCCTGGATGATAGAGCGAGACTCTGTCTCAAAAAAAAAAAAAGAGAAAGAATATAAGATTTGATTTTTTTAAAAATGCAAGAATCAACTGCATGCTGCATACAAGAAACATGCTTTAAATATAAACACATAGAAAATGTTAATTAAAAAGATGCATGAGGTTCTAGGTAAGATATAATTAGCCTCTTCTACCTAGTTGTTTCTACTAAACGCAGATCTAAAACTTGGGTGGAATGCATACAGTAGGTATTTGACTCTGAAAGGTAAATAGGAGCAAGCTGTTTGAGGAGGAACAGAAGTGAAAATACCACAAGATCGACACTGAGCTTACCATTTTTTCTTCTCATATTCCCTAGCCTGAACTGTATATAGCCCAAATTCTGGAAGTGTGCATCAGCAGAGACAGAAGTAAGGGAGAAGCCCTCGAGTTCTATAATAGCTCAAGGAGTGGAAAGTAGTCATCTGATGCTCTGGAAGAGGATAGAAATCCTCTGATTTCTTTGCTTTGTACTTCCATGCCCCAGTCCCAAGTAATCTGTGCTGGGGATAGAAGCAAGACTAATGGGTGTTGTCCAAAACCTAAAATTCAGAGAGAGTAAGAATCTTTCTCTCTGATCAGAGGAGCTGTGATCTCAAGAGGGTGAGAGAAACTCAAGCTGCTTTTTTTGTTTCTCTGTCCTCTCACTGCTTAGTGTGACCATAAGGGAGTAGCATACAGTTTCAATTGCAAAAAGTTTGTAACAGAGAGGGCTAGATAAAACCTCAGCTTTCTACCTGGAGGATCAGAAAAGAGGGGCAAGGGCCGGGCAAGGTGGCTCATACCTGTAATCTCAGCACTTTTGGAGGCTGAGGAAGGCAGATCACTGAAGGCCAGGAGTTTGAGACGAGCGTGGCCAACATGGCAAAACCCCATCTCTACCAAAAATACAAAAATTAGCTGGGTGTGGTGGCGGACCCCTATAATCCCAGCTACTTGAGAGGCTGAGGCATGAGAATCACTTGAGTCCAGGAGGTGGAGGTTGCAGTGAGCAAAGATCGTGCCACTGCACTCTGGCCTGGGCAATGAAGTGAGACTCTGTCTCAAAAAAAAAAAAAAAGAAAGAAAAGAAAAAAAAGAAGGAAGGAAGGAGGGAAGGAGGGAAGGAGGGAAGGAGGGAGGGAAGGAAGGAAGGAAGGAAGGAAGGAAGGAAGGAAGGAAGGAAGGAGAGAGAAAAGCACGAATAGACCAGAAACTACTAGCGAAATTTCAGAGAAAGTTGAGGTCAGTATGACAATTTGTTAAAGTTATTTATAAACTCCTGGGTTTACTTGTGAGCTACACATGCGTGGATGTGACCCCAAACAACATATGTAATATGTAATACATCACCTCCCAAACCCCAGAATGGCTCCTCGGTAGCCTGCACAGGGGACAGATATGGATAGTATTACAAAAGTTTTGAAAATGAACTGATATTAGGATAAAAAAAAAAAAATCAAACAAAAATGGCCAGATTTTGCACCCTGAGCCCAACAGGGTTGAATTACTGCTTTTTAAAAAATTAGCACTATACTTAAAATTTAAACATACTTACGGGTCTCATAATACAGCATTCAAAATGCTTAGGATACAATGCAAAACTACTTGGCATACAAAAAATATACCCAGAAAAAATATTGTTTCATCGAAGAAAACAATCAACAGATGCTAATGTTAAGATGACACAAATGTTAGAATTATCTCAAAATGATTTTAAAGCACCTATTACAAAAACATTCAAACAATTAAGAGTGGGCACTCTTGAAATGAATGGAAAGACAGAAAATCTCACCAAAGAAATAGAAAACAAAAGAACCAAATGAAAAATTTAGAACAAAAAAAAAAAAAAAAAACAAGAAACAAGAAACTCAGTGTATGAGCTCAACGGCAGAATGGAGAGGACAGAGGAAAATAACAGTGAACTTGCAGACATTCATAGAAATTATCTAATCTGAAAAACAGAGGAAAAAGATGAAAAATGCAAGGTGCCCTAGGGGCCTATGAGGACAATATCGAAAGGTCTAACATTCACATCGCCAGAGTCTCAGAAGGGGAAGAGAAAGAGTGTGGTGTAGAATGAATATCTGCAGAAACGAAGGCTGAAAACTTTCCAAATTTGGTGGAAAAACATAAACCTACAGATTCAAACTTGGTGAATTCCAAATAGTATAAATATAAACCCAGGCCTAAATACAGCAATAATCAAACTACAGAATAAAAACTATTTAAAAGCTGAGCGCAGTGTCTCATGCCTGTAATGCCAGCACTTTGGGAGGCCAAGGTGGGAGGATTGCTGAAGTCCAGGTGTTTGAGACCAGCCTGGGCAACATAGCATGATCCTGTCTCTACAGAAAAAATTTAAAAATTAGCTGGGAGTGGTAGCATATGCCTGTGTTCCCAGCTATTCAGGAGGCTGAGGTGGGAGAATTGCTTGAACCCAGGAGGTCAAGGCAGTGAACCATGATCTCACCACTGCACTCCAGCCTGACCAACAAAGTGAGACTCCATCTCAAAAGAAAGACATGTATTTAAGAAAAAGAAAAAGCTTGGAAGCAGTCAGAAAAAAAATGCATTATCTATAGGGGAACAATGATTCACATTACTCTAATTTTAAATGGAACAATATATTTTAAAGTGCTACAAGAAAAGAATTTAAGCGGAACAATTTTTTGTTTTGTTTTTTTTTTGAGACAAGGTCTCACTCTGTCACCCAGAGTGGAGTGCAGTGGCACGATCTTGGCTCACTGCATCCTCCGCCTCTCAGGTTGAAGTGATCCTTCCACCTCAGCCTCCCGAGTAGCTGAGACTACAGGCATGCACCACCACCCCTGGTTAATTTTTGTATTTTTTGTAGAGACAGGGTTTCACCATGTTGGCTGGGTTGGTTTGAACTCCTCACCTCAAGTGATCCACCCTCCTCAGCCTCCCAAAGTGTTGGGATTACAGGTGTGAACCACCATGCCTGGCCATAAATGGAACAATATTTTTAAAGTGCTAAAAGAACTGTCCAACCCAAAATTCTATGTTCAGTGAAAACATCCTTCAGTCAGAAAAATACAATGCATTATTTATAGAGGAATGTTGATTCACATTACTCTAATTTTAAATGGAACAATATTTTAAAGTGCAAAAAGAAAAGAATTGTAAACCCAAAATTTTATGTTAAGTAAAAATATCCAAGGGCCAGGTACAATGGCCCACGCCTGTAATCCCAGCATTTTGGGAGGCCAAGGCCGGTGGATCACGTGAGGTCAGGAGTTCAAGACCAGCCTCACCAACATGACAAAATCCTATCTCTACTAAAAATACAAAAGTTAGCCGGGCATGGTGGCAGGTGCTTATAATCCCAGCTACTTGCGAGGCTGAGGCAGGAAAATCGCTTGAACCCAGGAGGTGGAGTTTGCAGTGAGCGGAGATCGTACCACTGCACTCCAGCCTGGGCGACAAAGCAGGACTCTGTCTCAAAAAAAGAAAAGAGAAAAGAAAAGAAAAGATCCTTCAGGATATTTTCAATGTTTTACTTTTTCAGGGAGGTCTTACTCTGACAAACATTTAAAAATAGCAAACCCAGGCTGGGCACGGTGGCTCACACCTGTAATCCCAACACTTTGTGGGGCTGAGGCAGGCCGATCTCCTGAGGTCAGGAGTTTGAGAACAGCCTGGCCAACATGGTGAAACCCTGTCTCTACTAAAACTACAAAAATTAGCCAGGTATGGTGGCGGGCATCTGTAATCCCAGCTACTCAGGAGGCTGAGGCAGGAGAATTTCTTGAACCTGGGAAGTGGAGGTTCCAGTGAGCTGAGATCCCCCCCCTGCACTCCAGCCTGGGCAACAGAGTGAGACTCCATCTC
>NW_016806413.1:3701155-3756155 GCF_001698545.2 Rhinopithecus bieti
AAAAAAAAAAAAAAAAAAAAAAAAAAAAAAAAAAAAAAAAAAAAAAAAGCAAACCCATCCCCAGCACTCACAACTCCTTTCCTTTAAGCATATATGATTTATTCCTTTTGCTTATAGCCTTTTCCTCCTGACAACAATATGAACTCAAACACAGTCAATTCACTGTTCTGTCCTCAGCATCTGGCACTTAATAGGCACTTGTGAAATACTGTGTCAAAATAGGCACTTGTAAAATACAGAAATATAGTGTAGGGTGACCACATACATAGTAGTCTGTAGACTATGTATTGTTGTCTCCCCATAGATACAGCATGGTCTGTCACCCCAAATTTGGTTTGGATGTCTAGACTTAAGACATCATGCTCACACCAAGGGGGTAGAAAAAGATTTACTACTCCCATCATGAGTAATGGCAGGCTGCCAAGCTGGTCTGAATGGCTAGAGAGAGCAGGAGAAAGCTCTTGTTTGGGTTTTATGGTGTTTGGAAGGAGGAGTTGAAGTGAGGGTTTCTCCATATGGGACAGGTAAGGAAAGCAGCACCTGAGGGTTTTTATCAGCTTGCCCAGATATGAAGCAGGTGGAGAAGGAGGAGTGATGGGGCTTGAAAGCCGTCAGCAATCAAACATCAAAAATGGAGCTAGACTCCTTCTTTCACTATGTAGCATGCAGTGTGGTCTTAGCATTTCCTCGTTATCTGGCTATTGGGGTAGACTAGTGCCTAGTAAACTCACATATACTCACCAACTATCACTGTATCTACTCACCCCAGTGCAGGGAAGCCTGAAGGCTATGGCAAAATCTGAGGCTAGAACATTTGAAGGCTCATTAAACATTTCCAAAAATAAATGGGATCACCTCTCTCCATACTCCTTTTGTCTATATGTACTGCCAAAGCGAAAACTAAACATTACCACTTCCTTGCTAAAACACCCTCAGTGCCTAATTCAGTTTCTCCAATCCCTCACCCAAGGATTTAGGACTCCACAGTATGCCCCAAATCATCTCCAACCTGGCCTCCCTTACCTCCCTGCCCACACATTTCACTGCAGCCACACTTAAATTTCATCTGTGCCATAAATATGTTCCTGCCTGTGCCTGTTCTCTCTGCAATGCCTGCCTGCCCTTCCTTTCTTTCTTTCCATATCCCCATTGCCAAATGTTCAGATGTCACTTTCTCCATGAATCTTTACTAAGACCTACAACTAAAATAACTTTCTTCCCCTAAATACATCTGTTAATAACTCAACCTACCCATCCCACTTACAGAAATTCTTCTCACATTTCCAGGTATTACAGACATTTGGTGCTTCTAAGAGACTCTTAGTTGTCCCTCAAAATGTTTTTCCCTTGTTGACAGAGATAAAACAACAAGAATAAGATGCTTGTATTTAACTGGTCAGATGAATGTTCAGAATAAAGGCATTTCCCAGATGCCTTTGCATCTAGACTTGGCCACAAAATGTGAAAACCAATGAGCATGTGAGTCAGGACTCAGCAATAGTAAGCTATCTTGGGCCACACACCCCTGTTCAAAATCTGCCTTTGGCTTTCCTTCATACTTATAGCAGAATCCAAAGTGATTACCATAGCCAAGTGGGTCCTATATGACCTGACCCCTGGCTCTGTCTTTGATGTCATTTCCTCCTATAATAGTTTCCTGGGGCTGCCATAACAAAATACCACAGGCTGGGTGGCTTAAACAACAGAAATTTATTTTCTCACAGTTCTGGAGACTGGAAGTCCAAGATCAAGGTGCTGGCAGGGTGGGTTTCCTCTGAGCCCTCTCTCCTTGGCGTGCAGATGGCTGCTCTCTTGATGTCTCTTCACATGGCCATCCCTCTGTGCATGTGCACCCCTGGTGTCTTTCTATGTTTCCTAATCCCCGCTTCTTTTTACTTGTTTTTTTTTTTTTTTTTTTTTTTTTGAGACAGAGTCTCTCTCTGTCACCTAGGCTCGAGTGCAGAGGTGTGATCTCAGCTCACGCAACCTTTGCTTCCTGGACTCAAGCAATTCTCCTGCCTCAGCCTTCTGAGTAGCTGGGATTACAGGTGTCCACCACCACGCCCAGCTAATGTTTGTATTTTTAATAGAGATGGGGTTTCACTATGTTGGCCAGGCCAGTCTCGAACTCCTGACTTCAGTTGATCCACCTGCTTTGGCCTCCCAAAGTGCTGGGATTATAGGCATGAGCTACCATGCCCTAATCTCCTCTTCTTATAAGGACAACAGTCAGATTGGATTAGGGCACACTCTAATGGCCTCATTTTAATTGTATTACCATTTAAAGGCCCTGTGTCCAAATACAGTCACATTCTGTGGTACCAAGGGTTTGGGCTTCTATATATGAATTTTTGGAGGACACAATTCAGTCCACCTCCCATACTGTGAACCCATCCCACTCTTAAGCATTGCCGTCTCAATGTCTCTCTCTCTCTCTCTCTACTTACACACTGCAAGCATGCTCCCTCCTGCCTCAGGCCCTTCCTATTTGCTATTCCCCCTACCTAGAATGCTATGCTCCCACTCATCAGCATATCTTGCGCCCTCATCAGAGTTTGTCTTTGACTGCCCTATCCCTCTCTATCCCCTTTCCCTGTTTTGTTGTCCTTCATAGCACTTACTATTACTTGGCATAACAATTTATACATTGTGGGGTTCTCCTTGTGTTAAAAATATACCTGGGATTTGTTTTAATTGGTTATAGTAATTAACAGACAAAGAAACAACTGCCTTTGAAAGAAGAATTTATCACATACAGCTCCCAAGAGAAGGGGCATGCCACACCATGCAGAGCCATATGGGGAAGTACCAGGCCAGTAGGCAGACATGTGAAGAAAATAATAGGAAAGGTCTTTATTATGTAGTGGCAGGAAGCTGTTAGGTGGGAATGTCCTCTACTGGGCAGGAAGTGAGACACAGATACTGGGGTCTATGGTTAGAGGTTTATAGTATGATTTCACATGCCTGTGAAAGCCTTACTGCAGGAAATATAAACAACTTTGACCTTTAGTTTGACCCTGTGATCAATGAATGCCAAATTATCAATCATATAATCTATAAATGTTGGTTAGAACCTCTTGCATTTTGATGTTTTGCCAATATATTCAAATATTAGTTTAATAAAGGATTAGATTCCCATATAACTGGTTTAGTTTGCCCTTCATGTATTTACATGTCCTAAGGGCACCTCTTGCTGCCACCACTGTGTTTCCAGGTTTCATCCTGTCCTCTCAGGCCAAGTGCACTTCTATGCATCTATCTCATCCTACCTGGGACTTCTCAAAGGTCATCCTGCTGGTGAATACAAATGGATACATCTTTGTCTTTGGACACAGATTCAATGAAATGCCTCCGTTGACTTACCTCAAAACTCAAGTGAACAGAAGTTTGAAGGAACCCAAGCTCACCTGATTCCTGGCTTTAAAAGACACAACTGTCAACCTCTGGCTTAATTCCTTTCATTGAGAAAAGTATGATTCTCATGAGCTAAAGGCAGTATGTCAGTAAGACTGGACTGATCACAACTCCTGAACAGAACCTCTACCCCAGGCTCTATTTTAACATTTGACATTGTATATTGGTGGCATGACTCTATGCTCACAAAAGGGAGATAACAGGCACCTATCAGAATGCTGAGGTGAAGCACAGATAAATCTAGGTAGAAACCTGAGAATACTGTAAGTTCCATGGATCCAGGCCCATAATCACAAGATCATAGGATCACAGGAGAGGAGACTGGAGAAATCAATGGATAGAGGATTTATAAGCCAAGAAAAAAAAACGGAGCCCCAAACTGAAATCCAAGAAGGGGGTCATGTGAACCCCAATTTGTAGCCAGTTGTTCAGAAGGATAAGTGACAACCTACTATTGTGATTGGCACATGAAGTGGGAGGCAGTAGTGTGTGACTTAATATGTGGGAACTAACCCTACTCCAAGTAGTGTCGAATTGAATCAAATCATAGGACACCCAGTTGGTGTTTGCTGGAAAACTGATGGTTGGTGGAGTGAAACCCCTACACATTTTGGTGATCAGAGGTGAAGTGTTGTATTAAGTGGTATGAGACTGGGAAAAACACTTTGTTTTTTTCTGTCTCTCACAGAACTAAAGCTTCCAAGAGAAGCATCAGAAGAGTGGAAGGTTGGGACCAGCAAACCACAAGTCCTAGGGCCCAAACTAGGGTCAAGTGGAAAAGAAGGGTATAATAGTGAAATGGCCCTCCTCTCCACTTCTGCAGCTCTAGTGATGTTGTTCCTACTCATTGTCACACTCAAATGGTTGCAGGATGAACATGGTCCTCTGGAAATGGAGTGAGTCCTTGGTAAGGCAAAGTGGCTGTCTCAGATTCTGCTTATTGGAGAAATTTCCCTTTTCTTGGCCCTCCAAGTTCACATCTGAAAGGAACATGAGGAAGGATACTCATTGAGAGGGTTGAAGGGGATACTGTTCTGACTTAACAAACCATTTCCTTTTGGCATGATATTGGGGACTCAGTTGACTGCATAAAACAGAGTGCTTTTACTTATAATAGAAACATCTGAATTATAGGTATAACCATAAAGCAAATTTATTGGTTCACTTAACAACAACAAAAAAACTCTACAGGTAGTTCGGCTTTCAAATGTGGTCTGATCCAACAGTTCATGTTGTCATTAGTGCCAGTGGTGCTACAGCTCTATTTCTCTGCAATTCTCTTGACTCTATTTTCTTCCCTCTTGTCCTCATAGTGACAAGAAAGTTAGCTACCTCTTGCTTCTGGAGCTATATGTAGGAGGCTCCACATATAGTTATGCAGTTTTTCCAGGAAGAACGTAGGGGCAGAAGTTTAAACTGTTCTGTTTGGCAAGCTGTGGTGCAAGCTGTCTGCACCCATAGGTAGAGTCAACTTTGCTTAGTACAGAGACTCCAAACTTGAACCTATGGGGCTGCACCTGCCCAGAGGAGTACCTATTTCTAAGTTCTCCACCTAGATCAAGCACCTTTTTCAGTCCCACAGGGGCTGTACTTTAATCTATTTTTCCACAGGGAAGCTTTCTTTTTAATTTGCACAAAGGCACTATATAGACTAGTAGTGGCCATGGCTATAGGCTATTGAATTTAAATCCAGGGGCAAAGAGAGGAAATCTTTCCCTTAAACTATTTTTTAAAGTACTGAGCTTCACTCTGGGGAAACCCTGGTCACATGCCCATCCCTAACCAATAAACGTAACAAAAGAAATGGGACTATTTGAATTGATTCAAGCCAGTCAGGGCTTAACTACTGGTAGCTGGTAGTGTAGTTAAACCCATCTTATATGGCTTTGAAATGTGGCTACCTATTAAAAAGAATAAAAGTGAGACTGAATGCTGGAGAAGCAACCAATCAAATCCACTGCATCACCTAGTATTGATTGCAGGGAAGTGAAAGGGCTTCTGTTTGCTATTGAGCACTACCAAAGATTTTGTTAAGATTTTTTTAAAATGTGGCCTTTCTGTTTCTGTAGTTTTGGTCTTTAAGAAATAGGATTAGGGGTTTGTCCCTATCCTCCTATATCTCCATTAAATCATTTCTGTTTCAGCAGTGACTTCAGAGAAGTTTTAAAAATTAAACTGGCAAGAAAAGGCAGAGTCCCATACCTCCAGATGCTACCTCAGTTACCGGTGCTTTAGGACAAGAGCAGTATTGCATCAGTAAGGCAGAGGGTGAGCAGCAGTAGCTGTTTAGGAGAAATTATGTTGATTTTCTATTCCCACTTTTGTGGTTCCTCTTTAATATCTTCTAGTGCTTTCACTCACTTTGACTAAGAGAGAAAATTAACTTTCCAAGTAGGCAGAGTGACTGACTTTACAAATGATTTGAGCACCCACTATAGACAAAAACTCTTCCTCTTAATAAATTTGTGTTCCATCCCTTGGTGTTCCCTTTATGCTGAAATGTATTCATTCGTTGTCACAGGCTTTTGCTTGTTTGCTTGTTTTTTCTAGATCCAATCCTAAATTCAGAGGTAGCAGGTTTTTAAAGGCTCCAAGACATGACTAACACACTTCCAGATGGTGTTGGTCTATACAAGGGTTTCTCCACAGCGGCACTATTGGCATTTGGGGCCAGACAATTCTTTTTTGTGATGTGACAAGAAAAAAAAGTCACATAGGTAGGGTAGGGAATCTGGAAGTTACCTCAGAAAGATGGGAAATTATCCATTAGAGAATCTAGAATTCAGAGTATATTTTCATCAAGTTTGAAAGGTGTATCATGATGATAGAGACAGGAGACAGCAAAATGCTGCCCAGGTCATTGTGCACATGGGGCTTGCCTAAACATGCCCATGGTGAAAAATTCCATCCCTCGACACATGCACAATATGGGAAATAAATCAAAGTGGAGTGGCTCAGACTAACGGCCCACATGCACTGACAGAATGGGGTGGAGCCACCAGGAATTTGTGCCTTATTTAGCGGGGAGGAGCCTGGCCTCTTCAATTCATGTGTGGTGGCCTGTTATTCAGTCTGTGAGGTGGAAAACCTGCATGCAGGACCCCTCTTTTTGTTGAGAATTTTTCTTTTCTCTTAATAAAATCTGCCCTTCTCACTTTTCAATGTGTCTGCACATCTAATAGTTCGTGAGACAAGAACCTGGATTTTAGCTGAACTAAGGAGCAAAAATTCTGCATCACTTTGGTGGCTCATCCAGGGACATGAGGAAAGGTGAGTAAAATGAAGACTCAAAAATCTGTTTTCATTTCTGAGCTTTCTCATCCTCGGACATCTGCTGAAGGTAGAGGAAACCGCAGTCTCCCTGCCTTCCACTGACACTCGCAGGTGGTTGGGAATGTCGGCCTCGTCCAACCCAGTCTTTTCTATGGTATTTTCCTTACTCTTGGCGGGGGACCGTAATGTCACCTATCTTTTCTTTTACAATATTGGGGGTGTTCCACCTCCACCTTAATGATCACAGGTATGTGCACAGGATGGACAGGTGAGTGGCAGCTCTCCAACCCTGCTCCCCTCCCAGTTGGGACTGGGGCACATGGCCCAAGGGCCCCATGCGGCTGGCTGGCCAGCATTCCCTACCATTCACCCACAGTGTCTTCCCCTCCCCCAGCCAAGGTGTCCAGCTCAGTCCAACAGCAATAAAATGTTTCTCTCCCTGTTGGAGAAACCCATCGTCATAAGAATAGGAGGATTTTCCCCCAGATATCTTTCCCACCCTGCCCTTAAGCTGTTTTTTTTTTCTTTTCTCTACCCTGTTGGCAGTTAACACAGCCCTGCACTTAAGCTGTTTTTTATCTTTCCTTTACCCCATCAGGAGTTAACTTTTATGCAAGAGGCTTTTTTTTTTTCCTTTTAGAAGACATTTTACTAGGCCAGGACCCAAATTCACAAGACATCATTTTCTCTCCCTTTTTGGAGGAGGGCTCAATTTCACAGCTTCACCTTAGTATTTGGCTTATGCTAACCAAATACAATATACAAATATGTAACCCCCAAGACATATCTTTGTTGCAAACTCAATTCCAAGCTTATAAACTTGAAGGCTACTGACAGCATGGGAACAGGGTGTACGTAGGCAAGAGTGGATAATCCCACCACCTAGACCCCTGTTAACATGGGTGAAAGCCGCACTGACACCCATGGGCAGCACCCTTTCGTGGTCAGTGGAACTTAGGGATATAAGGATGGAATAAGTAAAGAGGATCCTTGTTCCTTCTCTTCCTCACATACCCCAGGCATTTGCTAGGAAGAGAAAGGAACCAGGAACACCTGCTTCCCTCTTTCTAGACAAGAAGCCATTCATCTTCAGTCTAGTTGGCTTGGAATGGAGTTTGCGGGATGGGGACCCAGAAGCCTGCCATGCCGGCAAAGGGTAAAAGTTTTTTTTTAATCAGTCAGGCCTTTGGCCTCTCTCTTCCTGTGCAAACCAATAAAAGGAATGCTAAGGATCACTGTTTATATTCCCTGTAAAGTTCTGATTAATGAAAAAGGATTTATGAGGTTGATCTTAAGCTGTAACCAACCTGGTGTGCTTTGCATGCCTTAATTGAGACTTTTTGGTTTGACCTGTGAAATTACTTTCAATAAAGATCAAAAGCCAGAAATATTGGCTGCTTGGTATGGCTAAAGTCGGGCAATAAGGGATTTAAAAGGATTTTATTAAAGAACACTCAGCTAAATTAAAAGTGGATATCCAAGGCTGGGCAAGATGGCTTATAACTGTAATCCCAACACTTTGGGAGGCCAAGGTGGGCAGATCACCTGAGGTCAGGAGTTCGAGACCATCCTGGCCAACATGGTGAAACCCTCTCTACTGAAAATACAAAAATTAGCTGGGTGTGGTGGCAAGTGCCTGTAATCCCAGCTGCTCCAAAGGCTGAGGCAGGAGAATTACTTGAACCTGGGAGGCAGAGGTTGCAGTGAGCCAAGATCATACCACTGCACTCCAGCCTGGGCAACAAGAGGAAAACTCCATCTCAAAAAAACAAAAGTGGCTATCCAAGTTCTAGGTATATTTAAAAGGCCTTTATGTTTTTCTCTTCTTGGATCTTGTTTTGCTGGAAAAAGATTTTTTTTTCTGTCAACTGAATTATTTTCTCCATTTTGCCTTGCCACCCTTAATGCATGCATGAGAGACCCTAAGATAATTTCTAAAAGCCTGAACTCCTTGGGAAAAATGGAAAAGGCAACACAAATTCCATTTTGGGAGAAACCTCTGCTTTCCTCATGGAACCCCAGGAATTAAAAGCAGATCCCTCTCAAAATCTATTTTTGTCTTCTAGCCATACCTGTTTATTGGGCCCTGGAAACAGCATGATTTCCTGGCCATGCTCTTAAAGGGCCCATGCAGAGGCCAATAATCCAATTAGGAGATTGGTAAACAAAAAAATCTTATAGCTACTGATCTTCTTCTGTCTATGTAGTTATATATGTGTTGTGTGTGATGTCTATTAAAAAGAGCTCTAATTAATTGGCATAAAGAAAAATAAGTGCTTAGATCAAATATATTTTGAAGGAAAAATAAGAGCTGTAATGCCTCCTGGTTCACGTGACTTTAATCTTTGAGAAATAAAAACAGTCTTAAAGATTATTGGTAAAATATAAATGTCTTCAAAATGTAAATATGTGATCTAAATTATGCAGTTCAGATACTAGGTTTGCTAAATGTTTTAAAGTTATGAAGTCCTTCTTTGGCTTTTGAGAACTGTTCCACTTGACTGCTTTACAGCTTGGTAAGGCCTGGGGACATATAGAATTAACCACTCCTCTATGCTGAAAAGAGTCAAGCCTGACCTGCCACTAGAACAGAAGTAAAACAACTTACCAGGCTTTACATTAAAGTTAAGAATTGCTAAGAGTTATCATTATAATGTGTAATTGAGACTCCTGAAAATAGATTTACATGCAAGGTGTGTAAGAACAGTAAAATGTATTTTTAGTAAAAGATTATAAGAAGGCATGGAAATGTAAATTTTTGCCTAGGGTTAAAGGATTGTTTTAAATTAGATAAGATAAAGCTAAAGGTTTAAACAAGTTATGAAAGGTTTCTAAAAGCTAATCTTGCAAAAGAAATACTGTGTGTGAACATTAAATTCAACAGGGTATTATATGGTTTTCTGTAAAATTGAGAATTGAAATAAAAGTACAACAAGATTTTCTTAAGGCACTAATCTGCTCTTTAGCAAAATGTGTAACAGGTTATAAAAGGTTTATAAGAATCTTCCCTCATGGTCAAACTGGTCAAGATTTGATAGAATGGCCTTTAAGATTTCATTTTTTAAATTGGGGTTGATAATGCAAGGGTGAAATTTGGTTTTCTCTCTCTTGAACAGGATTTTCATGTAATAGTAAAGGCTAATTAAAGGTTTTAGCTTTTTCAAATTTTTGAGTTATCATTTTGGCAAAATTAATTACTTATAGTAACCTGGAATTCTATTTTTTTTTTTTTTTTTTTTTAAATTTTTTTATTTTAGTCTTGCCCTGTAACTTTTTTTTTTTTTTTTTTTTTTTTTTTTTTGTGAGATGGAGTCTTGCTCTGTCACCCAGGCTGGAATGCAGTGGCACCATCTCAGTTCACTGCAATCTCCGCCTCCTGGGTTCAAGTAATTCTTGTGCCTTGGTCTCCTGAGTAGCTGGGATTACAGGCACCTGCCATCATGTCCAGCTAGTTTTGTTTTTTTCTTTTCTTTTCTTTTCTTTTCTTTTTTTTTTTGATACGGAGTCTCGCTCTGTTGCCCAGGCTTGAGTGCAGTGGCCGGATCTTGGCTCACTGCACTGCAAGCTCCGCCTCCCAGGTTTATGCCATTCTCCTGCCTCAGCCTCCCGAGTAGCTGGGACTACAGGCGCCCGCCACCTCGCCCAGCTAGTTTTTTGTATTTTTTAGTAGAGATGGGGTTTCACTGTGTTAGCCAGGATGGTCTCAATCTCCTGACCTCGTGATCCGCCCGTCTCGGCCTCCCAAAGTGCTGGGATTACAGGCTTGAGCTACTGCGCCCAGCCAGTTTTTGTATTTTTAGTAGAGACAGAGTTTCATCATGTTGGCCATGCTGGTTTCAAACACCTGACCTCAGGTGATCCACCTGCCTCGACCTCCCAAAGTCCTGGTATTACAGGCGTGAGCCACCATGCAGGGCCTGGAATTCTATTTCATAACATCAAGTGTTTTAAACATCTAACATATGTGACAGGCTTCCCAAAATCAAATTTCAGCTTCAAGGTTCTTTCCCTATCCCTTGCTGTTGGATGCTACAGAGGGCCCCTGAAGCATCCAGAAGAGAGGTAAACAGGATTATTTGACATGTTTATGTACATGGAATTGTCAAAATGATGTTTAATCTTCATATTATATTTTAGTGAATATTAATATTATATGCTCCAAAATTGTATGGGATGTCTACAATTCTAATGTCTGAGTATATGCTATCAATCATAATTAAGGTTATTATGTTATTGTAAACCACAGAGATAACCAAATTTTGTCAATCATGTTTTTAACTATAACTACCCTGGACATTTTGTCATTCATAGACAATTGTCTTGTTTTGATCCTCTTCAAAGGATAGTTTATAACCAGCCATAAGGCTTTGACAGGTGCTCTCAAATGCAGGTTTCTGATAACCTTGGAGATTGTGACATTGGAATGAAGGAAAACATGCAGGACGCATGAAGGGCTGAAATGTTAATTAATATCAAACAGAACAAGAGTTAACAGAACATACTGAACTAAAAGAAAACTGAAGTCATCTTTTTTTAAAGTTTTTGCTCGAAATGTTGCTTATCCTTGTTTTGTTTTCAGAGTCAAGGAAACTTATTTTGAGCCATTTATAGCCTTTAATAATTGAGTATGGTATACTCATGTGATCAAAATTTGGAGCATATTTGTTTCTCTCCTACTTGCTTCTCCAGAATTTGGAAACTAGTTGTGAGTATTCTTAATTTATAGCAATATAGTTTTTTGCATCAGTGCAATAAGAATCACTTTCTTTTGCAACAGGACACCATTGCAGAAACTGGTTGCTTTACCAAGGCTTTGATTGGAAGGGTATGCTTCCCTTTTAGAAATCAAGCTTGACTTAAAGAGCCGATAAAAGCCCCTTGGGAAAACTGACCTCATACCTTGTCTACACAGTCCCCATACAGGTTTCCTAACCTGCAGTGAGTAAGGAATGTCACTTTCTACAAGGCCCAGGAACCCCATATTCTTGGGACCTCAAGAAGAGAGGAATTCACCCAACTCATAGGTATGTGAGGGTACAAACCCATGGCTGGGCTCAGCATTAAAAATCCTAAGATTCCTTGCAGAACAGAATTCCATCAAAGCCAATGTTAAAAGCCTATGTAAAAATAATTATTCTTGCTGCACTTTATGCAAATAATCAGGCCAAATACAAGACTAAAGTTTAATTTGCAAACAACTCCATCCTATTGTGATTTATTTTAACAAAATGAGAACTGGAGAGAGAAACTATGTTTCAAGATGTATACATTTGTCTTTAGATTCTAGACTCATTAGTTGTTAAGTTTTTTGCACACATTTTAAACTAACGCTGATTATTCCTGTGAACCAACCAGCAATCTCCGGCTGCAGCTCAGGAGAAGCAAAAGGGATGAGTAATGTAAAAATCTGAATCAATATTCTAGTTCTGGGCAATTACCCTGCAAATCCTGCCAGATGATTAGAGTAAGTAAGGTGCTCATAACCCGGAGGTATCTTTTTTGGGAAAATAAGACCAAGGTAGCTAACCAAAGCCAAGCCCCATACACCCAAATCTTAGCAGGCATAACTATAGCTACCAGTTATCTGGGTGTGTCCACAGTTTTAGGATTTTTTTTTAGCTGTCCTTACCATCTCCCCTTTGTTTCATTTTTATTATGTCTTCTAATAACCTAGTTTGTCTCTTCTCACCTTCAGGCCATTGAACTCCAAACGTTCATGCAATCGGAGCCTCAAACAATGGCTACCTTTTACCAGGGACCCTTAGATAGGCCTCAGGGAGATCTCACTGCTGTTTTCCCAAAACAGTGCCCCCATCAGCAGGAAGCACTTAAGATTGATCACTATCCTTATCCTTATTCTAAGAATAGATGTACTTATCCTAAGTTAGATGTACTTCTTTAGAGGGGGAATGATAAGAGTCAGGAGACAGCCAAATGCTGCCCAGGTCATTGTGTACAGAGGGATTGCCTAAACATGCCCATGACGAAAAATTTCATCCCTTAACACATACACAGTTAAGAGAAATAAATCAATGTGGAGTGGCTCAGACTAAGGGCCTGCCTGCACACTGGGAGAATGGGGTGGAGCCACCAGGAATTCACGCACGGGTAGAAGACTGGGCTCTTCAGCTCATGTGTGGTGGCCTGGTAATTCAATTTAGTGAAGAGAAAACCTGCATGCAGGACCCCTCTTTTTGTTGAGAGTTTTCCTTTTCACTTAATAAATTCTGCCCTCCTCATTTTTCAGTGTGTCCCTGTGCCTAATTTTCCTGGTCATGAGACAAGAACCCGGATTTTGCTCAACTGAGGAAAAAATCCTGCATTAATGGTATGATTTAAAGCATCAGTTAGTTAGTATGCATGAAATTAACCTTAGGTCATGAGAGCCACCTATTTATTTAATTTTTATTTTTATTTTTTGAGATGGAGTTTCGCTCTTGTTGCCCAGGCTGGAGTGCAATAGCACAATCTTGGCTCACTGCAACCTCCACCTCCCAGGTTCAAGCAATTCTCCTGCCTCAGCCTCCTGAGTAGCTGGGATTACGGGCATGCACCACCAAACCTGGCTAATTTTTAGTAAAGATGTGGTTTCTCCATGTTGGTCAGGCTGGTCTTGAACTCCCAACCTCAGGTGATCCACCTGCCTGGGCCTCCCAAAGTGATGGGATTATAGGTGTAAGCCACCACACCCAGCAAGAGCCACCTATTTAGATGCTCAATTTCCAAGCAACTGAGATAAAACTGAGAAGCTTATGAGACTACTAAGCAAGAGGAAAAGGTGACACTGAGGAGTTGTATGAGAAAACAATGATTTCAAACACAAGACGGTATTAGTGTGGCTAAGTTGCAAATAACAGAAAACTCTAACTCGTTTGATAGAAGATGTTTATTGGCTCACACAGCTGAAAAGTTCTGAGGTAGGTCTGCTTCAGGTAAGGTTTGGTCTAGTGGCTCAAAAGATGTCACCAAGAACCTAGTTTCTCTCTGTTTAGTCACTGTCTTCTTTGGTATTGGCTTTAATCCTCAGTCTCCATATGGTAGCATCTGGAAGCTTGAGATCTCCCCTTTTAATAGAAAAAAAAAAAGTTGCTATAATTCTAGGCCTCACATTTTCCTATGTGCCACAAAGAGGACAGATAAAATCTCCTCTGGTAGCTCTCAATGAAGAAAAGCCTCTCTTTTCCACAAAACCCAGTATCTCCTCATATCACAATGGCTCTGTGGCCAAGGGGATGGGATAAGCTGATTGACACAGCCAAACAGGGTCCACTCATGAAGATGGTGGTGGTGCTAAACCACATAGCTGAGAAAGGATACCTTCCCAAAGAATACCTGGGTAACTCTTCCCAGAGGGAAGGGGAAGAGATGATGGAAACCAATAAAAGATGACCACTTCTAAAAATGTTGTTTTATAAACTCTGATTTCAAGTAGTTAGTTAATTCTATAATTCCTAACTTTCCTGTGTAGACTCTACATGTTCCTCATGTTTGTTTTCTCTCTGGTCCTGGACCTAGGAAGGGCATTTCTGACTCTGATGCTGATACTGGATTATGTGAAAACTTTTCAACTATTGACTGGATGAAGCTATCTAACAAAGCATTAACCACCACCAGAAAGTGACCATTTCTCCCTCCCTTGGCAGTGGCCTCACAGTTTATTAGAATGTAGGCTATCATGGTAGTGAAGGATGCACAGACTGGGAGAGGATTTAGGATAGGAAGCAGTGAGAGGGGCTGGAACTATATAAATTTTTATGAAAAAAATCTCCAGTTGAGTTTACATATTCCCAATCCCAGAATGATGTCTCATAAAACAAAGGCAATCAGGTCTCTTAAGACCTGAATTGGCCAGGCGTGGTAGCTCAGGCCTGTAATCCCAGCACTTTGGGAGGCCGAGGCAGGTGGATCACAAGGTCAGGAGAGCGAGACCAGCCTGGCTAACATGGTGAAACCCCATCTCTATTAAAAATACAAAAAATTAGCCAGGCATGGTGGCAGGCACCTATAGTCCCAGCTACTCAGGAGGCTGAGGCAGAAGAATGGCATGAACCCGGGAGGTGGAGCTTGCAGTGAGCTGAGATTGCACCACTGCACTTCAGCCTGGACAACAGAGCAAGACACCGTCTCAAAAACAAAAAAATTAGAAAAAAAAGAAAAAGACCTAGATTACCCTCTGCTGTTTCCCTAAATTACTTTGGTGGCCTCAAAAGGAAAGTAACTTCTGAAGAAAAGGTCCTAGAGTTGATAATGTAACTGCAATGTTGCTTCCATCAAATAAGGTTTTCAGTGAGACAGAGTTATAAAAAGCAGTACTAATAAACACTTGTTTATTAGTATTGTACAAAGAGTACCTACAGAGATACACAACCAGTAGGAGTGATTGCCTCTGGGGAGAACTCAAGAGATAGGAATGACAAGGAAATTTACTTTTCACTGAACACCCTTTTCAACTATTTCAATTCTTTTTTATCATGAGCATGTTATATCTAGTCAAAGATTAATGTTTCAGGATTTGAAAAACAAAAGAAATGCAGCGCTGGTCCTCAGAGTCATTTAGCTGGAGTTAAGACTAAGAGACTTGAGACTATTAGAAAAATATAAGATGGCACATAATTAAACACTAACTTGGGTGGTATTGATTACAAGTAGAAGAGGAAGAGAGATCTGCTTAGTTGAAGGAGCTGGATCTGAGTGATGAAGGGAAACTAGAAGCACAGGAAAATAAGCAAATCAAAACGGGCAGAGACATAAATATGTACAATTAAGTAAAGAACAGTAAACTCTGCAGTCAGAGAGGCCTGGCTCCAATTTCAACTCTATAACTTACTGAACAACCCTGAATGAATTTTATAACCTCTTTCAACTCAGATTTCTCATTTGTAAAACAGGGAGAAGAGCACCTACCTTAATAGGATTGTTATGCATAATGTATGTAAAGTGGTTAGCACCTGATACAGAGTAGCTGCCCAACTAAATGATGCCTTGTACAAACATCATAGAACAGGGGGACCAGTCTTGCTAGACTAAATGTTCAAAACGGCAAGATAATACTGGCTATTAAAGTTAAGGGTTACAGCAAATTGTGAACAGTCATCTCATTTTGTCTCTGGGGTTCCTGCAGCATAAGAATTATAAACAAGTATCACCATTATGCACTCTCTAAAGTTCAAGGTGGTGAGAGATTTGACAGTTATAGGGCTTTTCTCTAGCATGGCGCCTCTGGTGCTTAATTAAGACAGAATTCTGACTGAAGGCCTTCCCACAGTCATTACATTTATAGGGTCTTTCCCCAGTATGGATTCTTTGATGTCGAATAAGGTGTGCCTTGCAAAAGAAGCTTTTCCCACAGTCAGTACATTCATGAGGCTTATCCCCAGTGTGGACCCTCTGGTGCTGAGAAAGATCTGAGTTCCACATGAAGCCTTTCCCACAGTCCTTACATTCATAAGGCTTCTTCCCAGTGTGCATTCTCTGATGTCGAAGGAGGGCTGGGTTTCGAGTAAAGCTTTTCCCACATTCCTTGCATGTATATGGTTTCTCACCAGTGTGGATCCGTTGATGTTGTGTAAGGCTTGTGTTCTGACTAAAGCCCTTCCCACATTCCTTACATTCAAAGGGTTTCTCTCCAGTATGTATTCTCTGATGACGAATCAGGTTTGACTTCCAAACAAAGGCCTTAGCACATTCTTGACATTCATAGGGTTTCACCCCACTGTGAATTCTCTGATGTGCAATGCAATGTGATCGAAAACTGAAAGCCTTCCCACATTCCTTACATCCATAGACCTTTTCTCCATTATGAGTTTTCTGGTGTTGATCAAAGTCCTCACTTTGATCAAAACACTTGCCACATTCCTCACATACATAGAATATTTGCTCACTTAGAATTTTGTGATGTATACCAAGGAGGTTATTGACATCAGTATTCTCTGAACTCTCTTCTACTGAGATCATCTCATCCTTGACAATCACTTCTATAATATCATTTGAAGAACTTTCCATACTTCCCCCATTGAGGTAACCAGGCCATCTCCCTAACCTGCTTTTCTCTTCACAGGTTTTCCCAAACCATAATTCCCGGGATCCACACCACCAAGGTCCACTTGATAGGACCATGAGGTCCTGTGCTTCCTCAAGAATTTCCTCCTTCAAGATAAAATCTTCTTTCTTCCTCTTCAACACACCCTCTGAAAAAAGAAATCAGAGCTTCAAATGTCATCATTATCCATGACAGAGCGACAAAGGTCACCAAGTGGTATTAATATGTCCACTTCTCTCCAACTGCCACCTGTCTCAGTGGCCCTGTCCTAGCTGAAAATGGCAAAAACAAGGCTAATACACAGAAAGAAACCAAAAGTAAAGACAGCAACTAGATAGAATCCCTGAGGGCTATGATTCCTGGCACCAAACCAAGTACCAGACTAGGCTCTCAGAAAACAGATGAATTGAATCTAAGGAAAACAAAGTCAGAATTCCTCCTAGGTAGCTGAGTACAGTTTGTAACATGAGAAGAACAGGCCAGGACTTAGGGCAGAGGACCTGTTCAGAAATAAGGAATCCTTAGTGGTATACCTGGGAACCTGGGCTTGTCACACACAGCAGACAGTAGCAAGAATGAGCTTCCTCATATTTTTCAACACTAAAAGGAAGTATAGTCTTCTCTTTCAATCCAATCACCAAGTTCACCATGAAACCATGGAAAGTGCCTTCTCAAACTACTCCAGGCAGAACTGGGTAAAGACTCCCTCCTCTTTGTTCTCATAGTGTCTTACTCACATTCTATTACAGCTTTATCATTTTTCTGTAATTATAAATTTATGTATAATGTCCCATGAGACTGTGAGTCCTTCCAGGATAAGGGCCATATATGACTTGATTTTTTTATCCCTAACAACTACCACAATGAGTAAAACACAGCATCTACATTAAAAATATTGGGTGATTATAGCAGCCAGATGGGGCAGGCCATCTGTTCAGTTTAAGCCTAAGACAAAAGACCCATCCTAATTTAATTAAATTAATTGAGCTTGTCCTAATGAAAGTTGGAAGCTTAGGGTTTAAGTTTTCTCTTAATTGGCTGATTTGGGGATTTGGCCCCCAAATTTTTTAGAACATGAATGGCAAAATGGACTTTTACATCTTATAAAAGACAGGAAAAGGTGTGACTGAGAGAAGAATGCTCATTTCCCTCTCACTTACCAGGACAAATTAGGCTTGGACCCTCTTTTTGCAGTTTCAGGTTTAATGGCTCTTCCACCTGCTCAAGATGGGAAATCTCAGCAGGTTTTAGAAATGGATATTCTGCCAGGGTCAAGATACAAATAAGGCTGGTTCAGTCAGAGGAGTGAGGCCCATCAGGAAAAGAGCAGACATGGAAGTGGTAGGGAGAGAATAAAGGTGGGTGAAAAGACTGGTAACATAGATAAGCAGAAATTTGAAGGTATAGAATAATAAGGATAGGCTAGGCATGGTGGCTCACACCTGTAATCCCAGCACTTTGGGAGGCCAAGGTCGGTGGATCACCTGAGGTCAGGAGTTCAAGACTAGCCTGGCCAACATGGTGAAACCCTATCTCCATTAAAAATACAAAAAAAATTAGTCAAGCATGGTGGCACACACCTGTGGTCCCAGCTCCTCGGGAGGCTGAGGCAGGATAATCACTTGAACCCGGGAGGCGGAGGTTGCAGTGAGCCGAGATTGTGCCACTGCACTCCAGCCCGGACGACAGAGCAAGACTCTGTCTCAAAAAAATAATAATAATAACATAAAGGATAGAAAATACTGGAACAGAGAAGTTGCAATTCCATCAGTTCCCAAAGATATGAAAACATGTAACTCACTTGAAAATGTCAAGAAGAAATAGAAAAGACTAAGGCCTCTTTGTCACCTATCCCTAGGAGGTGAAATCAAGTTCACATAGAAAACAATCAGGATAGGATGGAATTGCAATGAGCTATTCTTGAGGACTTCCTGTCTAGGCAGGCTATTCTGGGAAACCATAATATCCTAGTTTCCTTTCTATCCATTTATTGCTTTCTCATTCCACAAAGATTCAATGGATGGGGTCTCTCTATGGCATCCATAAGAAATGGACTCACACCCTCACTCAGCCACTTCCAAAAGTCACTTCCTACTCAATTACAGACATCTCTGTTCACAGAGATCTATTCTAATACACCTTACTTCTGCTTTTGCTAGAACTGTCGCTTTGTAACTTTCATCCAAAACCTCCTAAGAAACAGATCAATTCTACACCTTCAAATGACAACCTTTTCTGTTGCCAAATCCAGAGACTATGTATCCTCTGAGTATTAACTTCTGTAAGACAAAAGTGGACTTTGAGTAAGGAAAGGTATGTGCCAAGAAGTCAGCTGCAGGTCAGAGAGTTAGAATGCTGCGCAAGGAGTAACTTAGCTGTTAGTTTTCTACCTAAAGCAAAACAAAGCAAAGCAGAGAAATTCCCTTAGGTGGTGAGGAGAGGAAGCACTGAGAATGTAGAAGACACTGTGGTGGTCTTCCCACACCCATTCCACTCATCCCCACTGCAAAGTAGCTATGCCCTTTGTAGGGAGCTGGAGTGGGGAGTTGGGTATCCCAGCTCCACTCCCTAGGGTAGGCTCTGACTTAGATAAGCCAAGCAGGTTAATCCCATTCCACTCGCTACATGGGAGACTGATTCAGAGATCGGCAATTCAGACCAAGTCAATCAGTGCACAGTAGTTACCTTGCCACAGTGACTGATTTAGAGTTGGCATATGACTTAAGGTAGTCCATTACAGCATACTTGGCACTTTGATTCACAATGTTTAAAGCCTAAGGAAGGCCTGCCAGGTTTCTTCCCCTAGGTATGAAGCAGCAGAGTCCTGTTACTACCACCAATCACCTTACAACCAAAAGGGGAGCCAGACTGTAGACAAAGCCAACACATACAGAGACAGAGCAGAGAATGTAATTCTGATCAAACTGTACTTGCAGCCCATTCTACCTCAGACTTCCCAGTTACATTAAACAACAAATTCTTCTTTTTTGTTTAAGCCAGTTTGAATCAGGTTTTAATACTTGCAGTCAAGAATACTCTAATATGAAAAGACACAACAAGGAATTGTGAGAATGAGGAAACTGGGAGCACAGCTCAAGTCTCACTGTGCCCAAAGAAGAGCCCTATGGGAAGATGAAATGGGGCCAAGGAGGCAACCAGGAAACACAGTTATCACTAGGAAACTAAGAGTAAGAAAGTCCTCTTGGGCCTAAAGTAATCCCAGGGCTTTCCCCTGAGGAACAGGAACTATTTGGCTGAGGGTTGAGAGTTCTTGGTTTCTAAAGATAAAGATGGCCATTACATCCCAAGCTGGAAGACTGTAAACAGGCCAGGAAGCAGAAAGGGCACCAAAGATCGGAGTAAACAGGAAACTCATGGGTCAAAGATACATCATAGTCATGATAACAGCAGAGATGGGGAAGAGGCAAAACAGGTTAATGAAGATGGCACACAGAGGAGTCAGGATGAATAAAACAAGGACTCAAGAAGATGGAAAACTATGGGAACACAGAGAAGAAATGGAATCCCACTAGTGTCCACAACACTAGGTTAAAAGAATATCTATCTATGACATTTTAAAGATCATGACAAGCAAACTGGTCAGATGACCGGCATGTGTGCCCTCACTCACCTGAGGAGATGCCCCTTGGGTCCTCTCCATCCAGAGCTCCCCAAGGAACTGGAACTCCATCCAGAGCTTCCCCTCGCTCCAGCTGGGAAATCAGAGCTGGTTTGGGAAACGGAAATGCTGCTTAAGAGGAAAAAAATGGGACAGGCAGGTGAGTGGTGTGACACAGAGTAATCCCAAGGCTCCTCCCAGGCCAGTGTCTTCAGGGACAAGAGGGGAAAAAAGGGAAACAACTAGGAAGAACAAGAAAAGGAATTTCAGGGGAAAGAACAAGAGAGGGGCCAGGAGACTTACAAAGGTCAGGAAGTTGACAGTAACTGTTTATGAGTTAGCAAATGGATGATTTCACTCATTGAGGAATTGCATCCTCAATTCTTACCTGTCCTCTCCCTCCTAGAGCTCTCATGTTCAGACATCCTCATGAGGATGCTAGGAATTGGCCTGGATCTTGCAAACCGAGAGGGCGGGGAACTGAAGGCTCAGTGGGGCACTGTGAATCTGCTCTCTTCTCACTATACCCACAGCACAAGGGTAGGGGTTGAGCAGCTCTCACTCTGGGGCAAGGAAGTCCTGTATAAGGCCCAAACTGATACCAGGACTTCCTACTTCCCAACGACTGCTGAGGTTGGGTCACTAAAAATCCAAGAGCCTGAAGCTGCCACTGAGCTGAGGGTTATCAGCAACTCCTGAGCCTTTGAAGAAAAAGGAGCCAGCAAATTCTGAAGGGTGGAGGCAGGGCCCAAAGGGAGACCCTTACCCAGGGAAGCCACAGCCCCATAATTCTCCAGCATCACATCCCTGTACAGGGCTCTCTGAGCAGGGCCCAGGCCGATCCATTCATTCTCAGAGAAGTAGACGGCCACATCCTCGAAGGTCACTGACTCCTGAAACAACATGTGTTTAAATGCCCTAGGACAACCTCAGGACCAGGCCAGGAGGAAGGGGAGACAGGGCACCAAAAGGTACTGTGGGGGGTGCCTGTGGGGATTCTGGATTCTGAATGTCTACAGGAACTCCATCAGCAGATGATTTTTGCCTCCTATGTACAAAGAGACAGGGCATCAGCTATCAATTTTATCATGTCTCTTCATCTCTATTTCAGCAAACATTTTCTCCTCTTTTTTGTGAGTCTGCAAAAGTTTTCTCGTTTCATCCTTATACCCCAAACCACATCTGTGCTCTAAGTCCCATCCTTTCTCCACAATGTGTCCTCCTTCAGAGGTCACCCACCCTTGATAACAACTATCATTTCTTAAGCCTGTGCCAAGCACTTGATACGTATTGTTTATGTCTCATAGCCTACTATCAGATCCATTTTATGGAAGAGGAAACTGAGACTCAGAGGGATTAACTTCCCCCAAAGTTCCAGAACTGAGACAGAACCCAGGCCTGTTTGACTCTGACTCTCGCCTGTTATGCCACACTGTCTTCCGTCCCCATTCCTACCCCTGCTGCCCCTGTGCAGGACTCTTCCTCCTTTGTCCTCCCCAGTCACTGCCACTAGCCACAGAGGCAGCTAGGACTCCTCAGAACATTCAGGTTGCCCTGGACACTGTACTCAACAGGACAGATCCTCGTTGTGACTTTACTCCCTGCACCCCCCGACTCGCAACACACTCTCATAAAGATCCCACCTCACTTGCTTCCCCTCGTCCCAATCTCCATGTTCCCATTTTCTATATCTCTAGGAGTCTCAGCTCCTGCACCTTCTTTCTCTTATCCTCTTCCTTAAGAAACAAATACTGCTCACCTCCAGCCATTGAGACTTCCTGTAATTCTCAGCTACTGCCTCCTTCAGGGTCTTAGTCTCCATACTGTGGAGGAGCTCATTCTGGTCCACTGCACGTCAGTCCTTGCGCACTACAAAGTCTCCACAGCTATTTATCCAGCACTCCAGGGCTCCAAGGCTTTGGCTGGCTCACCTTTGTCTGCCTAATAGAGTCCACATTCCTCTGCACTACAGACAATTCCATTCACTACTCACAGACCCAGCTTTCCTGGCCAAGATCATCAGCCACCACCACTCTCATCCCCTATCCTCTCACAATTCCATTGGGAAACCAAATTCTTTCCTCGCCCTGTTCTGTGCCCTTGCACCTGCGGCTACTCTTGCCTGAAGATCCAGTTCTTCCCTCCTGATCCTGCGTTGCAAATTCCTTTTCAACCTAATACCCAGCTCAAACATAACCAGCTCTGTAAAGGTGGCTCTGAAATTTTGGCCATTCATCGCCCCCCCACAGCACCCTATGCGCTCTGCCCCAGCAGTCGGCTCAACCACGTGCCGCTGCACGTCTGCTCTCCTTGAGGCTCATGTCCCAGGGGTGTCGACTCCGCTGTGCTGCCTGTCCCTCGAGGCCCCTCACTCTGGGTTGTAACCCCATTTCCCAGCCGCCGCACCACCCGTCTCCGGGCCTAGAACCCAGGGCAGGGCCAAGCCTGCTTCCAGGCTCCGGCCCCGCACTCACCGGGCGCGACCGGGGCGGCGCCGGCTGTCCCGGCAGCAGCTCAAGGTCAGGGCCGAGGCGTGTCCTGCTCGCCAGGGCCGCGGCCGCCATAGCCCGGGTCGCCCTCTGGGAAAGCGAGCGCGCGCCAGACCCGACCGGAGGCTGTTGGGGTCAGGAAGGAGCGCTCTGGACCTGGTCAGGTCTGACACGGCTACCCTGAGCCCTGGAGCCACCTGAGTAAGACTCCGACTCCGCTCCCCGCCAGCCCCACGCCCAACTCCTCGTGCTCCTCGCCAACCAGACCCCTGCATCCGGGAGCCCGGGGCTCGGGCCGCTCCGGTTGCTCTAGGACGGCGGAGGGCGCCGCGTCTCTGTGGTCCTCCTTTCTAGCTCTGGAAGGGAGGGGAGAGCGGTCTGGTTCTCCTGGAGACACAGACAATCCCAGGGGCCGCTACCGGGGTAGGGGTGCAAGCGGCTGGGGAGGAATCCGTCCCCAGCGCCCTAGGCCATCCCTTCCTCTCCAGCTCGCTGCACCCTGGGTGGACAGGTATTTGCTGACAGGAGATAGCGGGTACTTCACTGGACTGCACCTTCTCTTTTATCTCTCCTTTTACCAGTTTCTACATTCCCAGAGTAGACCTGTATTTTATGTTATGTCTTTTAACATTCTCATCTTTGTGCCTCTAACATGCGCCCGATGTCTAGCACCTCCTGGGGAGTAATTTCTTTAACTGCCAAGAAATATTTGTAGAATTGTCCACGAAAAGTCAAACCGTAAAATATTTGAAGAGATTTATCCTGAGCCAAATATGAGTGACCATGGCCCGTGCCACAGCCCCAGGAGATCCTGAGAACATGTGCCCAACGTGGTCGGGCTACAACTCGGTTTTACACATTTTAGGAAGACATAAGACATCAGTTAACACATGTAAGATGTACGTTGGTTTGGTATGGAAAGGTGGGACAACTGGAAGAGGAGGCTTTCAGGACATAGGTGGATTCAAAGATTTTCTGAGTAGCAATTGGTTGAAACAGTTAAGTTATTGTCTAAAGACTTAAAATCAGTAGAAAGGGATGTCTCAGTTAAGATAAGGGCTTGTGGAGACCAAATTTTATCATGCAGATGGAGCCTGTAGCAGGCTTCAGAGAACAGACTGTAAGTGTTTATCATTATCACACTACCGGATAGTCTGTGAGACTTAAAGAGGCTGTTCTATCAGTCTTAAGGTGTGTATTGATGTTAACGCTGGTCAACTGGGCCTGAATTTCAAAAGGGAGGGGAGCATAATGAGCCGTGTCCAACTCCTCCTTTCCATCATGGCCTGAACCAGTTTTTCAAGTTAACTTTGGAATGCCCTTGGCCGAGAGGAGAGATCCATTCAGATGGTCAGGGGGCTTTGAATTTTAATTTTGGCTTACAGAATAAAAGAATGAATAAATGTTGAACCAGTTTTTCAGTTAAAGAAAGTAAGGCCCAAAGAGAAAATGGCTTGCCTAACATCACGCAACATGCCAGGAAATTAAATTTTTTAAGAGTTGTGAAAATAAATAAAGACTATTCAAGTGAGAACAAAGACTATTATTCAGAGCTTGCTATATATGACAAGAGAGTCAGCCCTCATCACTTGCATTCAGCAGACTGAAAGTCAGGCAGAAGAGTGGGGAAGGCTTCACAGTGGAAAAAAGGAACAGCTTCAGGTATTCCCTTATTGGAAGTTGCTGGCATGGGGATACTACAGGTGGGCTAACTAGAAGCAGGGCATCCTATGTAATTGGTTAGGGGGAAATATTTGGCTTTCTCTGGTCCTAAGTTGGAAATAATATGGGAAAAAGTAGGGAATCTGATAGTTTTCAATCAAATTGCTACCCCATCTCTACAAAAAAAAAAGAAAAGAAAAAGGAAGGAAAGGAAAGGAAAGGAAAGGAAAGGAAGGAAGGAAGGAAGGAAGGAAGGAGGGAGAGAGAGAGAGAGAAAGAAAGAGAGGGAGGGAGGGAGGGAGGTAGAAAGAGAGGGAGGGAGGAAGGAAGGAAAAGGGAGGGAGGGAGGAAGGAAGGAAAAGGGAGGGAGGGATGAGGGCTGACTCTCTTGTCATATATAGCAAGCTCTGAATAATAGTCTTTGTTCTCACTTGAATAGTCTTTATTTATTTTCACAACTCTTAAAAAATTTAATTTCCTGGCATGTTGCGTGATGTTAGGCAACCAGCTGCTTGGGGTCAATTGCTACCAGGGTTATTGTTTTGATTAGTGGACTGACTGCCACAGACAGTAATTTATTGGTTTGACTTCCTAGAGTGGTTACCATAGAAAATGGGTTTGCTTCCTGGACTAGTTGCTACAGATTGTGTGACAGAGTCCTGTTTTTCTATGTAGTCTGGTCGTTGCCCATTTGTATATTCAGTGTCTCAGGATGAACAAGGTAGGAAGATAAATATGGAATTCAAGTCCACAGGCTCAGATGCTCTGATGCCTGAATAGCTCCCCAGGTACTGAGCACTTGCAGATACCATACCTGTAAAAAATCACAGAGCAAAAGAGACCTCAGATGGACTCCCAGTCTTGTTTGTATGCAAGAAGATGCTAGAGAGGTTCTTAAATGGACAGTACCTGATAGTCTATGAGTACTGAGATGGAAGCAGTAACTCTTACCATGGGGAAGATCACTAGGTAGGTTGAGGATAAAATGAAGTCTCTTAGGATTTTCTTGGTGACAAGATGGAGAAAACTGGACTGGGTGACAAAACAATTATGAGGGTTTTAGCTCAGAACAAGGAACCCTGGAGATGCATGATTACTAAGTCATGGTCCACCAGAGGGAAGGTCTCTTATGGCTCTGAATAGTGTTTTGGTTCAAAACTTTTAGAAATCTGAAGAGGAGAAGAATAGGTAGTCTATTATATTTACCCATATTTTTACTCATTCCATTGTCCTTTCTGTCAAACACACAACAGCAGGCAAAGCCATGGCTTGACTGATTTGACTAATAAAGATACAATAGGTGGGGTGCAGTGGCTGACACCTGTAATCCCAGCACTTTGGGAGGCTGAGGCAGGCAGATCACCGGAGGTCAGGAGTTCGAGAACAGACTAGTCAACTTGGCGAAACCCCTTCTCTAGTAAAAATGCAAAGATTAACTGGGTTTGGTGGCATGTGCCTGTAATCCCAACTACTCTGGAGGCTGAGGCAGGAGAATCGCTTGATCCTGGAAGGCAGAGGTTGCAGTGAGCCAAAATCACGCCACTGCATGTCAGCCTAGGCAACAGAGTGAGACTCTGTCTCAAAAAAAAAAAAAAAAAACAATAAGCCATTTTTAGACTCATACAATGTATTATTTACATATCAAAAGGAAGAGTAGACAAACAGGCCAGCTCCCCAGGTCCTCATCCTACATGCTAAAAAGAATGCCATGAAACAAAAGGGAGCTGGATGCCTGCAATGTGAGTTGTCCATACCCCATTTCTGAGGAGCCAATTTTAGACTGCAACAGTCTACTTTGTTGCAGTCTAATATTGGCTCCTCAGAAATGGGGTATCCAACAACTCACATTGGGTTGAGTGATGAACCTACGTGGTGGCTTATGCTCTTGAGAATTCTTAACCATATGTGTGATAGGTTGGGAGGTGGAATTGTGGACTTGGGAGGACCTACCCTCCTCAGGATATAACTGCAGGCTACAACACTACTTCCTTCTGGGGGACAAAAGTCTCATGCTTCATCAGAACCTTGGAGGCGACGAAAAACTGTCTCATGACAGCCTCCCATAGGAGATAGGAAAGGGAGTGAGGGATGACCTTGTAAAGCTCCTCTCATCCCCTTGTGTTCTGGAGGATCACAAGACAACCTGCTAAGACTTAGATTAGCTGCTGTTCATGCCTTTTCCTGTGTGGCCTATGTAGCTATGTGCAAGGTAGCCGGGGTACCATGGCAGAGTCATTTGCCTACAACTCTACCTCCCAACCTATCACGCATATGGTTAAGAATTCTCAGGAGCATAAGCTGCCACTTAGGCTCATCAGATACTCTAGTTAATTGTACTGATAAAGACTTGGACCAGATCTACTCCATTTCTCTTAGGCAACATCAAATCAGAGTAACCATGATTACGAGTCCCTGTAGTTTAATCAGGCCCACTGGATGGTAGACATATTCCCAATCCAGAACCAAGCCAGTTAATATGGCTGAATGCAGGCGAGGCAAGAGGTGTTGGCAGTGGCACATATCGCACCTGAACTGACCAATGGGAAATCCAAAACAATACACTATCAGTCATGCTAGAGAATTTAGAACAATAAATGGTCTATGAAAAAACGTGCAAAAGAGTCCAGTGATAACAGAATGAAGCTAAAGGGAATAATATCAACTTTCAGAAAGTTAACTTTGTTATGTTATATCTTAGTGAGGCTGTTCCTTTCTGGAGCCAGTGGTTTTGGGAAGATTGTGATAGTTTTAAAATTAAGATGGTTTGTTGGCCAGTGGTCAAGTTGATGGTGGTAGCAGAAGTCTAGGTTAAACTGGCCAGATATCCTGCAGATAGTAGCTAAGAGAAATTAATGGACCTTCCTTCTGAAACCACCTTTGCAAGAATTATAAGAGAAAATTATGATGGTGAAAGAGGTCTGAACTAATCGACTCCATCTTGCTTTTAACTTCCAAGGTGTCATTGTTCATTCCTGGGCACCGCCAAACTAACTTTGGGAGGCCCTGAGTTTATAATTTAACTTTGAAACAAAGATAGTAACAGCCCTTTTCCAAAACAAACCCCCTTCCTGCCTGCAGACTAGACTGCCCTTGCAGGACTAACAAATTAGCCACAAGAGTAGAAATTATGGTTTAAGAGTCATGCAGCTGGAGGCTGGAAGATTCTGAACCTCCCCAAATTGTTCCTGGGGATAATATCACTCTTTTAAAACCTAAGATCAGTGCTTGAGATGTTTTGCAGACCCTGCACGCAGTGGATCAACTGGCACCACGCAGATCCGTAAACTGGCCCATCTGGTATTGTGGCCCCCACCCAGGAACTGACTCAACACAAGAGGACAGCTTCAGCTCCCTATGATTTTATCTCTGACCTGGCCAATCAGAACTCTCCACTTTCCAACCCCCTACCCACCAAATTATCCTTAAAAACCACAACCCCCAAGTTTTCAGGGAGACTGATTTAAGTAATGATAAAAATTCCAGTCTTCATACGCTGGCTCTGCATGAATTAAACCCTTTCTTTATTACAATTACCATGTCTTGATAAATCAGCTCTGTCTAGGCAGCAGGCAAGGAGAGCCTGTTGGGCGGTTACACCTCTGCCCTGACAACACAAAGTCTAAGGTGTTCTCTTCTTACCAACCAGGATTGTTGTTCCTCTTGTTCCACAGCTACGTGATCAATATGACTCGTCTCTGCAACAATCACTCCACCTATTTCCCAACTCCCCTGTGTCTTACACACCATACACTGAGACTCATCTCTAGTTAGTTCAGTAGTTTCTTTCTTATATAACTTGTAGAATCCCAGAATGTCTCCCACCTTCTGACATGTGGGCCATGCCAAGACCACCTTAGGAGTTGTCTTCTCGTATTTACGATTTATGGTCACTATAATCATTATCTATAATTGGCCAAATCCAGTTAGCACAGCTGGGTGGCAACACACACACACACACACACACAGTCAGTCTCCCGCTCCCTGGCTCTTACTTCCTACTGTCAAACTGCAGTAGTTCAGTTTCCCAGGGGTAAGCATAGGAGGGGGAAAAAATAGAGAAGAATTAATTATGTGGTTATGTCTCTTGCAGTCAGGGCCTTCTCCCACTCCTGAACCTTCTGCAAGTGTTACTGCCAGCAAGTCTGCAAACAGTGGCAAATCTGCACTGATCCCGACCCTTGTCTTCTCAGAGGAAAGATTTCAACTGAAAGACTGAGGCAAGTTTTAAAGCAGAGGCAAAGGTTTATTAAAAGAAGCAAAGCACACTTGGAAGAGGGCCAAGTAGGGAACTTGAGAGATCAAGTGCCCCCCTCAGCCTTTGGCTGTGGATTTTTATAAACTGGCTTTTGGTTCCAGGATTTATCTTCTCCTCCCTTGATCCCTCTGTTGGGGTGGGCTGTTGCTCAGCTGCCACACGTGCAGTGGCGTGCTAGTACTTGGGAGGAGCCGCATGTGCAGTGTGCTTACTGAGGTTGTGCACATGCTCACTTGGAGCGATTTTCCCTTACGGGTTGATCACCCCCAGAGGAAGGTCATATACCAGTCAAACACCACCATTTTGTCCCCTACTTTTGCCCCCATGCTTAAGATCAGATCTGGGCATGGTGGCTCACGCCTATAATCCCAGCACTTTGGGAGGTCGAGGCAGGTGGATCATTTGAGGTCAGGAGTTCGAGACCAGCCAGGCCAACATGGCAAAACACTGTCTCTACTAAAAATTTTTTTTAAATTAGCCAGGTGTGGTGGGTGCCTGTAATCCCAGCTACTGGGGAGGCTGAGGCAGGAGAATCACTTGAATCCAGGAGGCAGAGGTTGCAGTGAGCTGAGATCGTGCCACTGCACTCCAGCCTGGGTGACTGAGTGAGACTCTGCCTCAAACAAAAAAAACTGATCAGGGAATTGTGATTTGCTGGCTCCAGATGTTTTCTATCTATTGGGGAACTCCTCTCCGTCTTGGTCCCAGTCATGGCCACTTCTCATTTCAGAGGGACAGTTTTACGATAGCTTGACCATCACCTGATGAGTGCCTGCCATTTCCAGAATTCTCTCTACTGCCACCTCCTGGGGCAAGTGAATGGCCTCTAGTAGCTCTAAGATTTGGGGCCCATACTTAGCAGGAGTATCCCAAGTTGCTGGGTATTCCCTTTCCTTCCAGATAGTGGCTTGGGTGTGAAGCACCAAAAAGTCATATTTGGAATCTGTATAAATGGTTATTCTTTTCCCTTCCCCTAGTGTTAGGGCTCTGGTTAACAAGATGAGTTTTGCTAGCTGTCCTGAGGTCCCCAAGGATAGAGCTTTAGCCTCTGTGTATCCTGCATACATAGTTTCATTCTGAACAAAACTGCTCCCATCTGAAAACCATATTTTGTCCAGATTGTCCAAGGGCTGATCCTTTAAGTCTTCCCATCTGGCATAAATTTGGTTATCTCACAACATGAATGTGTTGAGTCATCCTCTCCTGGTAATGGCAGTAAGGAGGCTGGGATGAGGGTGGAGCACCACTCAACTGTTACCTGTGGGATTTCTAACAACAAGACTTGGTACTTTAGCAATCTGTTGTCAGTGAGCCATTGTGGCACTTTTATGTCCAGTAAGGAGCTTATTTGTTGGACATCAGAGAACTGGATTGACTGTATCATGGTGCTTTTGAGGACCTCCTCCAGTAGGAGGGCTGCTGCAGCCACTACCTTGAGGCAGTGTGACCACCTGTGTGCTACTGGGTCTACGTTATTTGAAAAGTAACCTACAGGACATTTGATTGACCCAACGGTTTGAGTTAGGATTCCTAAGGCTACACCTTGGCTTTTGGTGATGAAAAGCTAAAACAGTTTGGTTAGTATAGGTAGCCCAAGGGCTGGGGCTTATGAGAGAGCAGTTTTTAGCTGCCTAAAGGCTTGTTCCTAATCTTTTCCCCAGAGAAGTGAGTCCCTATCAGTCGCTTCCTTTAGAGCCTACTATAAGGACTTAACAATCCCACCATAACCCAGTATTTAAAGTCTGCAATATCCTGTGATCCCAAGAAAGGCCTGATGCTGCTTTTGGGTGGCTGGGATAGGTATTTTAAGGACGGCCTGTATCCGTTCTAGGGAGAACTTATGTTCTCAAAGGGTCAGGATTATCCCTAGGTTTTGGATCTCTTGTCTTAGTAGCTGTGCCTTGGCCTTGGATGCTTTGTACCCTTTGTCTGCAAGAAAATTTAGTGTCTGGACTAGATGTTGGATTCCCAGTTGTCTTGTGGGGGAGAGATTAGCAGGTCATTCACATACTGTAGGAGACATCTGACCCCCTCAAGAGTTAGGTCCTGAAAATCTTTAGCCAAGGCTTGCCTAAACAAATGGGGACTATCTCTAAAACCCTGCAGAAGCACAGTCCAGGCGAGCTGTTGGCTCCTTCCTTTTTCATTTTCCCATTCAAATGCAAATAGCAATTGGGAAGATGGTTCTATGGGCATACAAAAGAAGGTATCCTTCTGGGGTGTCTAGGTCAAGGTTAGTATGTTTCACGTGGGCCTTATGTAGCCTCTCTAAGAAAGCAGTGGGATTTTCAAGAGAGCCTTGATCTTATATTAAGGCCAATTTATTGTGATTTACAGGCTTTCCTCTGCTATCCTTCATCCCCATTATGGGGATGTGGTTCACTGCCCATATACCCCCCTGGGTATTGTATTCCCAGTTGGAGGCCAACGTGGGGAAGGGCAGTGGCCCTCACAAGGTAGCCACCAGGGTCAGTCATGTGCATTGCACTTGCAAATTGCTGGGCCGCCTCCATAATGGACTCATGTTCTCCCTTAGACAGAGTTTGGCCTAGTGTGACTGTGAAGTCCTTCCAAGTAAGTTCAAATGTTAAGCCTAGTTAATGGAACCCTTCAATGTATTAGTCAGGGTTTTCCATAAACTTCCATAGCTCCATTTTAATCTAGCTCAGGTCTTACATAGTGATTGGAGTCTGGACTCTAGTTGGCCCACTGGGGCTGCTAACCTCCTGAAGGGGGGATAACTTAAGGGGGTGGTGTCCAGAGGGTGACCCTGGGTAAGCACAGGAAGGTTATGGGACTGGGAGACCTGGATATAATGGGGATAGAAGAGGCAATGTTGTTTGAACTAAATTCCACCTTTGGTTCCTCTGGGGCTTGAGCCCTGTGCAAATCTGATAAAGAATCTCCCAAATCTACTGGAGGAGGTTGCCTGGCGATGGCTGCTATCATTGCTGGGTCCATTTTACAAGCCCAACAGAGGTCAGGTTTGTCTCTTAGGGCCATGAAAGCCTGCGCATAAGGGATTTATGTCCATTTTCCCTGCTGGCAGCAAAACGAATCTAGTTGATGGATAGTATTAAAATCAATACTTCCATTTTCTGGCCAAGATTGCTGGTCCCCAAGTTCGTATCAGAACCAGGCTGTGTTACAAAAAAAATTAGCCTTTTTCTTTTTAGAATTTGGGGGTCAAACTTTTCCCAGTTCTTGAGGATGCATCCAAGGGGTGTGTCCTGTGATATGGAGATGTGATTGCCCATCTGTGAAGAGAGAACAGAGGAGAGAAGGGGAAAAAAGATACCCCCTTGTTTCCCTACTATCTTTTGCCTGCATTTATGGCATCAGAGTGAAGAGGCCATCCTCCATTCATTCTAGGGGTTCCTTCACTTATGGCAGACCAGAGTGAATAGGGTATCCCCATTCATCCTTGGGGTTCCTGCACTTATGGCAGACCAGAGTGAACAGGGCATTCCCCCATTCAACCTACGTATTCCGGAATGAACCAGTGCTTACCAGGTACCCCTAACTTTGGTCCCATCTTGTTTTATGGAGGCATAATTACCCACCTGTGAAGAGAGAACAGAGGAGAAAAGGGAACAAGAAGACATCCCCCCTCATTCCCTTAATCCTGCACTATGGCAAACCAGAATGAACAGAGTACCCCCGTCCCGTTCATCCTTGGGATTCTGGAATGAACTGGTACTTACTGGGTACTCCTAACCCTGATCCCATCCCATTTTGGGGATCAGCCTTAATCTCTGTTCTGTGGGTAATTTGGTCTCCTGAACCTGTGGCCTTGGGCTGGCCTGTATCTCTGTCTACAAGACTTTGCAGTGACCTTTGTCTGAAGCATTCTTGCAATGAAATGGCTTCCTATCCTCTCAAGTTCCCATTCCCCATGTCCTTTTAGGTAAATGAGGACCCTGTTCCCAGCCAATAGCCTTAAAGAGACTGGGCTCCTTTTTCCCTGTATACAGGCTTTGAGATCTAAGTGAATGTTGAGGATGGCATGAAGGGAGGCAGAGAAAGGTAGGAATATTTCATCCTCTGTAGGCAGCATGCAAAAGTAATGTTTAAATAAGCAGGGCAATTCTTCTGCAACAGGTAGGAAGGGAGGAAGCACTGGGGCTGCTTGTGGAAATCCTTTCTTTCACAGAAACAACACCCAGTCCCTAGGGGACAGTACTTGTCTACCTTCTTGATATAAAGGAGAAACCTCCAGAGAACCAGGGAATTTTGAACAAGGGCTCTTATGGTGACATTATGGTCACCATAATGGTGAAAATGGCAGAATAGGGACCTCTAAAAATTGTCTCTTCTTTAAAAAGGGGATTAGAAAACTAGCAAGAAAGAATTGTCAGAATCAACTTCTTCAGGATTCTGGAAGCTAACCTAAGGCTTGTAGCAACTTAGAGATCATTTATTTAAGAAAACAGCTGAATTTTGGTAGAAGCAACAAGCTTTGTGGTGTTTTAACTTGCCCTATTCCCATCCCTCCTCTACAGTTTTGCAATATCTTTGAATACCAGCAACCCACAATCATAGTGAAAATCAGCAGCCTGGCAGCCACCAGAGGGGGAAGATGGGGTTAGAGTTCCTTCAAAACCTCATTCCTGGAGAATTGTCATTATTTGACCTGTCTAGTGGTTCCCTGGAAAACCCCACTTGCAAGGCTATCTTTATTTGACCCAACTTGGAGTTCACTCAGTGCAAAAGGCTTTTTCATGAATGAGTCAGTCAAAAACATTTAGAGTTAATTGTTCAACTTTGCAGCTGCCTAAGGTGATGGATAACAATTGGAGCAAATCATAGGCTAATGAAAGAACTTAAAAGGAAAACCTGGAGAATGAGATGTCCATAGAGGCTTTGAATAGTTCTGACATATTCCTAGGAATATAGATGTCCCCATACATACATTGAGCTGTGCATATGTCCAGGAAAGATATGAGGAAGCTCTAAGATCTCACCTCTGGCTGACTCTGAGGGTCTGTGCAAGCAGGAAGTGAAAGCTAAGGCAGTGTTGTCAAACACCCCGCTGAATGTTGAGGGTGTACCTAAACATGCTTATGTGGAAGTGGCACAAAGTTTTCTAAATGGTGAAAGAAAAGAAAAGTCAACCCAGAATTCTATGCCCAGTCAAAATATCCTTCGGGAACAAAGATGAAATCAAGATATTCTCAGGTTAAGGTGATAACCTACAGATCACATTTGCCAGGCTGCCAAATTAATCACCTGGGAAGGATCTTGCGATTCACGGCTTGCATCCTGTTTCAGAGTAAACAATCTTGTGGTGAATTCCCAAATCTTATTATTAGTTCCTCAAACTGTTGATGTACTAATTAATATGTAACCTGCTGACGTTGAAAAGGACAATGAATTTTTTCTTTTTTTTTCTGAGACAGAGTCTTGCTCTGTCATCCAGGCTGGAATGCAGTGGTACAATCTTGGCTCACTGCAACCTGCACCTCCCGGGTTCAAGTGATTTTCCTGCCTCAGCCTCCTGAGAAACTGAGATTACAGGCACACACCACCACGCCCAGCTAATTTTTGTATTTTTTAGTAGAGATGGAGTTTCACCATGTTGGCCAGGCTGGTCTCAAACTCCTGACCTCATGATCCACCTGCCTCGGCCTCCCAAAGTGCTGGGATTACAGGCATGAGCCACATGCCCAGCCATGAAACTAAATATTTATTGTTATGGTATTAAGAGGCAGGACTTTTTGGGAAGTGATTAAGTCATAAGAGCTTCATGCATGAGACTAGTGCCCTTATAAAAGAGGTTGAAGTGAGCTCTCCAACCCCTTCTGCCATATGAGGACACAGCAACAAGGCACCATCTGTGAAGGATGGGCCCTCACCAGATACCAAATCTGCTGGTGCTTTGATCTTGTACTTCCAGAACTACAGGCAATTGATTTCTGTTGTTTATAAATTACCCTAAGTCTAAGGTATTTTGTTATAGCAGCAGGAAAAGACCAAGACAAAGGAGCCCCCTGCAATTAAATATGAATTTGAAAATCAGCTTTTCTACGTCTGTGGAAAAGTCTATTGGAATTTTGATTGGTACTGCATTGAATCTGTAGATCACTTTGGATTGTATTAACATCTTCACAATGTTAAGTCTTCCTTCCTATTCATGAACGTAGGATATTTTTTCATTTATTTAAGTCTTTAATTTCTTTCAGTAATAGTTTGTAGTTTCAGGATACAAGCCTTTCACCAACTTGGTTAGATTCCTAAGTGTTTAATGCTTTTAGATGCTATTGGAAATAACATTGCTTTCTTAATTTCCTTTTTGGATTGTTCATACCTGCTATATAGAAACACAACTGATTTTTGTTTTGATCTTATATGCTACAACTGTGCTAAATTAGTTTATTAGCTCTACTAGTTATCTTTTGGACTCAGATTTTCTGTATATAGGATCATGTTATCTGCAAATATAATTTTCCCTCTTCCATTCAAATTTGGATGACTTTTATTTTTTTTCTTCTACTATTGAGCTCTAACTTTATCCTGTTTGGGATGGAGAAGATATGTATAATAGCTATCTTTATAAATCTATTAAGACTTGTTTTGTGGCCTAACATTTGTTCTCTCTGGGAGAATGTTCCATATGCATTTGAGAAGAATGTGTATTCTGCTGTTTTGGGGTGGAGTGTTTTATATTTACCTGTTAAGTCTAGTTGGTTTATTGCATTGTTCAAATTCTCTGTTTTCTTATCCTCTGTCTGAATGATCTATCCATTATTGGAAATGGGGTAAATAAGTCTCCAACTATTACTCTAAAAATGTATTTATCCCCTCAATTCTGTCAATTTTTGCTTTATGTATTTTGAGGGTCTATTATTAGGTGTGTAATGTTTATAGTTGTTTAACTTGCCTGCTGTATGGAACATTTTATTAATATATTGAAACTGCCATGGCAAAGTTATCACTGATACTGTGAACGAGATCGGACCTAACCAACTCCATCTTGCTTCTTACTTCCAAGCTGTTCTTGTTCATTCATAGGCATAGACTGAACTAACTTTGGAAGAAACTTAGTTTATAGTTTAAAACAAAGATGATACAGCCTTTTCCCAAAACAAACCTCCTTCTTGCCTGGGGACTAGACTGCCTTCATAGGACTATCAAATTAGCCACAATATTAGAAATTATGGTTTTGGGCCGGACGCAGTGGCTCACACCTGTAATCTCAGCACTTTGGAGGCCAAGACAGGCAGATCACTTGAGATCAGGAGTTCAAGACAAGCCTGGCCAACATGGTGAAACCCCGTCTCTATTAAAAATACAAAAACTAGCTGGCCGTGGTGGCAGGTGCCTGTAATCTCTTGGGAAGCTGAGGTAGGAGAATTGCTTGAACCCAGGAGGTGGAGGTTGCAGTGAGCCAAGATTGCACCACTGTACTCTAGCCTGGGCGGCAAGAGTCTGAAAAAAGAAATTATGGTTTAGGAATCTTGTAACTGGAGACTACAAGATTCTGACCCTCCCCAAATTACTCCTGGGGATAAAATCATTATTGTAAAACCTAAGACCAGTGCTTCAGATATTTTACATACCCTGCACTTGATGAATCAGCTGGCACCACCCAGATCAATAAACTGGCTAAGCTGGTGTTGTAGCCCCCACCCAGGAACTGACTCAGCACAAGAAGACAGGTTCAACTCCCTGTGATTTCATCTCTGACCAATCAGCAGTCCCAGCTCACTGGCTTCCCCCTACTCACCAAATTGTCCTTAAAAACTCTGATCCCTGAATGCTCAGGGAGACTTATTTGAGTAATAACAAAACTCTGGTCTCCTGCATATCTGGCTTTGCATGAATTACTCTTTCTCTATTGCAATTCCCCTCTTTTGATAAATCAGCTCTGTCTAGGCAGTGGGGAGGGTGAACCCACTGGGCACTTACAATATAATGTACTTCTTTGTCTCTTATAACCTGTTTGTTGTATAATGAAACTATACCCATTAAATACTAATCCCCATTTCCCCCATGCTTCGGCTTCTGGCAACCACCATGCTTTCTGTCACTATAAATTTAAGCACTCTAGGAAACTCATTTAAGAGGAATCATACTATGTTTATCCTTTTTATGACTGGCTTATTTCATGTCGCATAATATCTTTAAGTTTCATCTGTGTTGTAGGAAGTGTCAAAATTTCCTTCATTTTTAAGACCAAGTAAATATTCCACTGATGTGTGTATATACCACATTTTATTCATTCATCTGTCACTGGTTACTTCGTTGCTCCCACCTTTTGGCTTTTGTGAATAATGCCACTATGAACACGAGTGTGCAAATATCTTGAGTTCCTGCCATCATTTCTTTTGGATATATACCCAGAAGCAGATCACGTGGTAATTCTATGTTTAATTTTTTGAAGAATCATACCATTTCCCAGAGGCTGCATTTTACATTCCCGCCAGCAATACGCAAGGGTTGCAATTTCTCCACATCCTATCACTTGTTATTTTCTTTTGGTTTTTAAAAAAAATAATAGTTTTTCAGAGTTTATCTTACTTGGAGTTTGTTGAGCATCTTGAATTTGTAGATTTGTATTTTCATTGAGTTTAGGAAGTTTTCAGACATTATTTCTGTGGCAGGCCAGGTCTCACTAACACAGGCCTCCATAACAACTGTTTCAGTACTAAGTGGTTAAGTTAAATATTCAAAGCTGAAAGAGCCAATGCCCTTTATACAAAGGCTGGAATGTAAGAAGTACCCACCAAGAGTTTTGCCTAGGCCTTTCCTGGGCCTTGAAGCATTACAAAATAACAAAGGAATTCTTAATAGGACCCATTTAGGATTAAACAAGTTTTACTAGGGTTCTGAAGGAACTCCCCAAACCTCTGTGATTTAGCAGGAGACAACATAAGAGTAATCACCCACCGGCACCTGGACCCATTTAGATTAAGTAAATTTACTGAGGCTCCCAAGGAGGGTCTTCAGGACTCAGACCTTAGTTATAGATTATAAGTGGCATCACTTATGTCTTTAGATGAATGCACACTTCCACATAGACATATAGCTTAGAAGGTATATAAGCTCTGGAAAACTTTGTAATTTTGAGTTGGTCTGGCAATAATTTCCAGGCCTTCTCCCTGTAACTGGTTACAGAAATAAAAAACTCTCTTTCTCCCCAGTTCATCTGCATCTTGTTATTGGGCAGCAAGAAATAGCAGCCCGACCCTCAGTTTGGTCTGGGAACATTTCTTCAACTAGTCTTTCTGCCTCTTTCTTTCTCTCTTTCCTTCTAATATTCACATTATGCATATATTGGTCTGCTTGATGGTATATCCTGGGTCCCTTAGGCTCTGTTCACTTTTCTTTTTTTTTTTTTTTTATTTAAGACATTTATTCAGTCAGCATCCAACCAATCAGCTATTACATTTAGCAATCACTAGCCGTGGGTGCAAAAAAAAAAAACAAACTACATTAAAACCCTTTGTTGGACATGCTCTTACACCTTTCCACGAAACCAGCAAACTAAAATAACCTGTTATATATTGGTCACAACACTACCAGTCCTCGGAGTTTTTTGCCATCACGCAGTATTTGTCTTCTAAACATGGTTCTCTGTAGCAGGTAGGGGCCTGCCACCACCTGCTGCTTGGCTGAGTTTCAACAAATCTGTCTGGCTAACCTGTAAAGCTTCCCATCATCTCTCCTGGCTCCCTCTCTGCTCAAGCTTTGTTTCCTTAATTAAATCTTCCTCCACTGGCCATAGCTGCTGCTTGCTATACTGGACACTCGCATAGGCACCTTGGTTTTGTGGTTTGGCAAAGTATTGGCTACCCACCCCATAGGCGGCAGAGCTTCTGCCTCCAAGTTTCCTCCTTCATCGGGTCCAAAAAATTTGAAGACTTGATTTTGTAATTGAAAAAAATTCATTGGTAGCTTCCACACTCCCAAAATTGCCTTCCATTCATTACCAATGTCTTATAGCCATCCCTTCCTGTCCTCTATATCACACAGCATGGCTGCCTACCTCAAAGCCACAACTCACTGAAAGTTTCCTTCTACATCCAAAGTTGTCTTTCCCACAAAACCACCCTCCATGACCCACCACCAAAGTTTCCGAACCACTTCGACCTCCTTTTGGCGAAGATTGAACAGCACTAGCCACTCTTTGTTCCCACAGGGCTTTCCTAACTTCAAGTGTCGGGCCATCTCCACCAGTACGGTATTTCTAAATTGGACAGTCTCTATCCATGGAGTCACTGGCCTTCGTCAACAGGTCCTATAAAGGCAAAGCCCCTTTTTCTTGCCACTGCCTCGGTCAGTCATGTTTTTCCACACACTTTTCCACATCTTTCCCATACTGTTCACCAACTTACTCTTCTAGGTGATGTTCTTCAGTGTCTTCTTTAATGCCAACCACCAATATCTTTTTCCCAGTTAAGTGGGCATCCTGGTCTTTCGAGCAATCCTTCTCTTCGGACAGCATCTCCTTTGGTTCCACGACTCTTCCACTCCACCTTGTGTGGCCTTGCATTCATGGCTGCATCCACCTCCTCCACAGTGGCATAGGTGACAAACCCACAGCCCCTGGAGTGCTTGGTGTTTGGATCGCTCATTACCACACAGTCCATGAGCGTTCCCCATTGCTCAAAATGGCTCCTCAGGCTCTCATTGGTTGTTTCAAAGCTCAACCCTCCAATGAAGAGCTTCCTCAGCTATTCGGGTTCTTTAGGAGACTCTGACTTAGACATGACAGCAGGGAGAAAAGAGACTTTAATGATGCTTCTTCAACAGTGTCCACAGGCAAAGGAGCAAGCTGATGAATGTATCTGCCAGCCTACCTCTCTGTTCACTTTTCTTCATCCTTTTTTCTTTCTGTTCCTCCAGTTCAATAATTTCAATCATCCTATCTTTAAGTTTGCAGATTCTTTATTTTACTTGTGCAAATCTGCTTTTAACCACCCCCACCCTCACCCCAGTGTATTTTCCCTTTTAGTTATGATACTTTTCAGCTCCAGAGTTTCCTTTAGGTTTCTCCTTATCATTTCTATCTCTTTATTGATATTTTGATTCTATTCGTACATTGTTTTCTTCTTTGTCCATGATTACCTTTAGCTCTTTGAGTATCTTTAACCCATTTCCCATGAAAATATTCCCCAGTGGCCCTTGCAGTGCAGTGAATACACCACGATAACTCATGGATTACAGTCCTAACCTTACCCCCAAAGTCTGCCCAATTATTAAATGCTATCATCATATACATTTCTGTTACATTAGGATTAGAGAAAAGTTCTGTTTGGAAATAACTTCAAGAATAGTTTTTATACTTTACTTTCACATTGAAGATCAATCTGATTTGCTTCAGCCTCAAAGAGTGTGTTTATGTAAAATTAAATGAGTACTGGCAGTGAGCTGCAACTTTTTTCTAAATGAGAAATGGGTTAAGACAGTCATTCTAAAGTCTTTGTCTATGAAGTCCACTATCTGGGCTTCCTCAAGAACATTTCTTACTGACTTCTTTTATTACTTTGAATGAACCAACTTTTTTGTTTCTTTGTATGCTTTGCGATTTTTTATTTTTTATTTTTATTTTTTATTTTTGTAGAGACTGGACATTTGAATTTTACATTGCGATAACTCTGGAAATAATATTATCCCACTTATCTCAGGGTTTGACTTTTAAGAAATATTTTAGAGTGTCTGTGCTAGGGATCATCCTGAGGTGAAAGTTTAAGGTCTTTTCTGAACCTATGTCTTTCCCTGGGTATGCACACATGACTTCTAAATTCCCCCATACACACAGTTGATTTTGAATGTAAAAAACAGGCTGGGCACGGTGGCTCACGCCTGAGATCCTAGCACTTTGGGAGGCCAAGGCACCAGATCACGAGATCAGGAGATCGAGACCATCCTGGCTAACATGGTGAAACCCTGTCTCTACTAAAAATACAAAAAATTAGCCTGGCGTGGTGGTGGGCGCCTGTAGTCCCAGCTACTCAGGAGACTGAGGCGTGAACCCGGGAGGTGGAGCTTGCAGTAAGCCGAAATCACACCACTGCACTCCAGCCTGGTCAACAGAGCGAGACTCTGTCTCAAGAAAAAAAAAAAAACAGGCCAGGCGATGTGGCTCATGCCTGTAATCCCAGCACTTTGGGAGGCCGAGGCAGGTGGATCATGAGGTCAGGAGATCAAGACCATCCTGGCTAACACAGTGAAACCCCATCTCTACTAAAAACACAAAAAATTAGCCGGGCATAGTGGTACATGCCTGTAGTCCCAGCTACTGGGAGGCTGAGGCATGAGAATCGCTTGAACCCAGGAGGTGGAGGTTGCAATGAGCCGAGGTCTCACCACTGCACTCCAGCCTAAGCAACAGAGCGAGACTCCATCTAAAAAAAAGAAAAAAGAAAAGAAAAGAAAAAAACCAAAGGTGCAGCTCCTTTTAATGTTTTAATGCCCTAGAGACTGCTTCAGCCAATGGAGGTGAACCAATGGCAGCCAGCCTCCATGGCTACACCTCATTGATAAGAAGCAGCTATCAGCAATTGTAACACAGAACCCCAATATCTGGAGAACAAAGTCCTAATTTCCCACTCTGGCTTCAGCAACCCATGTCAGAAACATGTCATGGCTGCCTGCCATGGTTCTTATGGGTGGGTATCCAATAAAAGCTGAAATCAACCACTATTAGCCACAATTTACCAACCAACCTTTCCTTTGGAAGCTGCAAGTATTCAAATTGATCCCAGAGTTCCAAAATAGTCACTTTAGACAGTTCTGCTAGTACAATGCTCTCTAGGTGATGAGATGGATTTTTGGTGCTTCCTGTTCCACCAACTTCTCTGACCAGAAGTCCTCAGTAGTTCTCCACTGCCTGTCAAATAAGATTCATGCCTCAGCTGAATTCAAGACACCCCAGAATAGGCACCAAGCCATCTTTCCAACTGTTTGCCAGATCCTACTGCACAACTGTCACAAGGATGATAGTGATCGACAGGAAGGTAACATCACACATGGGCAAAGGATACTAATCCAGTCTCTTCATGGAAAGTCAAGCTTTCCTGGCCCTCAGATTCACCATGAAGGTGCACGATTGCTGAAGATACTGCTTGATTACAGTGGAATGCAGTGGAAGTTCAACCAAGTATTTTACAAAGTTCTCCTTGCCTTGGGTTGCGGGGGGTAGGGGGACTTAGACTCTCCAAGCTACTCTAGAAACCATGGCATTAAGATCACATCGTTTACACTTGCAAATGCATTGGTTCCCCTCTTATCTGCAATTTTACTTTCTGTGGTTTCAGTTATCCACAGTCAGCCATGGTCTGAAAATATTAAATGAAAAATTCCAAAAATAATTCATAAGTCTTAAGTTGCACGCTGTTCTGAGTAGTGTTATGAAATCTCACACCACCCTGCTCCATCCCGCTGTACACCAAAAGTATCTGAGAAAGGACTTAATCAATTTTGAAGTTTATTTTGCCAAGGCTAAGGACATACCCAGGAGACAGGTCTCTGTCTTTTTCCAAAGATGATGTTGAAGATTTCAATATTTAAAAGGGAAAAGCAGGCTGCAGGGGAAAGAGAGAGGGTGTAGTCGTTACTGAATCCACATGTAAGAGAAAAGGAGCAGGTAGGGGAATATGTAATTATGTATTCATCTCATGCTAAGTAAATCTGCAGGTTACATAAGATAAGGTGAACACAGAGTAGCTGCCTGTGGAGATTTTTTACCTTTTATCTGTAGCTATCTGCTTAGGAACAAAAGGAAAGGCAGCTTCTTGCATGAGTCAGCTTTTAACTTGACTTTTTCCTATCAGCTCAGTGAATTGGGGTCCCAAGTTGTTATTTCCTTTCACACCACCCAGGACGTGAATTATCCCTTTGTCTAGCATAGCCACGCTGTATACACTCCCTGACCATTAGTCACTTGGTGGCCATTACAGTTATCACATTGACAGATCACAAGAAGGAGGGTGAGTACAGTACAATAAAATATTTTTAGAACGAGACCACATTCACATAACTTGTATTACAACATATTATTATAATTGTTCTATTTTACTATAAATTATTGTTGTAGATCTCTAACTGTGCCTAATTTATAAGTTAAACTTTATCATAGTTATATATACAGAAAAAAATATAGTATATATAGAATTCAGTACTATTCAAGTTTTATGCATCCACTAGGGATCTTGGGATGTATCCCCTGCAGACAAGGCAGGACTCCTGTAACTACTAACAACTCTGATATTTTCTTGAGGGTTTGGTGTGCATGTGGATTGAAAGTTAGTTTCCTGGATAGCATGTTCATCAGAGTTATAGGCTTCGGGCCTGCCTGAGTTGTACCCGCATTGACATATCAGACGAACTGGACTTTCTTCTTCAAGCACATCTCACCAGCTCTTTAGATGCCTTTCTCCATAGAGTTGATAGAAATGAGACAGCCAAATGCTGCTCAGGTCATTGTGCACAGGGGGCTTGCCTAAACATGCCCATGGTGAAAAATTCTGTCCCTTAACACATGTGCAGTAAAGGAAATAAATCAATGTGGAGTGGCTTAGACTAAGGGCCCGCCTGTGCACTAGGAGATTGGGGTGTAGCCACTGGGAATTCACACTTTATGCAGTGGGGAGAAGCCTGGCCTCTTCAGCTGGTGGGTGGTGGCCTGGTATTCAATCTGTGAGGTGGGAGCCTGTTGGCAAACCCCCTCTTCTTTCGCTGAGAGCTTCCTTTCAATAAATTCCACTCCCCTCACCTTTCAATGTGTCCATGTGCCTAATTTTTCATGGTTGTGAGACCAGAAATCAGATTTTAGCTGAACTAAGGAGCAAAAAATCCTCATCAGTGTTTGCCTGAAATACCTTACTTTTTCATTCACAACCTGACCCTATATATCCTTACTAGCCCAACTCAAAAGGCTTATTTTTTATAAATCCCTTTCTGACCCTGTTCCCTTTATGCCAACAAAGTGTGACACTGCTCTCAGAATCCATTGGCATTTGGCTCGTACTGCTTTAGCATTGTATATTTGATATTGCATGCTTATCCCATTTAATCAGTGAGATCCTTGAAGGATGATTTAAAAATCCAGTCGATCTTTGTCTCCCTAAGACTAAGATACTACCTTGCATATGCTAAGCCTGCAATAAATTATTTGTTGCTATGAACTATGGAACTGTATACGGACAACTTGTTTCTCTAGCTCCAATTTCTCCCATTTTACATTTCTCTGACGCACTTAGCAGTAAAGCTTGCACAAACAAACTGGCTGTACTAAATGTTTGGCTCTACCACTGAATAAATGTGTGCCCAAGGGAGAGTTCCTCACATCTCTAAGCCCCATTGTTCTCAACTCTAAAATAAGACTGAATGTCTGCAACAGTAATCAGAGATGGAATTGGAGAATTATTCTTCCATTCAACAAACATTTATAGAGCATTTACTATCTATCAGGCAATGTGCTAGGTCTTGAGGATACACCAATAGACAAGACATAGCCCTTGATTTTAAAGAGTTGATTGTGGTGCCAGCACACATTGACTCAGGAAAGCTGATTGTCACAGGTAGCAAATATCTGGGGCTGGTGGTGCAGGTGATAAAGGAATTTACCAAGATAGCTGTAGGTAAACAAAGACAGATTTATTAGAGAAAGTATAAAAATATATTGCAAAGTTGCAACAGGCAGCACAGCAGAGAATGGGCTGTCTACACTGAGGCAGGGGCTGGAGGGAAGTTTTATAGGGTCCTGCTCTTGGGGCCACTTGCGGACAGGATAGGTCGTTATGCCCGCAGGTTATTTGTGATTAGCCATCTTTCAGAACAACTGCTCATTGTTCTTCCCCACCTGTGGTTTATTTTATTTTTTTATTTTATTTTATTTTATTTTATTTTATTTTATTTTATTTTATTTTATTTTATTTTGAGACGGAGTTTTCCTCTGTCACCCAGGCTAGAATGGAGTGCAGTGGTGCGATCTCGGCTAACTGCAACTTCAGACTCCCAGGTTAAAGTGATTCTTCTGCCTCAGCCTCCCATGTGGCTGGGATTACAGGTGTGCACCAGCATACCCAACAAATTTTTGTATTTTCAGTAGAGGTGGGTTTTGCTATGTTGGCCAAGCTGGTCTCAAACTCCTAACTTCAGATGATCTGCCCGCCTCAGCCTCCCAAAGTGCTGAGATTTCAGGTGTAAGCTACTGCGCCCAGACGAAAATTGACTTTATAGAGAATAAACAAAGACACCAGATCATTTCACATAATGATAAATGTTTTGATGAAACTAAAATAGGTTAATGATACAAAGTCACTTTAAAAAGAGACTACTTTACATAGAGTAGTCAGGGAGGGCCTTTCTATAAGGTGAAATCTGAGTTGAGGCCTGAATAATTAAAAGAAACCAAGCGAGGCATATGGCACATGCCTGAAGTTCCACCTACTTGGGAGGCTGAGGCAGGCAGATTGCCTGAGGCCAAGAGTTGGAGGCCAGCCTGGACAACATATTGAGATCTTATCTCTTAAAAAATGAATAAATAAAATAAGTTGTATTAGTCCATTTTCACAGTGCTGATAAAGACATACCCAAGACTGGGTAATTTATAAAGAAAAGGAGGTTTAATGGACTCACAGTTCCACGTGGCTGGGGAGGCGTCACAATCATGACAGAAGGCAAAAGGCATGACTTACATGGTGGCAGATGAGAGAATGAGAACCAAGCAAAAGGGCTTTCCCCTTACAAAATCATCAGATCTCATGAGAATTACTACCATGAGAACAGTATGGGGGAAACCACCCCCATGATTCAATTATCTGTCACTGGGTCCCTCCTACACCAGGTGGGAATTATGGGAGCTACAATTAAGATGAGATTTGGGTGGGGACACAGCCAAGCCATATCACCAGTCATGCAAATAGCTAAGGAAAGAGCATTTCAGGCAGAAAGAACAAGGACAAAGGACTTGAGGAAGGCCCTGGGACTGGCAGTATGACAGTGGATGAACTCAAGTTCTGAAGTCAGACTTATTAGACTCTTGGCTGTACCACTTGCTAGTGGTGCAACTCTAGACAAGTTACTGGCCCTTGAAATCTCAATTTTCTCCTCTGTAAAAGGAGGTCATTATTGCTTCATATGGTTGGGTGCATAAAATTACTGACATAGCAAGTCACAGACCAAAAAAAAAAAAAAAAGCCCTGCTTGCAAGGTAGGCCCCTGGCTAGTGTCTGGGAACTTCACTTTCAAAGTGCGTCCAGTCAACACTTAACCAATAAGAGTAGTTCGTTATAACTTGACTATTTATACAAACCTGATTTATAAGGAACATCTGCTTTCCTTCTAGGAGTCTGGAATTTTAGTATATACTCAGCAGAAGGTGCCTACATGACCAGTCCCCCAATAAAAACCTTGGGCACTGACTACCTTTTGTGCTTCCCTAGGTAGAAACATGGCACATATGTTGCTGCGTTTCCACTGCTAGGAGGAGTAAGCTTTGTGTGATCTCTCCTGGCAGGGAGAAAGAACTCGGAATCCTGCACATAGATTCCTCCAGACTCCACCTATGTCTTTTTCCCTTATGATCTGGTTATGTATTCCACCAGATGGACAGGCAGAGAATACTTGCTCTTCCTCAGGCAGAGGCTGGCTTGCCCCTGGGAATTAAGCCCATGTGGCTGCCCTCCCCACCATCTCAAGGGGCTGGGGACCAGCAATCCAGCTGTAATCAGTCTTAGTCATGATTACAAATGTATTCTGAGTCCCATGAGTTCTTCTACTGAATCTCTGAACCTGGTTGATATAAGGATTAAACAGCAAAATACGTGAATTTAGTGTAATACTTAGCTCAAGGTAAGTTCTCAAAATAAGAATGGTGATGGTGTTGGTGGCGACGGGAATGATCAGCATAAAGCCATCCACTGGTTAGAAGCTCAACGCCAATCATACCAATTCCCACCCTATCCCTCCACCCTCTCACACTATATGCCCTCATATCTCTTGGCAAATTAGTGAATGCACAACCCAATACCTTTATAATAGCATCTCACTGCTGGCGAGTACCTCAAATTCAGTACCTCTTGCTTTGACACATCAGAATAAAGGCCCAGAAGTGTGAAACAAAATGTTCCGGGTCAGGCCATGAATTGGTGGAAGAGTTGGGACAAGAACCCAGGTTTGCCTTTTATGTCCTACACTGGCTCTACGGCAACCTGGTATAAGTGATGCAGGCTAGCAGTAAGCACAGTGACCCTTGAGCCAGTCTGTCGAGAACCCAGGCTGCCATGGAGGTGGTTCCTTCTCCTCCGGGAAAACAGAAGGAACCTGGAAAGCTAGAACGAAAAAAGAGCCATAAATAAGCCCTAAGTGAAACGATTATTACCTGCTCTAAAAGCCGGGTGAAATAGTTTCTCCCCTGTATTTCCATTTCAATGGTACTGCTTACTGCTGGGGGCGAGGCAGTGAGCAAGAGGTGGCACATACTGGGGGAGCAATCAATATCATCCAGAGTTTAAAAAGGGGCAAACAAGACGCAGGGAAGAGCTGGTGCATCCGGACTGGAGAACCCACAGCGGAGAACCCCAGTAAAGGAACCACAGCAGATAAACAGAAACCTCAGGTCAGTGCCCAGTTGCTCAAAATGCTGGGCCATATATAGAATGACAAGTCATGACATCGGACAGGAACATGGAACTACTAGGGCCCAGTGTAAAAAACTCAACCCACTGTCCTGCCCACCATGGAATGTGCGAATGAGGTTAGCAATAAAGGATCTAACCCCCAAAACGCCCCAGGACAACCAAAATGATGCTCTTGCCGGGCTTATGCCGTGACAACTGCCAGGGGCGTGGGCCGAGGGGCAGTAGTGGGCTCAGCGCGCGAGTCGGAAACAGCTGCCGTGAGGTAGGAAGAAAGCAGCGCCTTCAGCATGTCCTCCCGTCGGCCCGGGACCACGCCCTTACTGAGAGCACAGCCGCGGAACTGACACGCACAGCTCCTCAGCACAAAGAAGGTGCAAAGTCCCGCAGAGCGACCGCCAGAGGTCAGCAACACACTGCCTACTCCCCGCCGCGCCTCCGGGAGAGGCCCTGGCGGAGGCTGCGGGGACCGGAAGTGCACCCGCCCCTTTCCCGCGGGCCCGCGGCCCCTCTGGCCGGCCGGAAGGCAGCCTACGTGTGTCTTTGGGCCTACCTGGCCCGGTAGCCCCAGTAGAGTTTGAGAGGATTGACTCCAATTTTGAAAAAAAGTTCTACTGTGGGTAAAACGCTATCAAACAGCATTACATGCTACAGAGAAATCTTTCCTAAAAGGAAGGGTCAACTGGTGCGACAACCTCGATTGTTGCCCCGCCCCAGCCCCTGACAGATCCCGGACCAAAGGGGCGAGGAGGGGACATGCCCCCCGCTCCCGTTGTTGGCTTGGGTTGCTGGTCCCCAGCCCCTCAGGAGGGAGAGGAGGGCAGTCCGGTGGGCTGACTTCCCAGGGGCAAGCCGATCTCCGCCTGAGGAAGAGCCCGTATTCCCTGGCCTGTCAAGGCAGCAACCGAGGTTGCCGCACCAGTTGACTCTTCCTTTTAGGAAAGATTTCTTTGTAGCATGCAATGCTGTTTGATAGCATTTTACCCACAGTAGAACTTTTTTTCAAAATTGGAATCAATCCTCTCAAATTCTACTGCTGCTTTATTAACTAACTTTATGTAATATTCTAAATTCTTTGTTGTTGTTTCAACAGTGTTCCCAGCATCTTCACCAGTAGTTTCCATCTCAAAAAACCACTTTCTTAGCTCATCCATAAGAAGTTACTCCTCATCCATTCAAGTTCAATCAGGAGATTGCAGCAATTCAGTCACATCTTCTGGCTCCACTTCTAGTTCTAATTCTCTATTTCCACCCATCTGCAGTGACTTCCTCCACTGAAGCCTTGAACCACTCAAAGTCATTCATGAGGGTTGGAATCAACTTCTTTCAAACTCTTGTTCATGTTGATATGTTAACCTCCTCCCGTGAATCACAAATGTTCTTAGTGGCTCTAAAATGGTGAATCCTTTCCATAAGGTTTTCAATTTACTTTGCTCAGATGCATTAGAGGAATCACCGTCTACAGCAGCTATAGCCTTATGAAATGTATTTATGAACTACTAAGACTGAAAAGTCAAAATTACTCCTTGATCCATGGGTTGCAGAATGGATGTTGTGGTAGCAGGCATGAAAACAACATTCATCTCTTTGAACATCTTCATCAGAGATCTTGGGTGACCAGGTGCATTGTTAATGACTAATAATACATTGAAAAGAATCTTTTTTTCTGAGCAGTAGGTCTCAGCAGTGGGCCTAAGTAAACCATGCTGCAAACAGATGTGCTGCCATCCAGGCTTTGTTTTGTTTGTTTGTTTTGAGACAGGGTCTCACTCTGTCACCCAGGCTGAAGTGCAGTGACATGATTTTGGCTCACTGCAGCTTCAACCTCCCAGGCTCAGGTGATCCTCCCACCTCAGCCTCCCAAGTAGCTGGGACTACAGGCATGCACCACCATACCTGGCTAAATTTTGTAATTTTTGTAGAGACAGGGTTTCGCCACGTTACCCAGGCTGGTCTCCAAGCAATCCACTTGCCTTAGCCTTCCAAATTGCTGGGATTACAGGCGCGAGCCACCACACTTGGCATTGTTACTTATAGAGTACAGGCAGAGTAGATTTAGCATAATTCCTAAGGGCTCTAGGATTTTCAGAACAGTCATGAGCATTGGCTTCAGCTGAAAGTCACCAGCTACATCAGCCCCTAAAAAGAGAGTCATCCTACCCTTAGAGGCTTTGAAGCAGGGCATTGACTTTGCTCTAGGAAAGTCCTTAGATGGTCTCTTCTTCCAATATAAGGTCGTTTCATCTACATTAAAAATCTGTTGTTTAGTGTAGCCGTATTCATCAGTTATCTTAGCTACATCTTTTGGCTAACTTACTGCAGCTTCTTCATCAATACCCGCTGCTTCACATTGCACTTCTATGTTATAGAGATGGCTTCTTTCCTTAAACCTAATGAACTAGCCTCTGCTAGCTTCAAACTTTTCTCCAACTGCTTCTTCATCACTTTCAGCCTTCATAGAATTGAAGAGAGTTAAGACCTTGCTCTGGATTAGGCTTTGGCTAAGGGAATGTTGTAGCTGGTTTGATCTATGCAGGCCACTAAAACTTTCTTCGTATCAGCAATAAAGCTGTTTTTCTTATTATTCATGTATTCACTGGGGTAGCACTTCTAATTTCCTTCAAGAACTTTTCTTTTGCATTTACAACTTAAATAACTGTGCAGTGCAACAAACCTAGATTTCAGCCTATCTTGGTCTTCCTCACTAAGCTTAATCATTTCTGGCTTGTGATTTAAAGTGAAATTTAAAGCGATTTAAAGTGCAGCTCTTCCTTTCACTTGAACACTTAGATGCCATTGTAAGGTTATTAGCTGGCCTAATTTCAACATTGCTGTGTCTTGGGAAATAGGAAAGCCCAAGGAGAGATAGAGAGAGGGGAGGACAACTGGTCAGTGGAACAGTCAGAATACACACAACATTTACCAATTACATTTGCATCATATATGGGCCCAGTTCATGGTGCCCCAAAACAATTACAATACTAGCATATCACAGATCACCATAACAGCTGTAATGATAATAATGAAAAAAATTGAAATATTGTGAGAATTACAGAATATGACACAGAGACACAAAATTAGCACAAACTGTTGGAAAAATGGTGCCAATAGACTTGCTCAATGCAGGGTTGCCACAAACCTTCAATTTGTAAAACACACAGTATCTGTGAAGTGCAATAAAGCAAAGCACAATAAATGAGAAATACATGTATAATTACTTTGGGCGGTGATTTACTGTCTTTCTCCCTCCATTAGACCATAAACTGCAAGAGGGCAGGGATTGTGTCTATCTCATTCACGATTATAATCCCAGATCTTAGCAACATTTCTGCCAGTAAGTGCCCAATAAATATCTAGTGAATGGATAGATGGGGCTTCTCCAAGGAAGGAGAGAATGAATGGATGAGTGTGGGTTAATGAATGAGATAAGAATGAATGTGAAATAATGGTTCATCCATTAAAAACTAGGGGACACAGTTCAGTTCATTGGATTTGGCCCAGTTTCTGACCGAATTCTAAGGTTGAGGAGAGTTGATGATGCCGAGTAATGTGGTGGTCCTGAGCAATTAAAGAGGGATTCTGGGAAGCAGAGTGTGGACAGTTCCAACTCCCTGCCAAGGGGAAGCTCATGGGCAAAGGAAGCTCACTCCAGAGGGGATATGGAAGTTCCATACCCTCTTTTGTCTGAAGAGCCGAAGTCCCTATTTTCAGGTCGTTAGGAAGTTAAAAAGTAATTTGGAGGTTATCAGAACTGATTGAATTGAGTTTGAACCTCACCTATCGCAACAGTGGGCCAGGCTGCTTGACTAATGTCTTGGTGTCAATCGTACAGCTTTCTGCTTCTTGAGCTGCTGGCAGGGACCTGGCCTGACATGTCTCAGAAGGCTGTTAGTCAATGATTAGCGTATCTCAAGGCCTCGAGCCAGGGCAGCTGTCAAAGAGGGTCCCCACTGCATTTTGCACCTACATCCTCATTGTGAAATGAAGCATGAAGCGACTGAGTAAGGTCCCTATCATCTCTGACATTTTACAATTCCAGGATTCTGCCTTCTTGTCAGAGAAGTTTACAGGCAAGCAGTTGGGCAGGTGAGAGGGCTGCACGTGAGAGGCTCAGCCTCTGCTTGAAGAGTCGTCATCTGGGAGGCTCTGTGGCCTCCTCAGATGAATTCATTCACACTAATACCCCAAGACGGAGTCAACACCCCCTCCAGAAGCTCAGCCTTCTCAGTATCTAAAGCCCCAGCATCGATGCCTCTTTTCTTTGGGTTAGGGGTCAGAGCTCTTGTGGAAGGGCATATAGTAATTCTTCACTTGCCTTTGACTGTGTACTGTGTGCACATGGAGGTAGGAGCAGACGTGACTTCAACAAGGCCATGCCCCCTTGGCAAGTATCTTTGAGACCAGAGAGGAAGACAGACTAGGGAAAGGATGACGAGATAAGCATGGGGCTGCCGTGAAGTCCAGGGGAGCGTGCAGAGGTAAGAGAAAAGGCTTTAGGATACTAACTAACATATATGGAGCACTAGCATGAGCCAGGCACTATTCTAAGTGCTTTGCAGGTTTTATCTCTTTTTGCCTCACAACAGCACCTATGAGACACTTCACAGATGAAGGAACGGAGGCACGGTGAGGTTAAGTTACTTGACCAAGGGGGCCAACTAGTAATGGAGGCATTTGTTGCATCTTCTAAAGATGATGAAAGAGTAGATGTGAGATTTTGTAAGTGCTTGATTCATTTCTACCGAATGAACTGGCAAATAAATAAATGCATATGTAAATGGGGGTGTAAATAGTCAGTCAGCCACGGAGGTGGGAATGGGCTCAAGGCAGGCTTAGAGAGAAGGTGCAAGAGCTGAGTCTGAAAAGGCCAGAGCAAAGTATGAAGCTGGTGAGCAGCTGTGACCATAGCTGGAGGCTTCTCTTTGAGCTTTCTCCTGTTTACCTCTCTTCCCCTACATGACCAGTCAGCCAAGTGTTAAGTCCAGGGGAACATTTTGCTGCTTCCAAGTACTGTCTCGCTAGTGTTATTTGCCATAACTTGTGGCCACAGGGCAAGGTCCAGGTGCTCAGACCTTTACATCCTGGACTTTCCAAGACCTCCCAAAGCTCTCTGGCACCCAGGGAACAGTGTGTGTGTCGACAGCTTAATCCGCAGGAGCATAGCCATGGTGCTCTGGGGTCCAGTGCTGGGAGCTCTGCTGGTGGTCATTGCTGGATACCTGTGCCTGCCAGGGATGCTCCGACAACGTAGGCCACGGGAGCCCCCTCTGGACAAGGGTACTGTGCCCTGGCTTGGCTATGCCATGGCTTTCCGGAAGAATATGTTTGAATTTCTGAAGCGCATGAGGAGCAAGCATGGGGATGTGTTCACAGTGCAGCTAGGGGGCCAGTACTTCACCTTTGTCATGGACCCCCTCTCCTTTGGCCCCATCCTCAAGGACACACAGAGAAAACTAGACTTTGGGCAATATGCAAAAAAACTGGTGCTGAAGGTATTTGGATACCGTTCAGTGCAAGGGGACCATGAGATGATACACTCAGCCAGCATCAAACATCTGAGGGGGGATGGCTTGAAGGATCTTAATGAGACCATGCTGGACAGCCTGTCCTTTGTAATGCTGAAGTCGAAAGGCTGGAGTCTGGGTGCCAGTTGCTGGCACGAGGACAGCCTCTTCCACTTCTGCTATTATATCTTGTTCACAGCTGGCTACCTGAGCCTGTTCGGCTACACGAAGGACAAGGAGCAGGACCTGCTACAGGCAGGAGAGTTATTCGTGGAGTTTCGCAAGTTTGACCTTCTTTTCCCCAGGTTTGTCTACTCTCTGCTGTGGCCCCAAGAGTGGCTAGAAGTGGGCCGACTCCAGCGTCTCTTTCACAAGATGCTGTCCGTGAGCCACAGCCAGGAGAAGGAGGGCATCAGCAACTGGTTGTGCAACATGCTTCAGTTTCTGAGGGAGCAGGGGGTACCTTCAGCTATGCAGGACAAGTTCAACTTCATGATGCTGTGGGCCTCCCAGGGGAACACGGGGCCTACCTCTTTCTGGGCCCTCTTGTTCCTCCTGAAGCACCCAGAAGCTATTCGGGCTGTGAGGGAGGAAGCTACCCAGGTCCTGGGTGAGGCCAGACTGGAGACCAAGCAGTCCTTTGCCTTCAAACTCAGTGCCCTGCAACACACCCCAGTTCTGGACAGTGTGGTAGAGGAGACACTGAGGCTGAGGGCTGCACCCACCCTCCTCAGGTTGGTTCATGAAGACTATACCCTGAAGATGGCCAGTGGGCAGGAGTATCTGTTCCGCCGTGGAGACATCCTGGCCCTCTTTCCCTACCTCTCAGTGCACGTGGATCCTGACATCCACCCCGAGCCCACTATCTTCAAGTATGATCGCTTCCTCAACCCTAATGGCAGCCGGAAAGTGGACTTCTTCAAGGCAGGCAAGAAGATCCACCACTACACCATGCCCTGGGGTTCGGGCGTTTCCATCTGCCCTGGGAGGTTCTTCGCACTCAGTGAGGTGAAGCTCTTTATCCTGCTTATGGTCACACACTTTGACTTAGAGTTGGTGGACCCTGACACACCACTACCCCATGTTGACCCTCAGCGCTGGGGTTTTGGCACCATGCAGCCCAGCCATGATGTGCGCTTCCGCTACCGCCTGCATCCTATAGAGTGAGTTCGGCCAAGCCAGCTGCAAACCTAGCCAGAGGGATTCTATTGGGTCTCTCACCTGTTCTCACCCCTCTGCAGCCCCAAGCCCCCATTGGCCACCCTTCCTTCTGGTCCTGTGGCACCCCCTACCTCTGTTCTGCCTGTCCTCGCTCTCTCCCTGCCTAGTCATCTGACAAGTTTATCATTCTCTTTAAAATACCATCTCTCAGAGTGGGTTCTGCTGAACCCTCCTCTCACAGGAAGTCCAGGGGAAGGAGGAGTATCTTGTTTTGGGAGATGATGCCTGCCTTGAGAAGTCCTGAGTACAGAAACTGGTTCCCCCCAGACATGAGTAACATGGCATCTTGCAAACATCAGCCTCCATCCTCCCACCTTGCTTTAGTTTTTTCAGCAACACTTATCGCATATCCTATGGAATTCAGGCTCTAGAACAGTGTCATCCAATATAAATATGAAGCAAGCTACATGAGTAGTGGGGTTTTTTGGTTTTGTTTGTTTGTTTGTTTGTTTGTTTGTTTTGAGACAGAGTCTTGCTCTGTTGCCCAGGCTGGAGTGCAGTGGTGCAATCTCTGTTCATTGCAACCTCTGCCTCCTGGGTTCAAGCAATTCTCCTGCCTCAGCCTCCTGAGTAGCTGGGATTACAGGCACGTGCCACCTTGCCCAGTGAATTTAGTTTCCTGGTAAACACATTTTTAAAAAGTAAAATGAAACAGAATTCATTTTTATAATACTTTACTTAATCCAATATATCCAAAATATTGACATTTCAACGTGATCACTATTAAAATTTTAACGAAATAGTTTTACCTTCCCTTTTCATCCTGTCTTCAAAGTCTGGTATGTACTATATTTTTGCAGCTCTTCCCAGTTCAGACTAGCCACCTTCCAAGTGCTTCATCGCCATGTGTGGCAGGTGGCTGTCCTATTGGATAGCACAGGTCTAGAGAAACGCTACCTTTTTTTTTTTTTTTTTTTTTTTTTTTTTTTTTTTTTTT
>NW_016806413.1:3756446-3768517 GCF_001698545.2 Rhinopithecus bieti
TTTTTTTTTTTTTTTTTTTGAGACAGTCTCGCTCTGTTGCCCAGGCTGCAGTGCAGTGGTGTGATCTTGGCTCACTACAACCTCTGCCTCCAGGGTTCAAGTAATTCTCCTGCCTCAGTCTTCTGAGTAGCTGGGATTACAGGCTCACCCCACCACACTCAGCTAGTTTCTGTATTTTTAGTAGAGACGGCGTTTCACCATGTTGGCCAGGCTGGTCTCGACCTCCTGACCTCAGGTGATCCACCTGCTTCGGCCTCCCAAAGTTCTGGGATTACAGGCGTGAGCCACTGCACCCAGCCAGGATGCCTTTAATGTCGGAATTATTCAAGATCCCTCCTCAGTGCCCATGTCTCCCCTACCTCAGGGTACTGTCAACCCTCCCTTGGTTTCCATGAATATTGCTGAACTCAGAGCCTTCTCCTATCCCCAGACCCCCATGGGAGTCTCCCAGCACCTCTGACTCAGCTTGGCCAATGCAGAACTTGGCATCTGAGCCCCTGCCTCTTCCCTGAACCACTTGTTCTCCTGATTTCCCTGCTCTCTCTGCTCAGAACACTACCAATCACCCCATCTCCCAGAGACACTGTCCCTCCTCCTCTTTCACCTTCATACAAGCAGGCCCCCGTCCTGTCAGTACACCCCCTGTGATGCCTCTGAAATGTGTACCCTTTTCCCTTCTCCTACTGTCATTCTTATACCTGTGACCTCTGCATTTCTCTCCTACGCTGCTGCCAGAGGCTTTTTTGCCAAAAGCACTTCTGACTGTTACTCTTTTACTTTCCTGGTTCCCTTTTGACTTCACACACTTGACATTTAAATTTTGTCACAGATGGTCCCCCTTGCCTTCACATACCTGATGTTTAAATTTTGTCACGGTTGGTCTCCAAACTCCCCAACTTTGCCAACTTTCTCCAATGAAACCATCCCTAAAGTAGAAGCATTGCTTTTCCCGCCCATGCCAGTACCAGCTACTCCTTCCTGGAAGACTTCCTGGATTTCACTCATCCCATCCTCTGGCCAGAAATGGCCTCCAAACTGTGGAGCTCCTGCAGCACCATTTGTATCATAGCATATCTGTTATGTGTCGTTGCTTTCTGTATCTTGGTTTCTGCCTGCTGCCCACTTCCCCAGACTGAAGCCTACTGGGGCATGGTATTTTATTCGTTTCTGACCTCCAATTCCCTAAGTGAAGATTAAATGTTAGAAACCTGACTTCTAGTCTCAGCTATTTTGCTTTCTGTCCTCAAATCATTTCCTGGCCTTAGCCCTCCAATCTGTGAAATGAAGACAACGCCCCTTCCCAGCGTGCTTACCAGTGCTGCAAGAGGGTGAGGGGGTGGCTGACATAGCTGCAGCTGGCTGATGGCAGGGCCCCAGCTGGAGCTGGGACAGGAGAAAGAACGATTGTGGGAACTGGATAGAGGGTCTTGGAGGAGGTCGGCCCAGGCTGCATGGACCCCCTGACCCAGTGACCAACCAGTGGAGCTTCTCTCTGCTACTTCTATCTTACATCGCTGGCAGCCTCACATTTCTCCTGAGGCTGCCTGTTCTTCTCTGCCAAGAGAGTAGGCAGGGGTCTGAGCTGGGGTGAGAGTCTGTCCCCAACTAGCTGTGTGACCCTGGGCCAGGGCTTGCCTTTCTCTGAGGTCAGCTGCCCATAAATGCTGATGTCTGCCTGGGGCTTGATAAAGCTCTGCCTGGTTAGGAGAAGCTGAGATATCCCAGCCTATTCCATAAGGACCAGGAGCACAAGGAGAAGAGTTGAGTAGGGGGCACGGAAGGAGGAGAAAGGGGCTGGAAGGCGGAAGACTGTCCATGGGAAACGTACCAATGACATATCTGCCCAGCCAGGCCCTGTGCCCAGTACAATGGGGCTGGGGTTATGGGGAAGCAGGAACAGAGCCTTCACACACCTCCTTGGCCCTCCCTAGACCTTGGTGCTATGTCTCCTTTTATGCCTCACACCCAAGGGAATATGGACCAGGATTGGCCTGTGGATTGGCTGGGGTGGGGCTGAGGGCCTGAGTTCCCTGAGTCAGGACCAGAAGGTCTCAAATGGGAGTGACCATGTGCAGACAGGAACTTAATGGACCCTGTGGCCTTTCTGAGAGCCCCAGAGGAGATGCTTGGGACCGAGGGAAGCCTCAGCGGGTGAGGTGTGAGGTGAATGCAAGTGTACCATCCTGCAGTCAGCGATATCCAGCATAACTACAGGCCCTCCAGGAAGCAAGAGCCCCCAAGGATTGGAGTGTGGGCAGGGAGCCCAATGCCCCATGCTCACCTGCTGGCATGAGAGGGTCCCATGGCCCATGTAGCTCTCTGCCCCCTGCATGAGGACTGCTGCAGCCAACCCTGGCAGAGGCCTTGAGCAGGAGGAAGACTGCGACCACCAAGGATGCCTCTAGTCACCACCCACCCAACCCAGTCATTCTGCCCCCAATTCCTCATTTCTGTGCCAAATGTTTTCTTCCTCTCATCCTTTTCCTCATCAGGACCTCAGAGGAAAGTCCACTAAATGTGTTCTCTCTAAAGATGGTTTATAATAAAGCAAGATCAGGGGTGGCTTTCCAATGGTGGAATTTCAGGCACCTGGGAAGGAAAAGAGATGCTTTTCTCATAGAGAATTACTGGAGTCAAAACATCACATTTCATGGCGTTGAGCATGGGCAGCAGTCCTGCCCATGGGCAAAGCAACTTCTACGCTTCTCCCTAGGTCAGCCTATGGGAAGAATCCACCTTGCCTCAGAGCCTGAGGGTCAGAGGAATTCTGATTGCTTTCCTGAGACCCCTGGGAAAGGTTTGAGCAGTGCAGTCAGGGAGCCAGACCTTGTCAGGCCTTTGGGGAGACAGACAGCAACAGGAGGAACCAAGGCCCAGGCCAGAAAGTAAGGCTGGGATGGAGAGGGCTTTATCCTGGCCTGGGCTGTGAGAGCTGCCAAGCTGCTCTCAAACTATGTAGCATTTAAGACAGTGACAGAGAATGAGGTACCTGCAGCAAGCCCTTGCCCTCTCCTTTGGACATAGGCTTCAGGGCACTACTTGTTATATTCTTGCCTTTTGCAGCAAGTATACACTCACACACACACAGAGAAAGGCATGAAAGAACAAATAGGACTGGGTGAAGTGGCTCACGCCTGCAATCCCAGCACTTTGGGAGGCCGAGGTGGGCACATCACTTGAGCTCAGAAATTTGAGACCAACCTGGCCAACATGGTGAAACCCTGTCTCTAAAAATTCAAAAATTAGCTCATGCCTGTAATCCCATCTACTCAGAAGACTGAGGCACAGGAATTGCTTGAACCTGGGAGGCAGAGGTTGCAGTGAGCTGGGATCATGTCACTGCACTCCAGTAAGACTCTGTCTCAAAAAAAGAAAGAATAGGAAACTTGCAGGCACATAATCAGACCCACTTGGACACAGTGACACAGCTGCATCATAACCAACTACACAACCATATATACTATGCACAACCCACACAGCAACACAGACACATGCACACATACTTCCCAGACACATAGGCACACAGACACACACAAATCCACCAATGCTGGTGTGACAAGCCCTGCTGGGTGTCCCTTGCCTGACATCTTCTCTGTGCATCATGGGCACAAAGTCAGGGCCTCCGAGCACCTAGACCCTGTTGGTGCAGCTCAGGCTGTATCTCACCAGCCAGGCTGGCAAACGAACAGAAGTTCCTTGTAGGACAAGATTTCCGGAGCTCTGAAGTAGAATTCCATCCTCCGCATCCTCAAACAAATATCCACCTTCAGATCTAGAGCTTCATTTCCCGGGGAACTAGGAAGCTCAGAGTCCTTCCTGATGGTGTGGAATTGGGGGCCTTGCGGAGAGAGAACTAAAGGCAGAGCTGAGAGAGACTGGATGTGGGGAAGGCACAGGGCAACTTGTGCTACATCAAGAGACCGCCAGACGGCACATGATACATGTGCTATGACTACGCCATCAAAAGCTCAGGGGAAGAGAAGAAACAGCGGGAGAAGAAACAGTGGGCAGAATACTGCTTGCCTGTTCAATCCTCTATCAGCCATTCACTCACAAAAAAAAAAAAACTTATCCATTCATTCCAAAAAGAATCTACTATACTCTGAGCATGTATTGAAGCACAGGGGATGCAAAGTTTACACATGGCAAAGTCCCTGCTCTCGTGGAGCTTATGTTCACCCAGCCGTCTGTTCTCCTACCCTCCATTCCATCCACCAAAAAGTTTCCTTTCCTGTGTGCCAGGTTCCACGTTCAATTGTGCAGGGCAGACATGGTGGGACATGTGCAGGTTGAACCAGGTAGTTCTATGAGATGGAAAGAGCAGTTGAGTGCTTCAGAAGCTTGGGAAAGAGAGATGCCATGTGGGCAGGCAGCTCCCTGGGGAAAGGCTTCTCAGTGGATGTGTCGGGGGGCAGGGAGAATGCCAAGCATTAGAGACATGAAGAGAAAAGCACTGGGCACAGTATATCAGTCAGGAATCTTTAGGTTGCAAGTAACAAAAACAACATGACTCCACATGGAAAGGAATTTATTGGTTCTTGTAACGGTCGAATCCAAGATTGGGACGAGCTTCAGAGGTGCTTTGTTTCTGAGGCTCAAACAGTGCCCTCAGGATCTGCTCACTCACATGCGCTATCTCCTTCACCTTCTGAAGTTTGGGTGGAGGAAGGAGTAGCTCCAGATCTCAAACCCTCTCAGCTTCAGTTTCATGCCTGTCTTCTCGCATGTTCTAGTGACATCGCACTTCATTGGCTCTGCCTGGGTCATGTGCCCACCCCTAAAAAAATCACCATGACCAGGGAAATGTGAAGGCAGTAACTGACCCATGTCCCATGCTCCACCCAACCTCCTCTCAAAACACAGGGCAGAGTGACCAAGCAGTGGTGTCCCAGAGAAAGTGGGATTCAGTTATAAAACAAGGGTGAGGGAATACCTGCCTGGAAATTATCCTAATTACACAAGGGTGCCCACAAGACCAAAGGCATAGAAGTTGAAATGTTCTGGAAATGAAAAGGGAATGGAGGAGTATGAGGGCTAGAAGATGTATGGGGTCCTATTTGCAAAAGCACTAGCCTTGACATCAGACAAAGATTTTGGACTTGATTGTGCAGGTCCCAGGGAAATCTGAAGGCTTCTGAGATGGGGCCCAGGCCAAGTGTGTTCACTGCCTCCTTCTGCAGACTGCACATGGTCCTGGGACATTCCCTGGGCAGAGCACTTCCAGGCCCTCCTGATTGCCAGATGCTGGGGCCACCATCAGAGCTACAAGAATGGTCCTTTTAATAGTATTTCCCAGCTGGACTACAGAGAATGTGGAACCCTGGTTAGTGGAGGACCTTAGGCTCTTTTTCCCCAGCAATGCCAGAAGGAAAATGCTTCCTCCTCCACCCGTGCATTTAATAGACACTTTCTGAAAACCTACACACTCGGCCCTGTGTTAGGGGGTTGGGTACAGCAGTGAGCCTAACCAAGATCCCCACCTTGTGGAATTCACCTGGGACAATGTGGGTGGGGACAGTAGCACTGAACCTCACAAATAGGAGAAACATATACAACGTCTGAAAGAAATAAGTGCTATTGAAAAAATTAAAACATAGAGCATCAGGAAGATCAGGAGCGTCAGAGATGGGCAAGTTTGTGTTAAATAGGTTGGACAGGTGAGTGAAAGGTGAGATCTGAGCTAAGACCTCAGGAGGTGAGAGAGTGAGCCAAGCAGACAGCTGAGAGGAGAGCAGTCCAGGAAGAGGAATCCCCAGGGGGATGTGTCAAGAGTGTTTGAGATCAGTTGTGTCTGGAGCACTGGAGGCTGGTGGACATAAGGGCAGAGTGTAGCCAGGGCGGGTGCAGATCACACAGTCCTTAAAGGATTACTGTAAGGAGTTGGGCTTGTTAAATAAAAACTATGGTAGGCCATTGTTTTGGACTAAGCTCCTGCACTAGGTCCCAGCTGACCAGACCAAACCAAAATGGAATCTGTTGTATGAAAGTTCCATTTCCTCAAACCGAAACTAAGTTGTTATCTGATCTTTGAGACTCCTGGAGACAGAGTTAACAGCCAAATTCCCAAACATGACAGTTTCAGTTGGCGTGATAATGCAGACAGTAACCATGCTCATGATAATGAAGTTCCCCCTGTTTTAATCATCATTAAAAAGTAACCTGAAGAAACCTGATGTCAAACACCCTGTTCCGGCCGTATATAGAAAGTAACTTTGAAATGATCAGTCTGGCTCTGTGCAGTGGCTCACACCTGTAATCCCAGCACTTTGGGAGGCTGAGGCAGGCAGATTGCTTGAGCCAAGAGGTTCCAGTCCAACCTGGGTAACATAGTGAGACCCTGTCTCTACAAAAAAATACAAAAATTAGCCAGGTGTGGTGGTGTGCTCCTGTAGTCCTAGCTACTTGGGGGGCTGAGATGGGAGGATCACTTGAGCTCAGGAGGTGGTGGCTGCAGTGAGCCATGATTGTGGGAGTGGACTTCAGCCTGGGTGACAGAGTGAGACCCTGTGTCAAAAAAAAAAAAAAATCAATCTTCTTTTTGTTCTTCATTTCTTCCTGCTTTCGACAGCCCTTTCCTGTCTATAAAACTAACCTCTTCTACCCAGCTCATTGGAACACTCTTTCTATTTTATGTAGTGAATCTGTTCCTGATTCAATGAGTGTATCGCCTGATTCTAGAGTTGCCAATAACGCTGAGACCTTGAAACTAAATTTGTTGTAATCTGGTGTTTTGACAGGCTGATGCTCTGAGGGAAGAGGGAGTAAAGGCTAAGAGTGTCAGGATCACTCTGCTGCTAGGTGCAGATGAGAAGGGAGGAGAGCAAGAGAGAGGAAGCACAGGGGCCAGCTGAAAAACTATTGCAGCAATTCTCCAGCCTGGCCAACATGGTGAAATTCCATTTCAAATAAAAATACAAAAATTAGGGCCAGGCATGGTGGCTCACACCTGTAATCCCAGCACTTTGGGAGGACAAGGTGGGTGGATCCCAAGGTCAAGAGATCAAGACCATCCTGGCCAACATGGTAAAACCCTGTCTCTACTAAAAATACAAAAATTAACTGGGCATGGTGGCAGGCGCCTGTAGTTCCAGCTACTCAGGAGGCTGAGGCAGGAGAATCGCTTGAACCCGGGAGGTGGAGGTTGCAGTAAGCTGAGATCGCGCCATTGCTCTCCAACCTGGGCAATGAGAGTGAGACTTCATCTCAAAAAAAAAAGAAAAAAGAAATAAAAAGAAAAAGAAATACAAAAATTAGCTGGGCATGGTGGCAGGCGCCTATAGTCCCAACTACTTGGGAGGCTGAGGCATGAGAATCGCTTCAACCTGGGAGGAGGAGGCTGCAGTCACTGCACTCCAGCCTGGGCAACACAGCAATAGAGCAAGACACTGTCAGAAGGAAGGAAAGGAAGGAAGGAAGGAAGGAAGGAAGGAAAGGAAGGAAGGGGAGAGAGAGAGAGAGAGAGAGAGAGAGAGAAAGAAAGAAAGAAAGAAAGAAAGAAAGAAAGAAAGAAAGAAAGAAAGAAAGAAAGAAAGAAAGAAAGAAAGAAAGAGAAAGGACCATTGTAGGAATTCAGAAAAGAAAGCATGGTGTCCTGGAAGCAAGTGAAGAAAATGGAGGAAGAAGGCAGGGGCGAGCAAATGCTGCTGATGGTTGAGAACTGAGAACTGACCACTGGGTTTAGCAACATGGTCACTGAGGCCCCTGGAAACAGCACTTTGAGTGGATGCCCAATTGAGCTGGTTCCCACCTGTTCCCACCAGACTGAGGTTTGGTCACTCAGGCTGATTTATTCCCCACATCCTCCTTGTTAGGGGAGTTCTCAGACTGCCTCTCCCCAAGGTCATTCATGCCAGTCATTTCTTCTTGGGCAGTAAGTATGCTGCTCTCAGAACAGTTGGATAATGGGGCCTGGGCAGTGCCAGGTGCCAGGTGCCATCCAAGCACAGCGGCCAGGAAAGCCTTCAGGTACTGGCGGAAGCGGCGACTGGAGAAGGCATACAGGATGGGTGAAAAGCAGCAGTGAAGGAAGCCAATGCTCTCTGTCACCTGGAGTGTGTAGTCTAGGTGCTGGCTGACCTTACAGTTCCCGAATACTTGCAGGTCCAACAGCGTATGCAGAAACAAGGTGAGATTGTATGGGAACCATAGCACGAAAAAGGCCACCACCAGGGCTGCAGCTATTTTTAGAGCCCGGCCCTGGCCTGGGGGCCTCAGCCTCACCAAGACACAACCAATACGGGCATAGAAGAAGATCATGGCAAGGAGTGGAAGGAGAAACCCTAGGAGGTTCTGCTGGAAGCGGAGGAAGAGCTTCCAAATGGTCCCGTGCCCGCCGAAATCTGCGTGGCAGTTCCACACACCCTTGGGATTTTCATGTGTCTGTACAAAGACCATATCAGGGATGGAGACGGCCAGGGACACAGCCCATACTATGGTAGCAAGGAGCAGGCTCTTGGCCCGGGTCCTCAGCCTGTGGTAGGGCTGAGCATGAACGATCTCCAGGTACTTGTCCAGGCTCATGCAGCTAATGAAAAAGATGCCACTGTAAAAGTTAGTAGTATAAAGAGTGCTCACCATCTTGCACAAGAAACTCCCAAAGACCCAATGCCAGGCCACGGAGATGCCCCAGAAGGGCAGTGTCACCAGAAACAGAAGGTTGGAGATGGCCAGATTCAGCAGATAGACCTCAGTCATCCGCCTGCGAGGCACGTACCGGAGCAAGACCATGAGAAGAAGAAGGTTCCCGCTCAGGCCCAACACAAAAATCAGGCTATAGAAGACTGGCAGGAAGACTTTGCCAAAGGACACCACTGCATCCTTCCTGCAGAGCATGAAGGTCACCTCATCCAGGTAGTCATAGTAATAGAAGGTGCTATTCTCAGGACCGGCATCCTCAGTGGTGAGTGGCTGCGGAGAGGCAGTGGTGGCCATATTGGAAGGAAGTGCCCCAGTCCCGACGTCCTGTAGAGGTGTGGGGAAAAAATATGGTGAGACCTAGCATTCTCTACCTTTCTCTGAACCCACTTTTGCTGCTGCACTGGAATGTCCAATAGACTCTTCAAATCTACATCAGCACCTGCAGTCCAGCAAGTAAGAGTACAATCTTAGGGAGCCATCTGCACCACTTAATGGTTATGTCACCAAGATATCCCCCTCACCTTTGTCTTATAACTGAATCCCACTTACTCTGGGACACTTACTCTTGGATAAGCAACTAACCTTTAGGTGTTCTCAGAGTATGTAATTCTTTCATTATGGTTTTGTTTCTTTATTTTTCTCCTTCATTATTTAAAAATACCTATAGTGTTTTTCAAATTCTTCTTTATTCTTTAGGGATATCAATTCATCTATTTAATGTGTCTCCTGACCCTTCCTCATGTACGGCTTATAATTTTTTTTAATGGCAGCTTAGCTTCAGTGGAGCTTTTTTAAAAAAAATTTTGTTTATTATACTTTAAGCTCTGGGATACATGTGCAAAACGTGCAGGTTTGTTACATAGGTATACACATGCCATGGTGGTTTGCTACACCCATCAACCTGTCATTTACATTAGGTATTTCTTCTTCTTCTTTTTTTTTTAATTATACTTTAAGTTCTAGGGTACATGTGCACAGTGAAGTATTTCTCCTAATGTTATCCCTCCCCTAGCCCACAAGCCCCCAACAGTCCAGGGTGTGTGATGTTCCCCTCCCTGTGTCCATGTGTTCTCATTGTTCAACTCCCACTTATGAGTGAGAACATGCAGTGTTTGGTTTTCTGTTCTTGTGTTAGTTTGCTGAGAATGATGGCTTCCAGCTTCATCCACTTCCCTGCAAAGGACATGAACTCATCCTTTTTATGGCTGCATAGTATTCCATCCTGTGTATGTGCCACAATTTCTTTATCCAGTCTATCATTGATGGGCATTTGGGTTTATTCCAAGTCTTTGCTATTGTGAACAGTGCTGCAATAAACATATGTGTGCATGTGTCTTTATAGTAGAATGATTAATAATCCTTTAGGTATATACCCAGTAAGGGAATTTCTGGGTCAAATGGTATTTCTGGTTCTAGATCCTTGAGGAATTGCCACACTATCTTCCACAATGGTTGAACTAATTTACAGTCCCACCAACAGTGTAAAAACATTCCTATTTCTCCACATCCTCTCAAGCATCTGTTGTTTCCTGACTTTTTAATGATCACCATTCTAACTGGGATTAGATGGTATCTCATCTCATTGTGGTTTTTATTTGCATTTCTCTAATGACCAGTAATGATGAGCTTTTTTTTTTTCATGTCTGTTGGCCGCATAAATGTCTTCTTTTGAGAAGTATCTGTTCATATCCCTCACCCACTTTTTAATGGGGTTGTTTTCTTCGTGTAAATTTGTTTAAGTTCTTTGTAGATTCTGGATATTAACCCTTTGTCAGATGGATAGATTGCAAACATTTTCTCCTGTTCTGTAGGTTGCCGGTTCACTCTGATGATAGTTTATTTTGCTGTGCAGAAGCTCTTTAGTTTAATTAGATCCCATTTGTCAATTTTGGCTTTTGTTGCCATTGCTTTTGGTGTTTTAGTCATGAAGTCTTTGCCTATGCCTATGTCCTGAATGGTATTGCCTAGGTTTTCTTCTAGGGTTTTTATGATTTTAGGTCTTACATTTAGGTCTTTCATTCATCTTGAGTTTACTTTTGTATAAGGTGTAAGGAATGGGTCCAGTTTCAGTTCTCTGCATATGGCTAGCCAGTTTTCCCAACACCATTTATTAAATAGGGAATTTTTTCCCCATTGCTTGTTTTTGTCACGTTTGTCAAAGATCAGATGGTTGTAGACCTGTGATGTTATTTCTGAGGCCTGTGTTCTGTTCCATTTGTCTATATATCTGTTTTGGTACCAGTACCATGCTGTTTTGGTTACTGTAGCCTTGTAGTATAGTTTGAAGTCAGGTAGTGTGATGCCTCCAGCTTTTTTCTTTTTGCTTAGGATTGTCTTGGTTACATGGGCTCTTTTTTTGGTTCCATATGAAATTTAAAGTAGTTTTTTTCTAATTCAGTGAATAAAGTCAATGGTAGCTTGATGGGGATAGCATTGAATCTATAAATTATTTTGGGCAGTATGGCCATTTTCATGATATTCATTCTTCCTATCCATGAGCATGGAATGTTTTGCCATTTGTTTGTGTCCTCTCTTCTTTCCTTGTAGTTCTCCTTGAACAGATTCTTCACATCCCTTGTAAGGTGTATTCTTAGGTATTTTATTCTCTTTGTAGCATTTGTGAATGGGAGTTCACTCATGAGTTGGCTCTCTGTTTGTCTGTTATTGGTGTATAGGAATGCTTTTGATTTTTGCACACTGATTTTGTTTTCTGAGACTTTGCGGAAGTTGCTTATCAGCTTAAGGAGATTTTGGGCAGAGACAATGGGGTTTTCTAAATATACAATCATGTCATCTGCAAACATAGACAATTTGACTTCCTCTCTTCCTATCTGAATACGCTTTATTTCTTTCTATTGCCTGATTGCCCTGGCCAGAACTTCTAATACTATGTTGAATAGGAGTGGTGAGAGAGGGCATCCTTGTCTTATGCTGGTTTTCAAAGGGAATGCTTCCAGATTTTGCCCATTCAGTATGATATTGGCTGTGGGTTTCTTATCAATAGCTCTTATTATTTTGAGATACGTTCCATCAGTACCCAGTTTATGGAGAGTTTTTAGCATGAAGGGGTGTTGAATTTTATTGAAGGCCTTTTCTGCATCTATTGAGATAATAATGTGATTTTGTCATTGGTTCTGTTTATGTGATGGATTACATTTATTGATTTGCATATGTTGAACCAACCTTGCATCCCAGGGATGAAGCTGACTTGATGTTGGTAGATAAGCTTTTTGATGTGCTGCTGGATTTGGTTTGCCAGTATTTTATTGAGAATTTTAGCATCAATGTTCATCAGGGATATTGGCCTGAAATTTTCTTTTTTTGTTGTGTCTTTCCCAGGTTTTGGTATCAGGATGATGCTGGCCTAATAAAATGAGTTAGGGAGGATTCCCTCTTTTTTCTATTGTTTAGAATAGTTTTGGAAGGAATGGTAC
>NW_016806413.1:3768723-3781180 GCF_001698545.2 Rhinopithecus bieti
TTTGCTTGGTAAATATTCCTCCATCCCTTTATTTTGAGCCTATGTGTGTCTTTGAATGTAAGGTGGGTCTCCTGAATACAGCACACCGATGGGTCTTGACTCTATCCAATTTGCCAGTCTGTATCTTCTAATTGGGGCATTTAGCCTGTTTACATTTAAGGTTATTATTGTTATGTGTGAATTTGATCCTGTCATTATGATGTTAGCTGGTTATTTTGCCCATTAGTTGATGCAGTTTCTTCATAGGTGTCGATGGTCTTTACAATTTGGTATGTTTTTGCAGTGGCTGGTACCAGTTTGTCCTTTCCATGTTTAGTGCTTCCTTCAGGAGCTCTTGTAAGGCAGGCCTGGTTGTGACAAAATCTCTCAGCATTTGCTTGTCTGTAAAGATTTTATTGCTCCTTCACGCATGAAGCTTAGTTTGGCTGGATATGAAATTCTGGATTGAAACTTCTTCTCTTTAAGAATGTTAAATATTGGACTCCCACTCTCTTCTGGCCTGTAGGGTTTCTGCAGAGAGATCCGATGTTACTCTGATGGGCTTCCCTTTGTGGGTAACCCAACCTGTCTCTCTGGCTGCCCTTAACATTTTTTCCTTCATTTCAACCTTGGTGAATCTGAAAATGATGTGTCTTGGGGTTGCTCTTCTCGAGGAGTACCTTTGCAGTGTTCTCTGTATTTCCTGAATTTGAATGTTGACCTGCCTTGCTAGGTTGGAGAATTTCTCCTGGGTAATATCCTGAAGAATGTTTTCCAACTTGGTTCCATTCTCTCTGTCACTTTCAGGTACACCAATCAAATGTAGATTTGGTCTTTTCACATAGTCTCCATATTTCTTGGAGGCTTTGTTCATTCCTTCATATTCTCTTTTCTCTAATATTGTTTTCACACTTTATTTCATTAAGTTGATCTTAAATCTCTGATATCCTTTCTTCCGCTTGATTGATTCAGCTATTGATCCTTGTGTATGCTTCACGAAGTTCTTGTGCTGTGTTTTTCAGCTCCATCAGGTCATTTATATTCTTCTCTAAACTGGTCATTCTAGTTAGCAATTCCTCTAACCTTTTTTCAAGGTTCTTAGCTTCCTTGCATTGGGTTAGAACATGCTCCTTTAGCTCAGATGAGTTTGTTATTACACACCTACTGAAGCCTACTTCTGTCAATTCGTCAAACTCATTCTCCATCCAGTTTTGTTCCCTTGCTAGTGAGGAGTTGTGATCATTTGGAGGAGAAGAGGCATTCTGGTTTTTTGAATTTTTAGCCTTTTTGCACTGGTTTTTCCTCATCTTCGTGGATTTATCTACCTTTGGTCTTTGATGTTGGTGGCCTTCAGATGGGGTTTCTGTGTGGATGTATTTTTGTTGATGCTGTTCCTTTCTGTTTGTTAGTTTTCCTTCTAACAGTCAGGTCCCTTTGCTGCAGGTCTGCTGGAGTTTGCTGGAGGTCCACTCCAGACCCTGTTTGCCTGGGTGTCACTAGCAGAGGCTGCAGAATGGCAAATATTGCTGCCTGTTTCTTTCTCTGGAAGCTTCATCCCAGAGGGGCACCCACCAGATGCCAGCCAGAGCTCTCCTGTGTGAGGTATCTGTCAACCCCTGCTGGGAAGTATCTCCCATTGAGGAGGCACAGGGGTCAGGGACCCACTTGAGGAAGCAGTCTGTCCCTTAGCAGAGCTCAAGTGCTGTGCTGGGAGATCCACTGCTCTCTTCAGAGCCAGCAGGCAGGAACATTTAAGTCTGCTGAAGCTGCGCCCATAGCCACCCCTCCCCCCAGGTGCTCTGTCCCAGGGAAATGGGAGTTTTATCTATAAGCCCCTGATTGGGGCTGCTGCCTTTCTTTCAGAGATGCCCTGCCCAGAGAGGAGGAATCTAGAGAGGGAGCCTGGCTACAGTGGCTTTGCCAAGCTGCAGTGGGCTCTGCCCAGTTCGAACTTCCCAGTGGCTTTGTTTACAATGTGAGGGGAAAACCACCTACTCTAGCCTCAGTAATGGCAGATGCCCATGGGGCTTGTTTTATCCATAAATGTCCAATGCATCCACCCTGGCTTTGGGTTTTCTTTACTCCTGTCACCTGAGGATTCCCCTTGCTTTTTGAGAGTTTTTAAATATTTTATTTGTAAATAGTTTCATATCAATATTTTCTTTTCTTTCTTTTTTTTCTTTTCTTTTTTTTTTTTTTTTTTTTTTTTTTTTTTTTTTTTTTTTTTTTTTTTTTGAGATGGAGTGTCGCTCTGTCACCCAGGCTGGAGTGCAGTGGTGCAATTTCGGCTCATTGCAAGCTCCATCTCCTAGGTTCAGGCCATTTACCTGCCTCAGCCTCCCGGCCATTCACCTGCCTCAGCCTCCCGAGTAGCTGGAACTACAGGCACCCACCACCACGCCCAGCTAATTTTTTGTATTTTTAGTAGAGAGGGGTTTCACCATGTTAGCCAGGATGGTCTCGATCTCCTGACCTCATGATCCGCCCGCCTCGGCCTTCCAAAGTGCTGGGATTACAGGCATGAGCCACCGCGCCTTGCCTCATATAATATTTTCAATGACAAATATTTAATATTTTAAATATTTTATCCAGTATTTCTGTTTGTAGCAGAAAGGTGTGATCCATCATGTTGATGGGCTCAGAACCTACTAAACTTTTCTACCTCTCAGTTTCCTCATCTTTAAAATGAAAATAATAACTGTGCCTATCTTGTGATGTTCTTGTTATGCTTAAATGTGATAATACATGCAGAGCACTTTAAGTTTTACAAAACTGACTGGAACATAGCAAGCATGCAATAAATGCGAGCTTAAATTATTGCTTTGCCCAGAACTGAGTTCATCATTTCCCCACCAGCCCCTTTCTTCTTTCCTAGGCCTATCTAACTGAATGACTCCACCAACTATTCAGTCACCTAAGACTGAAACATGGGATATCTTGCAGATTCTTTCCTCCTAACCCTCACAACCACCCTGTGAGTCTCTCCTCTTGAATCGGCCCACTTGTCTCTAAGTCCTATAAAAATATGTACATGACACTCTTTTAATGAAATTAAGACAAATGAAACAAAACATATATACTTTTGAAGGAGTACAAATAGATAACAGGAAGACATAGGAATGAGAGGCACCAAATTCAAGATGGCAGGTGCCTGGGCAGAAGCCAGCAGCATGGGATTGGGATGGAGCATGGAGATGGGATGAGTCACTGTCCACGGTCAAGTGTCATCTAAGGCAGTGACATCCCAGAATTGTATTGCTTTGTTTAAAATAATTTTTTGATGAGAGCTTCACATAAACCAGTGATACAAGTATGTCATGAACTAAGAATTAGGCTCAAATCTGTAGTGTGTTCCAGGAGAAAGAGAGGTGAAGACAGACTTCATGTTGAACAAAGAGCACTCACCAATGGGGAAGGGGGCTTGAGGAGGAAAGAGGAAGGAGATAAAAAGGAATCTGTGGCCCAAGCAGGCAATTGTGAAGAGCCACTGAAGAGGGGCCTGTAGATTACTGAGGGTCATGGGCCACAAACTGAGAAATGCAAATCAGCTCTACCCCATACTTCTGGATTTTATTTTTTAATATTTTACTTGCATGAGCTTGAACTTTTAATATGTTCAATGCCCCTTGTATTTATTCTGTAAATTATTTATTCTTTTAATGGGTGGGATGCTCATTTTATGAGGTCTTATAATAGTGAGGATGTTAACTTTTTTCATATATGTTGCAAACATTTTCCTTAGCCCTTTCTGATAAAAGTTTTATCCCCTTTTTTCAGGCAGACTTCGAAATAAATGTTGACTTGGGTCCTCAGTTGGCCCAAAGTATCTGTGATACCATGGTCTCATGGCTGGTGGAACAATTCAGTGCTACTAAAGCAGAACCTCTTCTGAGGGAGTCCTGGAGTCCTCCCACTCTGTGAGCCTCTGCCCCACCCTTGGGCTCCTATCCAATGGCATCTGGACCAGATGCTGTGGAAACCACACATGACCTGTCCCCACCCCAGGAGCTCAGCCTGAGTGGCTTTATCTAAGGCCCAGCTCTGTTCCTGATCAACCTCAGGAACTTTACCCAGTGCCCTTTTTTTTTTTTTTTTTTTTTTTTTTTTTTTTTGCTGGTCTTCCTGTCCTCTCCTCTGCACCAGGGGCCTCCTGGCCTTCAACTCCTCCCTTTTCTGGGCAGCAGTAAGGACACTCCTAGCATATGGCTGGAGCTGGGAGCCTGTGAGCTGCTGCTGCAGAAGGAAGATGTGAGGAGTGTACTCGGGCCTTATCAGGGCTTATTACTCAGGAGGTGACATTGATTAAACACCAGATTTTCTGAGCTGCTGACATGGACCTTGATCTTGACTTGATTTCTCAAAGCCCTCTGACTTTTGTTTCAGCAAACAACCAAGTCTGATGAATGTTTCAATCAAAGCCAGAGGTCAGAGTCAGCAGACCCTGCTAGTCCAAGCCACCTTTGTTCTCCCTCTACATGGAACACTCTATCCCCTTCCCACTCAAGGTCTTTAGCCTCCTGATCTTTCACTCTGGGAATCTTTTCAAGTCATGCTCACTTCTGGAGCAACCATCCTCCTATCACTTTCATCAGTAAAGACAACAAAAATGACAACAGCAATCAGGCCTTTACCCTCCTGATCTCTCACTCTGGGAATCTTTCCAGGTCATCCTCACCTATGGAGCAACCATCCTCCTATCACTTTCATCAATAATGCCAACAACAGTGGTAACAGCAAGTAGGCCTTTACCCCTGATCTTTGACTCTGGGAATCTTTCCAGGTCTCCCTCACCTCTGGAGCAACCATCCCCTCCTATCACTTTCATCAGTAATCCCAACAATGACAGCAGCAGTCAGCACTCCCATATGCATGTTACAGCTGACCGGGCACCTTCATATGCACTGCCGTAGCCTTGTAAGGCAAATCAGGAAGGAACCATCAGCCCCATTTAATCCAGGAGCAAAGCAACTTTACCAGGGTCACACAGGAAGTCACTAGCCAAGCTGCATCTGAAATCCAGGCACATGGTGCCTTGTCCCTGGTCCCACCTCATCCTTGAAGGCTGGGCACAGTGGCTCATGCTTGTAATTCCAGCACTTTGGGAGGCCGAGGTGGGTGGATCACCTGAGGTCAGGAGTTTGAGACCAGCCTGGTCAACATTGCAAAACCCCGTCTCTACTGAAAATACAAAATTAGCCCGGCGTGGTGGCAGGTGCCTGTAATCCCAGCTACTTGGGAGGCTGAGGCAGGAGAATCACTTGAACCCGGGAGGCAGAGGTTGCAGTGAGCTGAGATCACACCACTGCACTCTAGCCTGGGCAACAAGAGTGAAACTCCGTCTCAAAGAAAAAAAAAGAAAAAAAGAGAAAGTTGTGATTGAGTCTTTGCTGGTTGTCCAGGATCTTACCCTCACTGGGAGATATCCAGGGCTCCCCTCCCTTAGGTCTCTCAGGAAAGTCACAGTTGAGGCAACAAGAGGAAGGATATTGTGACAAGGATGCAGCCATGTTAGTTGGGCTCATTCTATGAGTTGAACACTCACATGTAATTTTCTCACCTTATCTTCACCATAGTTCTGGGAAGCAAAGTGAGTATAATCCCTACTTTCCAGATAAAGAAACAGGTGTGGAGAGGTGAAGCCCAATTGTCCACAGCCTCAGATTAGCAAATGGGGGGCCGGGGATTGGATGGCCCTCAAAATGTGAGGTGGAAGTGATGACCCCATCCTCCCCACACTCCCTTTCAAAATGGATCAAACTTAAATTCGAAGGTTGAGGTTCCGACAGTGGGACTTCTGGCCTCAGCAACTACTGGCAGGAAGGTTCAAAGCCAGTGGTGTGCTGAGAGCCAGTCATGGCATCTGAGAGGCATTAAACAAATGATCATGGAATTAACCAACTCTGCGTTCAGTGATGTTAAGTTGGTAATTTGAAACTGGGAATATTTATACCATGACAAAAGCTATAAATCAAGGCTTTCCTCTCCTCTGCCATCCTACCTCCCCTGTGCCCCCAGCCCAGAGCTGGTTGTCAAACCTTCACCAGCACTCCCCTGATCAGGCCCCACACAGCTTGACCAAACCCTGCTTGACTCACTGAACCCTCTTTTGTGTCTCCCACATCTCCCCTCTTCCACCTTAAACATCAATTTCACGACCACCCTCCCCACAGCCAAGAAGCCTATGGACAGGGTCACATGTAGGTCCCTCAGGTGCTGAAAGCACACCCATGCTGAGTGTACTGTTCACAGTGCAGCTGATTCAGCAAGCAAGCTGATCACATAAACAAGATTGAATGTGATCTCCAGAGGCCACACCAGCCTTTGAAATATGAAACCAAGGATATCATTTGAGATCACTTCTAGTGGAAAATACTTTTGCTGGCTTCCTTTGAATGTGGAAATCATATCCTCCTTTAAAATACAATCTAGAGTAAGGGCTTTAAATGTATTAACTTATTTAATCCTCACATTTACCTGATAGAAGTAAATACTATTATTAGCCCCGTTTTAGAGCTGAGGATACTAACACACAGGGAAGTTAGAGAACTGGTCCAAGATCACAGAGCAATTGAGTAGTAGAGCCAGGATTTGAAACCGGGCGTCCATGCTCTTAAATGCTAGGTTACAATACAACTCAAAGAAAATAGTAAGCACAGCCAGGTGCAGTGGCATGCACCTCTAGTCCCAGCTACTTGGGAGGCTGAGATTGGTGGATTCCTTGAGCCCAGGAGTTTGATACCAGCATAGGCAACATAGCGAGACCCTGTCTCAAAAAAATAACAGTAATAACAACTAGGTTGTAGATCCCCTCACCTGGGCTTTATATGTAATAATGCACTGACTTCTCACAATAACCTTATAAAATGGGCCCCATTTTACAGATGAGGAACTGAGACTCAGAGAAGGGGAGTAACGTGCCCAAGGACACACAGCAAGTATACGGCAGAACTGGAAACCAAGTTCCTGCAGCTGGCTCCAGAGCTGGAGCCCCAAATCACACACTGGGAGTTCAGCCTGTGTGCGCCCCTTCCTCGGGCTTGCAGGATGAACAGCTACCTTCTGGACGGTCTGCATGGGAAGCATATTTGGATCGTGATTTATAAAACACAATGAAGATAATAAAAACCAGTCCTGACACTTACACAGGGCTTTGTGTTTCCATATACCCTTTTTTTTTTTTATCCCAGTCATTGCTGTGTCTTCCTGGCTCCCTCATGAAGGGGTGAACAGGTATCGCCTCTCTGGTTTCCCAGGAACTCCAGGGCCACACTGCAAGGCAGACACAGCTGGCCAGAGGAATCAGCTGGCCTCTGATTGCAGACCACTGCATGCTCTCTCTCCTTACTTTTTTAACATGTTATTTTTTTCCTGATTACCATAATAATATATATTCAATGTAAAATGTAGAAATACAGCGGAAAAATAAGAAAGAGGCCAAAAAACAAAAGTCCTCTGTGATGCTACCATTGCAAAAATAACCCACAGGAACATCTTAGTGTATCCTGTTTGCTTTCATGCTCAGAGTCACGTCTGGTACACCAGATTACACAAAGTCTGGCTGGAAGGGAGTGGCCTTATCCATTCCTCAGCAGGGCAGGAGTCCCCTTGCAGCCTCCAGCTAGAAATAGCTCCTGAGATATGTGAGGCCCGCCTGCTCCCCACGCTCCCTGGGATCCCACATCACTTACTGTTTCCTGGCCTGGTCAGGAAATAGAGATGTTTGTGACGTGTATAAAATCACAAGAGTAACCCTCCTCCCAAAGCTTATTTCAGCTAACAAAAAGTAAGCACTTTTAGAGCCTGACCCTTCAAGGAGCTGCTGCTGCAGAAGGTGAGACTTTCATGTCTTTCCCAGAATGTTTTTTGATGTTTTGTTTTTTGCCTCTCTCCTTGTTGCCTGAAATGTCCCCGTGAGAACAACTTGCGTGTGTATTTCAGCATGAAAATGAAACCCCACCATCCCCAGAAAGGGCAGGACACTCAGCATGGTAGAATAGACAGAATAGGCAAGGGTAGAACAGACAGAATACAGCTTGACTCACTTCTTAATGGCTGTGCAACTCTGAGCTCATAATTTAACCTCTCTGAGCCTTAACTTTCTCACCTATAATATGCCTCCCTTGCAGGGTTATTATGATAAACTAAGGGCCTGGCATATATTATTGGTTCTCTTCCAGCCCCTAAAATGAATAAATTCGCTGATTAAATGACACTTGATTCAGGCTGGGATGCATGGGAGGGGATCCAGGGGCTATTTGAATCTGGAACTGTTTTGGGCAGAAGGAAGGGGCCAAGAATTTGGGAAAGGAGGAGGACGGGGAGAGGGTGGACATGTGCAAAAGAAGAGACCACAGAGCTGTGAAACTTTGGCCCTGGGAGAGAGGCCCTTAAAGACCATCTCATCTGCCCCATTATCTTACAGCTGGGAACACTGAGGCCCAGAGATGGAAAGGAATGCCTGAGCTCCCCCAGCCAGGTTGGAGAACCAACTCTCAGGGGTTTTCAGAATCTGCAAAGCATATTCTCAGAGCCAGAGTCAAGGAGGGGAAAGAGGTCAGAAGACCCATCACTCTCAAGGTGCTGGAAACAATTGCTCCAACAGCTGCCCTGGAGAGAAAGCTCTGCACTGACTTAGCACCTTCCTCTTCCCAGCACCTGTGCCCACTCCCCAAGCCACCGGGTTCAGTCTCTCCCTGTGGCCCCTGGGCTGTCCCACCGCCACCCTCCACCCCAAGTGTGGCTATAACCTACCGGAGCCAGAATGACTTGCTTGGGAAGGTCCACCACAAGCCTGAAAGGAGAGAGCAGTGCCCAGGTGCCTCTTCCTCAGGGAAATGCAGAGAGAGTGTAATTCCTCTCCATGTACTCATCCCCTCTCTGGACAGCAGCCTGCGTATATCCTGCTTTCAACCGGAAAAAAAAAAAAAATCCCTTTGCCTTTGCCCCAGCCCTCATCTCAGCTGCATAGCCGTGAGCTATTTCTCTCATTGATAAGAGTCAAGCTCAGATGACCTCCCACCCTATAAAAGAGCATCCCCCAAAGACAGTGTTTGGAAAGCATGTATCCCCTCTCTGGAATGATTCCCTGGTAGCTGGGCCAAGTCCACTAACAGCCCATCCCAGACGTCCAGGCTTTTGCTTACCCTGTGTCTACCTGAAGAGCCTTCCCAACATCACCTTCAGAGATCCTGCCTCCAGCTTCTTCATCCTGGATACCTTCTCAGCAAGATCTCACTCCCATTCTGCCCCAGTTCTAAACTCCACCCAATCTCTTTCTCTGGCCATAACTCCCACTAAGCAGGGCTGTGTCTGCTACACCCACTGTGTCACCAATAGTTTCATCTCCCAGACTTTCCTAATCATCTTCCCTCTTTCCTTCCCTTCTCCCTGACTCCCCTTCATAGCATCTCTGTATGGTTAGCCTCTTGTTTAACTATCTGTTCCCCTGCTGGGTCAGGAGCTCTCAGGGGAAGGACCATATCAGACCCACCAACCAGAGCCCAGGGACAGGCCAGAGACTGAATGAGTGAGTGAATGAATGACTGTGGATATATGATGCATTGCCTGCCACATGCTTAGCAGTATGGGGGCTCGCCTTCCCAGCACAACATCTGTGGTCCAGGATCAGTATCTCAGCCGCCCTCACCTCCAGTCCCACTGCCCCCTTGATACACAGCAAGTGCTTGGTGAATGCCTGTTGTCTTCACCTGAACTGAGCAATAATAGAGCAGTAGTGTCAGGTGGTTAAAGGCATGGCATTGGAGTCACACACAGCTGGGCTTGGACCTGGCTCTGCATTTACTGGCTGTGTGACCTAGAGATGGTGCCTTCACCTCTCTGGGCCTCGGTTTTTGCATCTTTATTGGGGATAGGGATAGTCCCTCAGACAGGCGTCAGAGAATGGAATGTCCCAAGAAGACGGATATGGACTTAGACATTTGCCTTTCTCTGGGGTCCACAGGCTACCAAGAATGGACATTAAGACTGTGATGGGTTTTTACTCAGGCAGAGGGAAGCAGGGGACCTTTCAAGTGGGGCCTCCGAGTTTCTCTAGGCCAAACACTAGTTTCCAATAGAGAGACCCAAGGTGCTGCCCAACAAGAGCCACAGGGTCCTGGGTCCCTCCCACAGAGCAGCTAAGTTGTAGGACCTGGGCTCCTTCTTTATTCTCCCTCACCTCCCCTCTTTTGTACATCCTTATTTTAAAATTATTTTTAGACTTGCAAAATAAAGCACAAGATTCCTGGACACCTGACTGTCAGCTTCCCCTAATATTAGCATCAGTCAAATTAAGTTTAGCCTAAGGCTAAACATATCTTTTTATATACTTTTAATATATATAACATGTATTTTATACATTTAATATATAAAACTTACATATTTAAAGTTTGGCCTAAAGGTTTCTCCACACATAATGAACTGTAACCAAACTGAATGTGTAAACAGGCTATAACCTATTATTGTGCCAATTACAGAGTTTCAGCCCATCACATGTGGCCAACCATTCAAACTGTGTTCAAATAAGGCAAACGCCAAGCTGTAACCAATCCAGCTGTTTGTCCCTCACTTCCATTTTCTGTCCATCACTTTCCTTTTCTGTCCACAAGTCTTCTTCCACATGCAGCAGCACCCAAGTTTCTCTGAACCTAATCTAGTTTGGGAGGCTGCCTGATTCTCAAATTGTTCTTTGCTCAATTAAACTCTGTTTAGTTTGCCTACAGTTTTACTTTTTTTTTTTTTTTTTTTTTTTTTTTGAGACAGGGCCTCACTCTATTGCCCAGGCTGGAGTGCAATGCTGTGAGCTTGGCCTCGGCTCACTGCAACCTGTGCCTCCTAGGTTCAAGCGACTCTCCTACCTCAACCTCCTGAGTAGCTGGGATTACAGGTGCCTGCCACTACGCCCGGCTAATCTTCGTATTTTTAATAGAAGCAAGGTTTCACCATGTTGGCCAAGATGGTCTCGCACTCCAGAGCTCAAGTGATCCTCCTGCCTCAGCCTCCCAAGGTGCTGGAATTCTAGGCGTGAGCCACAGTGGCCGGCCTCTCAGGTTTTACTTTTAACACATCTACATAAGCACAGTACTGAATAATAATCTAAGCCAGGAAATTAACATTGACACAATGCTATTGAGTAATCTACACATCTTATTAAAATTTCAACAGTTGTCCCTCCAATGTCCTTTCTCTGGCCCAGGATCTAAACCAGAATGCACTTGGTTCTTGTGTCTCCTTTGTCTCTTCATTCTGGGGCAGCTCCTCGGTCTTGCTTTGTCTTTCATGACCTTGACAGTTTTGAAGAGTGCTGGCCAGTCCATTTGTAGAATGTCCCTAAATTTCAGTATGGTGTTTCTTCAGGATTAGACTGAGGTTATGTATTTTGGGTAGGGACACCACGGAAGTGATCTTATGTCCTCAGTATACATATCAGAGGTACATAATTTCAAGATGTCTCTTTCCTGGTGATGTTAACTTTGATCACTTGAAAAACGTGGTATCTAACAAGTTTTTCCACTGTGAAATTACTCCTTACTCTTTTGTAGTTAATAAATATCTTGCTACTTTGAGACTATGCAAATATCCTATTTCTCTTCATGCTTTTGTCCACTAATTTTTGCATCCATTTATACCTGCCAACAATAATTATTACTGCGTTATTTTCCAAATGGTGATATACTATTTCCATCATTCTTTCTACATGTATTAATTAGAATTGTATTATAAGAAAGAGCTGGTCCTGACACAGTGTCTCTTGCCTGTAATCCCAGCACTTTGGGAGGCCAAGGCAGGTAGATGACTTGAGCCCCGGAGTTCGAGACTAGCCTGGGCAACATGGTGAAACCTTGTCTCTGCAAAACTACAAAATTAGCCAGGTGTGGTGGCATGCACCTGTAGTTTTAGCTACTTGGGGGGCTGAGTTGAGAGGATTGCTTGAGCCCGGGAGATGGAGGCTGCAGTGAGACAAGATTGTGCCACGCACTCCAGCATGGGCAACAGAGTGCAAAAAAAAATTTTTTTTGAAGAGTTGGACTTTCTTCTTATGTGTTTATATTAGTATGAACTCATGGGTATTTATTTTATTCTATTACTCCCATTATTTATCTTGCTGTTCAAATTGTCTCATCCTCTTTTAAAATATTTCAACCCATCTGTTTCCTGTTAAGCTGCTTTTCCTAATGAGATGTGACCCACGGCTAAGTCACTCCCTCAGTGTCACTCCCCAGCCATAGCACGTCAGACACTCTCTGGTATGCAGGGTAGGTTGTTGGGAGACCTCTGAGCCTTTGTGGGAGCAACCAGGTTTCCCGTTTCCCTGAAACTCACTGAGGCATCTTCCCAACAAGGGCCAGTCTTTTTCCTGGAATGGGCAGGTTGCAGTCAGAAGAGTCAGTCCTAACTCCACAGGCAAAGAGTTCCAGGAAGGGCTGAGCCTGGCCAGGTAGCCCCAGAACCATGCCCCTCCACCCCCCTCCGCGCCCCC
>NW_016806413.1:3781474-3809606 GCF_001698545.2 Rhinopithecus bieti
GCCCCCGCTCTCCATCAGGCATCCTCCCTCCAGCACCACCAGTCTCATGCTCTGATTGTTCCTTCTTGAGTCTGCCAGCTGTTGACAGCCTGGTTTTTGATGGGAGAGCCCTGGGTTGGCCCTGCCTCATCCTCTGTCTCACTGTTTCTTTCTCTCTGATTTCTCTGTCTTTCTTGGGCAAAATTCACCCCATTCTAGCTTAACTCATGAGGGAGTCAGTCCAGAGTTCTCTAGGGCCTTAAAACTCTGAATTCCTAGGCTACAAACTTGCCCTCCAATTTAGAAGCCTGGTTCAGAGCCCACATTGACTCACTTTGATTCGCTGTTACGCCAGAAACTCAGATCTTCCTAACATGCTCCATTGACGGCACAACAGGAAGGAAATGGTGCTCCTCTCACCTCTTCCTCTTCCTCTTTCTGTGCTGCCCCCAGTCTGGCCCCCTCTGGCCACTCAGACTGTGTTATCTCCTCTTTTGTACATCTGCCCAGGGCACCCTTCAGCTAAGGGGTTATGTATAATCTTTTCCCCAATTGCCAGTCCCTTGCCTTGCTACAAATGCATTTGTTTGAAATCAATATATATATTCATTTATCAAAATATCTTCACTTACATATTTATTACATGTTAGAATTACAGAGTGGTTCTCCAGACATCTGCTCTGTGGGTTAGGCCAAGCTGAAGTTATCACATCCATTTTGCAGACAGGATTGCCAAGACTCAGAAACCCCGTCACTTGCCCAGAAACACAGTTGATAGTAGCCACATGGACTTTCTGACTCCTACTCCAGTGCTCTTTTGCTCATTGTCTTTGTGAATATTCTGTGTAATTCTTTGCTCCTTTTTTCTCCCCAGCCCCTCCACTTCAGATCTGGTTAGTGATTCCAGAAGAGAACTTATTTCTTGCTCATCTGAACATCCCCGACTGCATAGCCCAGCTAGCATTTGACACACAGTAGACACTCAGTAAATGTTTGTTGGGCGAATGCAGGCTTTGATATAGAAAGCCTTCCTAGAACTACTTGCTCTTACCTAACAGTGGTCTCAATGCTTCTTGTACAAAGACTCCACCACCTGAGGCTTCTCTGGGACTCAGTTTCCCTGTCTGTAAAGTGACTATAGAGCAAGCTTATCCAACCAACAGGCCGCATGCAGCCCAGGACAGCTTTGAATGCAGCCCAACACAAATTCTTAAGCTTTCTTAAAACATTATTAGTTTGGGTTTTTTTTGGGGGGGGGTGAGTTTTTTCTTTTCTTTTTTTTTTTTTTAGCTCATCAGCTATCATTAGTGTTAGTGTATTTTATGTGTGACCCAAGACAATTCTTCTTCCAATGTGGCCCAGGGAAGCCAAAAGATTGGACACTCCCATGTAGAGGGTTAGACTCAATGATGTCCATGCTCCCATCAGCAGTGATACGCTGTTGTTTCCTCTGGGACTTCGCCAATGAGGGCTGCAAGCACATGTCTGGAAATTCAGATGCCCAGCCAGCCCAAGGTCGGGGACAAAAATAGCAGCAGCTGGGTGTACCCTTGGGTTCTAGGCAAAGAAGATCACATACTGTAAGGCTTGGAAGTTGGTGTTTGCAGCTGACTCTGGAAGTGGGTAAGTGTCATGAACAGGCTGAGCTGCCAGTTTTCTGGAGTCAGTTTCATTTCTTGGAAACTATTTTCTTTTAAATATTTTCAAGTTCTCTGGAAACTGAGAAAGCTGACAGCTAATCAACAGTTGAGAACTGGAGACCTTGCCTGACCACCCCTTCACTTTTTCACCCCATCTATCCATCCAGGAAGCCCTTCCCGAGTGCCTGTCCTGGGTTTCATTCCAGGCAGGGCACTAGGGACAGAACAATAATGCTGATGCTTACATGGCACTTGGGCTGGACGGGACACTATTTCAAGTGCATTACATACATTTATTTGTCTAATCCTCCTACCAACCCCATGTTATAATGAGGAAAATCAGGCACAGAGAGATTAGGTAACTTTTCCAAATTGCAGCACTGGGATTTGGACCAGACTACCCTCACTCTCAGCCTCCACCCAGTTAGTTTACAGGATTTTCCCTTCTGAATCAGATGTTTTCCCCTCTGACCAGATACATTTTGTAGTTTTATGATGCTGTTTTTCTCTTTTCTTTTTTCCTTTTTTTTTTTTTTTTTGTTTGAGATGGAGTCTCGCTCTGTTGCCCAGGCTGGAGTGCCGTGGCACCATCTCAGCTCACTGCAGCCTCTGCCTCCCAGGTTTAAGTGATTCTCGTGCCTCAGCCTCCTGTGTAGCTGGGATGACAGGCACGTACCACCATGCCTGGCCAATTTATTTTTATGGTTACGAGTGGGGACAGGGGTTTGCTAGCGGTTAAGGCAGAATTACGTTTTTTTAAATGTCAGTTGGAGGCTGAGGTGGGTGGATCCCTGAGGTCAGGAGTTCAAGACCAGCTTGGCTAACATGGTGAAACCGTGTCTCTACCAAAAATACAAAATAATTAGCCAGGTATGGTCCCGTGCACCTGTAGTTCCAGCTGTTCAGGCAGCTGAGGCACAAGAATTGCCTGAGCCCAGGAGGCGGAGGTTGCAGTGAGCCAAGATCATGCCACTGTACCAACCTAGGTGGCAGAATGAGACTCTATCTCAATCAATCAATCAATGAAGTGTTCATTGGTGTTTTCCCACCATTCACTTTTCTTCCACTGAAACAGCAAGACTCAGGGAAGGTCTTTGAATTTTTTCTTGGTTTTTGAGTACAGGAGTTTGAGGAAATTAAGGTTCTCTTTCTATTCTATACCAAACTAAAAAAGTATACCCCAGGCTGAGAAGGTAAGAGGCAGGAGGGAAGCAGGCCAGTCTAAACATTAGAGGGACACTGTGCCTTGCCTATGGCCAGAGTCCCGGTGTTTGTGGGACCCAGGGGCACAGGGACACGGCATATGGGGAGTCCAAGGTGAACAGGGCCACAGATAGCCCCATCCCTGCCCTAGCCTGAAGCAACCGAATGGAATCTTCAGTGGGCTGCCGGCCTGGAGGTGCTAGTGGGCCACCCTGAGTGTGGACATGTAGGCTGGTGTCCAGCAGGGAGGCAGGATGTGGATGTCTAAATGGAGGCCCGTGTGGACAGGTGCCACCAAAAACCAGGTGGCACCATGCTCCCCTGCACCAGAGCAGTAACCAGTTTCCTGGAACTGATGTCATTCTGGGCTAGGCGTGAACCTCACAGTGACTGCAATTTAGTTTCCATATCCTGTAAAATGGGGGTCTCAAAATAGAAAAATACGATCATATTTTCTCATCTACATGAGTCTGTGGCCAGAGGTGCTCACTGAAGTCACCTTCAGAATCCCCTGGCAGAGCTCCTGTAGCAGGCACCATGGGTGGCCCCCACCTACCAGAGCTCCCACCTACTGGGCACACACTGGCTGACTTCCAGCTGTGAGTACCCACACTGCTCTGTCTGTGGCCTTGCTCTGGCTAACAAAGCCTGTCATGCCCCCGCCCACCAGTGCACCATGCCAGGAATTCCAAGACATAATGTTCCCTGCTCCCCACTAAGAACCCTCAGTTGATGCCTGAGGTCAGTTGGTTCCTAAATACCCCACCTCCCTTGCCCTTGGGTGGAATAACTCCAACGTGTGTGCACCACACTGTCTCCCCAAGTTTCTCTCAGGGGATTAAGTCCAACCACCCACAGAGGAAGCTCGTTTGCTAACACACTCTTCACTGGCTGCCTGCCTTCCTCTGCCTCACCTCCCCACTCTCCTGCCCATGTCTCCAACTCCCAGATAAACTATTAGTGGGACCGTATGACATTGCCAATATTTGAGCTTTTTGACCTATAGAAATGGCAGTTTCATATAGTTCAACCTAAAATTTACACTCAAATCTTTGTCTCAGAGTCCGCTCCAGGGCTACTTTCCCTCCAATGCTTATCTGCCTGCTTTATCCAAAGGCTGTCCCCTCAAGTCACCCCCCCCCCAGCCACCCCTAGAAAGAGTTAATGAAAAGAAACCGCTGAACAAAATCCCAGGAGCTGAACCCATGGGATGGACAGAGGGCCGCTGGGCCTCCTCCTGTCCCACAGCACAGCAGGTTACCAGAGAGGTGGAGGTGGGACAGCAGGGAGGTGGGACAGCAGGGAGGCGGCTCCAGGAATGAGCACGTGCCCTACCCACATCATGTATCAGAGTGGGAAGTGTGGCCACAAAATGAGGAAGTCGTGAAAGATAAGGAAATGCTGTAACTGGAAAAGTGATGGAATGTTTGGAAGCAGAAGCTCTGGGTGTGGGCTTGGAATCTGGAAAAGGGAACATGGGTTCATGGCCCGTTTGGCCTGATCCCAGTCCTCTCTCCTAAAGAACTGAAGTCCCTCTAAATGTAGAGTTCTGGGCATATAAATCGGCTCAGGAACATTTTGGCTAAATCAGAATCCCAGGCATAAACACAGCACTTTACTATCTCAGTTAGTCACCCAGTGAAATTTACCTGTTTCTGTGGCTCACAGAGTATGGAGACCACCCTGCTAGACATCAGGGGAGGGGGAGAATTTCCATCTAAGCAGATATTTTTGTCTGTATCCCACAATAGGAAATGCATTTTACCTGGCAGTCTATTGTACACATACACACACCTGAAAAAAAAAAAGTTTCACAAAATAATATTACCCAACTACCAATGCACTCAGATATTTTCTATTCCTTTCTGCTTCATAGTTTTTAAAAGCTGAACATGGGCCGGGCATGGTGGCTCACGTCTGTAATCCCAGCACTTTGGGAAGCTGAGCGGGGCTGATCACTTGAGGTCAGGAGTTTGAAACCACTTTGGCCAACATGGTGAAATCCTGTCTCTACTAAAAATACAAAAATTCGCCGGTCATGGAGGTGGGCATCTGTAGTCCCAGCTACTTGGGAGGCAGGAGAATCACTTGAGCCCAGGAGGCAGAGGTTGCAGTGAGCTGTGATTATGCCATTGCTCTCCAGCCTGGGCAACAGAGAGAGAGAGAGACTCCATCTCAAAAAATAATAAATAATAAATAAATTAATTAATTTTAAAAAGCTGGACCTGGCTCATTAACTGACTTTTTTTTTTTCTTTGAGACAGAGTCTCACTCTGTCACCCAGGCTAGAAGGCAGTGGTACAGTTTCGGCTCACTGCAACCTCCACCTCCCAGGTTTGAGCAATTCTCATGCCTCAGCTTCCCAAGTAGCTGGGATTACAGGTGTACACCACCACGCCTGGCTAATTTTTGTATTTTTAGTAGTGATGAGGTCTCACCATGTTGGCCAAGCTGGTTTCGAACTCCTGACCTCAAATGATCCATTCACCCCGACCTCCAAAAGTGTTGGGATTATAGGCGTGAGCCACCATGTAATTAACTGATTTCATAACCTGCTTTTGGGTGGTAACCTTCAATTTCAAATATTGCCCTTGAGTGTATTCAGAAATGATTTGGGTGTGGATGGAATTTCTGGGCTTTTCCCAAACACTGTGCATTTGCTGTCAGCCTCTGTCCCATTCAGGGGTTCAGGAATTGCTGGACTGAGCCAGAGGAACTTCGAAAAATTCATAAGGTGAAGACGGTTCCTGTCTCCTAATCCAGTGATTGAAATGAGGCACTGCTGCCACCTTCATACTTTTTGCCACATCCCTCTACCACCTATACTATGTATTATTGTATGAATATATCTTCTCTAAATCAACTCACCACTCTTTAAAACTTAAATACTCACTCTAGTCCTGTTTTATGGAATATTATCAGTAAAATCACACATTTGATGTTATTTCCCAAGGCAAAAAAATAAAAACATAACTAGAAAAGTAAAACATACTTGTCCATTCCACCTTAACTCATCAAATCCATGGCTCTCCCTGCCCAGTTCCTTTCACAAGAAAACCGTCCCGTCTCTGCTCAGCTTGTGCTGTTTCTAATGCCTAGAAAGGCCTCAACCTCTGTCTACCTCTCCAGTGACCATTAGCACCATCACTGTGGCCGATAGCACTTAAACTCATCCAATCTTCACACCAACTCTATGAAGTGTTACGGTCATTTCCATTTTACAAATGAGGAACTGAGGCACAGAGAGATCAGGGAGACTTGCCCAAAATCCCAAAGCTAGGAAGTGATAGAGCCAGGTTTTGAATCCAGGCTGATGAGAGAGCCTATGTGCCTAACTACTAGGTGTTCCTGGCCCCTTCTAAAGCTGCCCATCCCAGTTTCAACCCTAGTATTGCCCCTCAGAGGACAGCTTCCCAGACTACCCAGCCCATAGGATTACTCTTCGTATGTTCCCAAAGCACTCACTTCTTGCCTGTCTAACTCATCTGGAGGTAAATCATAACCTATAGAGACATTGCCTCTACTAGGCTGGGGGCTTCTTGAAAGCAAGGCTGCATCTTATTCCTGTGTGTATTTCTGGGTCCAACAGCCCACCTGAGGCCTTTCATATCTGCTGAACACTGTGATGTTGCCTTGTTGTTTAACAAACACTTAGCACTCTTTGCTAGTTGTCAGCTCACAGGTAGGTTTCCAGCAAAGCCCTGGGAATAGTCAGGGGCAAAGAGAGATGAGTCAGAGGCAGCAATTAAAGGAGTCTTAATCTGAGGTCCATGGCTCCCCAAAGGAGCTATACCTGGTATGCAAGAGATCTGAGCTTACATGAGAACAAGATTACATCCTTATTTTCACTCACCTCTGATGGAAATTCAATATTTCCTTTCATTGGAATGTCACCCATGACTTTGTCACCAGTAAAATCCCTGATAGTTTCATTTCACATTACCATCAGAACAGACATCTAAAAGTATTTATACTCATTACTTCCTGGAAATTCAGACCCACTGCTAGAGCTTGTATTTAAGGCATTAATAAAGATATACATAAATAGCACACACTATACTACAATTTTTTAAAAACTTGGTAACTATTTCAATGGGATTGACATTCTTAGAAACTTCAGTAGAATTGATAATCATATGTGTTTTATTTTATGCATTTTAAAACATGATTCTGAGAGGGGCCCCATAGGCTTCACCAGACTGCTGGGGATAGTGGGGCATGGCACAAAAAAGGTTAAGACACTAGGCCGGGCGCCTTGGCTCATGCCTATAATCCCAGCACTTTGGGAGGCCAAGGTGGGCGGGAACTCCTGAGGTCAGGAGTTCGAGACCAGTCTGGCCAACATGATGAAATCCCGTCTCTACTAAAAACACAAAAAAATTAGCCAGACGTCGTGGCATGCGCCTGTAATCCCAGCTACTCAGGAGGCTAAGGCAGGGGAATTGCTTGAACCAGAGAGGTGGAGGTTGCAGTGAGCCGAGATTGTGCCATTGCACTCCAGCCTGGGCAACAGAGCGAGACTCCGTCTCAACAAAAACAAACAAACAAAAAATGTTAGACACTCTACATAGAGTATTATAATTTAGAAATGGGTTTTGGACCCAGACGGACTGGAATTCAAACCTTAGTTTTGCCACTTATAAGTCAAGTTACCCAGGCCTCAGTTCCCTCACCTGAAACATGGGGATTACTACCTACCTTATGAGATTAGCATTTAGCACCTGAGTAAAGCTGATTTCCTAACCCAGCTGGACTTCATGATGAGGTAAACAATGCCTGGGGATAGTGGAGCCCTCAGCTGGGATAGGGTCCACCTTTCTCTCTGCTTCCTATCCCTCCCACCAGAGAAGTCATTTGTCTCCCTCAGCCTGGCTGAACCCAGCTTTCTGTAGCAGGACAGAAAGGCTGACTTCAGACTCTTGGATACTCTGTTTCATTTCTGAGCCCAGGATCTGCACCCACACCCAAAATCAGCTGCGACTATCAGAGGCTCCCGAGAGAGACCAGTCATCTTGCTATTATATTTTAAGCCTTTACATGCACTTCTACATTTGTCCACTGGATGGGGCTGGTTCACATTCTGAATACTGCAGCCCAACAGGGCAGAGTCAGAACTTCACTGAGAGAGCTGGAGCATCCGATCCTCTCCTGCCTCTCCCGTCTCACTCAGATTTATTTTTATCTTTTCAGATAGAGCCTGATATACCAAAAAGGTCTCACTTTCTGCACCTTTCCAGTAACCTACCACCCTAAGAATAGTAGTAACCTCCTTTCTTCTAACATTGCAAGTTAGCTTCTAAAAATGCTAACCTGTCATATAGAATATATTCTTTTGTGTTGGTTTCTTTTGTTCAACATTATGTTTGCGAAATGACATGCAGTTGTAGTTCATTCATTCTCATTGCTTCAAAGATTCCATTGGGCAAATATGCAAAAAATATATTTGTATCCTCATCTATTGCCTTGGCATTTGAGTAGTTTCCAATTTGGGGTTTGCTTTGTTGCTGCACTGTTGATGGGAGTTATCAGCCCTTCAAACCACCCAAGATTGATTCGGAGCTCCAGACTGATGATGCCACACACTCCTCAGGAGGATTTGAAAAGATTACTACTCAAGTAATGAGGCTTTCTGGGGACAGCAGGGCCCACACTCAAGCAAAAAAAGGGGCACGTGTGTTGTGGGAAGTCAGGGACCCCGAACGGAGGGACCAGATGAAGCCACGACAGAAGAACATGAATTGTGAAGATTTCATGGACATTTATTACTTCCCCAGATTAGTACTTTTATAATTTCTTACACCTGTCTTTACAGCAATCTCTGAACATAAATTGTGAAGATTTCATGGACACTTATCACTTCCCCAATCAATACCCTTGTGATTTCCTATGCCTGTCTTTACTTTAATCTCTTAATCCCGTCATCTTGTAAGCTGAGGAGGATGTATGTCGCCTCAGGACCCTGTGATGATTGCGTTGACTGCACAAATTGTTTGTAGAGCATGTGTGTTTGAACAATATGAAATCTGGGCACCTTGAAAAAAGAACAGGATAGCAGCAATGTTCAGGGAACAAGGGAGATAAGACTTTGGACTCTGATTGCTGGTAAGCTGGACAGAACAGAGCCATATTTCTCTTCTTTCAAAGGCAAATAGGAGAAATATCACTGAATTCTTTTCTTGGCAAGGAACATCCCTGAGAAAGAGAATGCACCCTGAGGGTAGGTCTATAGATGCCCCGTTGAGGTGGTCATCTTTTATGGTCGAAACCGAAAGGATGAAATAAGTCCCAGTCTCCTGTAGCGCTCCCAGGCTTATTAGGATGAGGAAATTCCCGCCTAATAAATTTTGGTCAGACAGGTTGTCTGCTCTCAAACNAATGTTCAGGGAACAAGGGAGATAAGACTTTGGACTCTGATTGCTGGTAAGCTGGACAGAACAGAGCCATATTTCTCTTCTTTCAAAGGCAAATAGGAGAAATATCACTGAATTCTTTTCTTGGCAAGGAACATCCCTGAGAAAGAGAATGCACCCTGAGGGTAGGTCTATAGATGCCCCGTTGAGGTGGTCATCTTTTATGGTCGAAACCGAAAGGATGAAATAAGTCCCAGTCTCCTGTAGCGCTCCCAGGCTTATTAGGATGAGGAAATTCCCGCCTAATAAATTTTGGTCAGACAGGTTGTCTGCTCTCAAACCCTGTCTCCTGATAAGATGTTATCAATGACAATGTGTGCCCGAAACTTCATTAGCAATTTTAATTTCGCCCCATCCTGTGCTCCTGTGATCTCGCCCTGCCTCCATTTGCTTTGTGATATTTTATTACCTTGTGAAGTATGTGATCTCTGTGACCCACACCCTATTCGTGCACTCCCTCCCCTTTTGAAAATTGCTAATAAAAACTTGCTGGTTTGACACCTCAGCGAGCATCACGGAACCTGCCGACATGTGATGTCATCCCCGGACACCGACCTTTAAATTTCTCTCTCTCGTACTCTTTCTATTTATTTCTCAAACCAGCCAAGACACTTAGGGAAATAGAAAAGAACCCACATTAAATATCATGGGTGGGTTCTCCCGATACACGTGGCTCTGGATTTTATAGTGGCTGGGCAGAGGGCAGGCAGGTACAGGATGAAAGGTCCCTCTCCCACAGGCTGGAGTTTGTGTGGTTTGAACTGCCCGCCTGCACCAAGGAAGGGAGAACCATGGGCTTCCTGTAGGCATGTCCAGGTGTGGAGAAAATGAGAAAGGGGAGTGATAGGGCTTGAAAGCTGTCATAGTAAAACATCAAAAATCGAGTCCGACTCTTTATTCCAGGGTTATTACAAATGTGCTGCTATAAGCACTCTTATTCAAGCCTTTTCTGTTGGGTATGTTCTGAGGACGTTTAACTTTGGTTAATACTGTCTAACAGTTTTTAAAGCATTTGCACCAAATTACAGTCCCTCTAGCAACATTTACAGATGTACCACAGTTTAATCCATTCTGTAGCTGAGGGACATTTGGTTTGTCTCCAGTTTTTTTGTAATCAATAAATAAATCTGCCACAAACATTCACATGCAGATCTTTGTGTGAACACAGGTTTTCATTTCACTTGGGTAAATACTTAGGAATAGAATGACTATGTTGAATGGTAAGTGTATATTTAACTGTGTAAGAAATCAGTCAAACTGTTTCTCCAAAAGTGACTACCATTTTTGCATTTCCACCCACAAAATATGAGAGTTACAATTGTTTCACATTCTCCTAAGTTCTTGGTATGGTCAGTCGTTTTACTTTTAGCCATTCTAATGAATGTGAAGTGGTATCTCATTGTGGTTTCAGTTTGCATTTCCTTATGAACTATGACATTGAATGTATTTTCATATGCTTACTTGACATCTCTATACCTTCTTTAATGAAGTGTTTTTTCACATATTTTGCCCATTTTTTACAAAATTGGGCTGTGTGTTTTCTTACCATTGAGTTCAGAGGATTATTTCCATATCCTTCATAAAAAGTCCTTTATCAGATATATGATTTGCAAATATTTTCTCCTAGTCTGTGACTTGTGTTTTATTCTCTTAGTGTCTTTTGAAGAGCACACGTTCTTAATTTTGGCGAAGTCCAAGTAATTGATTTTTTTCTTTTATGGATTATGCTTTTGGTGTCTTAACTAAGAACTCTTTGCTTACCCTAATGTCATAAAGATTTTTTTCTCTTATGTTTTCTCCTAGAAATTTTATAATTTTAGGTTTTACATTTAGGCCTATGATTGATGAGTCTGTATTAGCAAAGTTTGGAAGGCTATTTGAAAGAGGGTTCTGATAATATAAATTTATGTATCTTCAGTGTCCTGTAAACACTGAAAATATATAAAGAGGGTCATATTTCTGTACATAAAGTCAAATGTTAAGGACTTCTGCTAATTCAGAGTTTAATTTTCAAAATAAATGGCATGGAATTCCAGGGAGGTGGGGGCTGATTTCCTCTTTGTATACTCCCTTTTATAGATGTATTGCCTGCAGTGTATATTTAATAGTGTGATGGTTAATTTCAGATGTCAACTTGACTGAGTTAAGGAATACCTAGAAACCTCATAAAGCATTATTGTGGGGTGTGTTTGTGAAGGTGTTTCTGGAGGTGATCAGCATGAGAGTATGAGTGGTCTAATGTGGGCGGGCACCATCCAATCTGCCAGGGACCTGGAGATAACAAAAACAGAGAAAAGGTGATCTGTGTCCATCTATCTGCTGGAGCTGGAATACACTCTTAGTCTCCCGTCAGAACTCCAGGCTCTCAGCTGGTCGCAGTGGCTCATGCCTGTAATCCCAACACTTTGGGAGGCTAAGAAGAGAGGACCTCTTAAGCCCAGGAGTTTGAAACCAGCCTGGGCAACACAGTGAGATTCCGTCTCTAAAATATATATATATTTAAAAATTAGTCAGGCATGGTGGCATGAACCTGTAGCCCCAGCTACTTTGGAGGTTGAGGTGGGAGGATCACTTGAGCCTGTGAGGGTGAAGCTGCAGTGAGCTGAGATTGCACCACTACACTCCAGCTTGGGCAACAGAGTGAGACCCAATCTTCCAAAAAAAAAGAACTCCAGACTCCCAAGCCCCTGGACTCCAGGACTTAATACCAGTGGCCCCCTGGTTCTCAGGCCTTTGACCTTAGACTGACAGTTACACCATCAGTTTCCCTGGTTCTGAGGCCTTCGGACTTGGATAGATCCATGCTTCCAGCATCCTAGGGCCTCCAGCTTGCAGATGGCCTGTCATGGGACTTTTTAGCCTCCATGATTGCCTAATCCAATTTCCCTAATAAATCTCCTAATATCTGCATAGAGAGAGAGGAAATATATACATTCCTATATATAACATATATATTTCCTATTGGTTCTCTCTGGAGAACCCTAATATAAGTAGGCTATAATTATGCCCTTTGAGACTATAAATAATTCCACATAGCACTGACTTTGTTTCTCTGCCCTTCAGAGGGCCATTTGTCTGGCCTTTCAAAAAGCTAAGAGATGGGAGGGAGGTTGGTTTAATTTAACATGACAAGTGAACTCTAAGTAGCATAACAAATACACAGAGAGTGCATCTCACAATCTGAATAATTAATTTGTAATTAATAACTTTTAATAAGTACCCATCTATGTCCATGATCTACCTGAATCAACTGAAGGAGTATTCTTTATGGAGCAAAAACGGAATAAAGAGGTATCCCATAAAGAATGGGTATCCCAGAGGTGGGGAAGAAGGACCTTCCTGGTAGGCACCAGTAAACTATGACAGTAAGCAAGATGATAACTTAAGAGTCCTGCAGTCAGTATTAGCCCAGCAGTCTCCCATTTCACACACTAGTCCTGAGGTTATTTATGCGGCATCTCCACACAGTGCTAGGAAACTTATCTGTAGTCTTCATTCAGTCCATCTTGAATGCCACACAATAACTCCCTTTCCTTTCTCGGCTAAAACTGCCACAGTGCTTTGGCAGTCTCTGAATTGTATTCGGGTTCACCTTGTGCACTGCTGGTTTTGGTGTGGTTGTGGCTTGTCACCCTGTATCCTCAAAAATGGTCTTGAACCCCACAGAGTCATGACAATGGTCAACAGAACACCACAGGGCCCTTTCCATCTGGGTTGCTTCTCTGGATTTCTTTTAATAGGCCCTGTATACCGCTGGAATAGAGGTGCTGTATGGAGTCTAGGGTGGTCTGGGCTGCAAAGGAACACAGAACCTAAGTGAGGACTTGATAATAAGAAAGCAACAGACAAGTAAGAAACCTCTTGAGGTTGGAATGCCAGCTAGATAACCATGTTGATATGGCCTGAATCCCAGGATCTGGTGGCTCGTGGAATTGCAGCTCTAGGGTTCATCTTGATCCTTGGAAGAGACTCAGGGCACTTAAAGGCTTATTACAAAATTTTATTTAGTTTTGCTGGTGCTATAGTTTTGCTTCTATCTCATCACAACTTTGGAGGTGGTAGAAAGATGTGATTTATAATTTATATATATGTTTGGAAAATTGTCCCATAAAACGTGAACATTAGTCTCAGTTTAGATGTGAGACTTTTTCTGGGGAGGAATGCATTCCTGGAGCAGTTCTTCTGACTGTAGTAATACCTGCCTTTCTCAGGGGTTGCCTCAGGCTACCCAGAAAATAAGCATAACACAACTCAGACCTGGCAGATGGCTTCTAATGCACCAATCATCTCTTCTAGGGTGCTTCTATCATGCTCCTTCACCCAACTGTGCACCGCAGTAAGATGCCCAGGCTCAGGTGGGCAGAGGGAGGAAGGAGGGACCTGGGAACCATGAGTCACCCATTTCAGTGGAGGTTGAATACGCAGAATCAGGAAGCACAGAAATCCGCATCCGTATCATAATGAAATTGCAGGACACCAAAGGCAAAGAGAAGATCTTTAATGCAGCCAAGGAAAAAGCACAGATTACAGAGAGCAGACGCTGAGACTGAGAGTAGACTTTGTAGTGGTCACAGTGGGAGCAGGAAGCCGTGTGATACAGTGAGTGTGACTTGGGACTCCACCGTCAGCTTAGAATCAGGCATTGAAATTGCTGGTTGTTCAAGAATCTGCTCATGGTAAAGGCATTTCCAGATGGGAAACAGAATTTATCACAACAGGAAACTCAGGAGAGTGAGACTCAAGGAACACACTAAAGAACATACTTCCAGCAGAAGAAGAGTGGTCCTGCAGAAAGGGTATGAGTCAGAGATAGGCAGATGAACAGAGCAGTCAGTGAAAGTGTGAGCAACGGAAAGCAACGTGGACTCTAAAGCTCTGTTAACTGGGTGACCCTGGTTATCTGGGTTGCGGGGAGAAAAATTAAAGCCCTTGCCAACACCACACAGCAAATAAGCTCTGAGTGTTTTAAAACGTAGAAGATGCCATTGGAAAGCATCTTCATGAGCTCTGGAGATGAAAGGGCTTCTTTAACAAGGTCCTAAACACCTAAACAGTGAAGGAAAACATTAAGAAATTCAGGTCAAGTATGGTGGCTTATGCCTGTAATCCCAGCACTTTGGGAGACCAAGTTGGGTGGATCACTTGAGCCTAGGAGTTGAAGACCAACAAGGCAAAACCCCATCTCTACCGAAAAAGTACAAAAATTAGCCAGGGGTGGTGGTGCGTGCCTGCAGTTCAGCTACTCAGGAAGCTGAGGTGGAAGGATCACTTCAACCCGGGAGGCAGAGGCTGCAGTGAGCTGAGATTGGGCCACTGGCACTCCAGCCTGGGTAACAGAGTGAGACCCTGTCTCAAAAAATAATAAAAATAAAAATTTGCCTGGGCACAGTGACTCATGCCTGTAATCCCAGCACTTTGGGAGGCTAAGACAGGTGGATCACGAGGTCAAGAGATCGAGACCATCCTGGCCAACATGGTGAAACCCAGTCTCTACTACAAATACAAAAAATTAGCTGGGCATGGTGGTGCGCACCTGTAGTCCCAGCTACTTGGGAGGCGGAGGCAGAAGAATCACTTGAACCCGAGAGGCAGAGGTTGCAGTGAGCTGAGATCACGCCATTGTACTCCAGCTTGGCGACAGGGCAAGACTCCATCTCAAAATAAGTTAATTATTAATTAATTAAAAAATTAAAATTAAAAAAAATTAGCCAGACATGGTGGCTCGAGTCTGTAGTCCTACATATTTGTGGGGCTGAGGTGGGTGGATCACTTGAGCCCAGGATGTCAAGGCTGCAGTGAGGCATGATCGTGTGACTGCACTGTAGCCTGAGCAACAGAGTGAGACCCTGTCTTTCCTACCAAAAAAAAGAAAACACACAACAATTATCCATTAGGTTTTCGTCTTATATGGACACCCAAAACAATTGCATAGTAACATCAAAGATCATTGATCACAGATCACCATAGATGGTATAATAATGATAATGTGGCCGGGCGCAGTGGCTCACGCCTGTAATCCCAGCACTTTGAGAGGCTAAGGCGGGTGGATCACCTGAAGTTCGGAGTTCGAGACCAGCCTGACCAATATGGCAAAGCCCCATCTCTAGTAAAAATACAAAATTAGCCAGGCATGGAGGTGCAGGCCTGTAATCCCAGCTACTCAGGAGGCTGAGGCAGGAGAATTGCTTGAACCCGGGAGGCAGAGTTTGTGGTGAGCCGAGATCGCGCCATTGCACTCCAGCCTGGGCAACAAGAGTAAAACTCTGTCTCAAAAAAATAAAAATAAAAATAATGAAAATGTTTGAAATATTGCATGAATTACCAAAATGTGACACAGAGACACATATCCTGTTGGAAAATGGCTTAAGACTTACTCAACACATGGTTGAAAATCTGGATTTCTAAAAAAATACACATAATCACTAATATGTTTATCTGTATCCAATAAAAGAAAATGGTTTTAAAATACAATATTAATATGATCAATAAAGCCACAGAAGTCTGGTTTTGTAATGCAGTTTGTTTTTTTAAATGATCTCTCAAATTGTCATTCCCATTAAGTAGTATGTATGGTCAAATCCTATTCTAGAGCTAGGCAGTACAGTAGTCACTAGCCATATTTGGCCATTAAACACCTGAAATGTGACTAATCTGAACTGAGAAGTACAAGCATAAAACACACGTCAGATTTCAAAGACAGTACAAATAACAGAACGTAAAATGTCTCATTAATAATTAATAATTGTACAGTGTACACTGCTCGGGTGATGGGTGCACCAAAATCTCAGAAATCACCACTAAAGAACTTATGCATGTAATCAAACACTATCTGTTCCCCCAAAACCTATTGAAATAAAAAATACTTTAAAAAATTAAAATAAAAAATAATGAAAATGTCTCAGTTATGTTGATTATATCTTGAGATAATTTTTTATATTTTGGGTTACATGAACATATGATTAAAATTAATTTCACTTGTTTCTCTTTAGGGTTCTAACGTTGACTATTAGAAAATTTAAGCCTGGGCAACTTAGTGAGCCCTAGTGTCTACAAAAGAATTTAAAAATTAAGCCAAGCTCAGTGGCTCATGCCTGTAAGCCCAGCACTTTGGGAGGCCAAGGTGGGCAGATCGCTTGAGCCCAGGAGTTCAAGACTAGCCTGCGCAATATGGAGAAACCTCATCTTTACAAAAAACACAAAAATTAGTTGGGTGTGATGGCACATGCCTGTAGTCCCAGCTACTTGGGAGGCTGAGGTGGGAGGATCACTTAAGCCCAGGAGGCAGAGGTTGTAGTGAGCTGAGATTGTGCCACTGTACTCCAGCATGGGCAACAGAGTCAGACCCCATTTCAAAAAAATAAAAATAGAAAAATTAGCCAGGCGTGGTCACATGCGCCTGTAGTCCCAGCTACTTGGGAGGCTAAGGTGGGAGAATCGCTTGAGCCTAGGAAGTTGAGGCTGCAGTGAGCCATGATCATGGCACTACACTCCAGCCCAGTCGACAGTGAGACTCTGTCTCAAAAAAAAAAAATTAAAATGACATGTATGGATCACACGGTAGCTCACTTGTTTTTATTGGACAGCACTGGTCTAGAGTCATTCATAGCTGTGCATTCTGTATGTGGTGATGGAGTGCTCTAATCTGATAGATGGACCGGTGCAGCTTTTTCCATTTTCTTAATTTGATGGCACTACATTTTCTTTCTTTTTTTTTTTTTCTTTTTTGAGACAGAGTCTTGCTCTGTCGCCCAGTCGCGCAGGTTGGAGTGCAATGGCACAATCTCAGCTCACTGCAACCTCTGCCTCCCTGGTTCAAGTGATTCTTATGCCTCAGCCTCCTGAGTAGCTGGGATTACAGGTGCCCACCACCACACCCAGATAATTTTTGTATTTTTATTAGAGACAGGGCCTCACTGTGTTGGCCTGGCTGGTCTGAAACTCCTGGCCTCAAGTGATCTGTCCACCTCAGCCTCCCAAAGTGCTGGGATAACAGGCGTGAGCCACCGCGCCCAGCCTGATGGCAATGAATTTCTAACAGTGAAGGGTCCTGGTATCTTAAGAGATGGAGACTTTCTGGTATTAGGCTGTTCTTGGTGCAGATGCTACTAGAGGAAAGAGGAGGGTCATCTCTATCTTTCCAGAAATCTCAGTCTCCAAAGTTTTGTACATGTTTCACTTCACTACCATTAAATCATATAATGATTTAATACCAATTATAAGTACAAAATTCATAGACATAATTTCTGGCTGAATATACTGGTTCTGCCTCTTTTAATTTCTAGTAACATTAAGACCCATGTATTTCCTATGCTCAATTGATTTTGAAACTATCAAACCTTTCACCTAATAGGGATGGTTTTGTTACTAGTAATTGCATTTTTGGCATCGTGGTCCATGAAAGGAGAGTCAGGAGACAGTAACCACAGTACTTTGAACATGGAAAGTTTAACATAAAGATGTATTGACCATTTGAAGAGAAGTAACTACTACAAAGGAATCGAACAGAACTCTGAAGAACACCCTAGGCAGAGAGAGACTACTCACAAAAGTACTAATTTGGAAGAGAAGGGAGCCCCTCCCCAAAGCTAGGATGCAGACCTCCTTTGAGACGGTGTGATTGCAGCTACTGGACGGCAGAGATGTTCACTGGATTGCCCTAGCTGGAGCTCATCCACAGTCAGCAGCTGGGGCTAGCAGGCAGGAAACTATGGGTCAAAACTGGCAAGCAGCATCCTGGGCAACTGAAGCTGGAGGGCAAGAAACCACTGCCATTGGCCAAAGAAATTAGCCCTCCAGCGCCCCCTGCTGATAAAGTTTAGCATCATGCCAGCTTGCAAAGAAGAAATGTTTTAACGTCACAAAGCAATGAAGGTTGGATTTGAAACAGGTAGGCATTAAGTGACAAAAGGTACACCTGCTTTAAAGATGGGGGTCTGCTGTTTTGCTCTTGGGATATTTTTAACAGGTCCGTAAGAGACTTTTCACTGAAAAGAATTTTCCCAACATCACTAAGGAGGTTTTGCAACTTCTCCTAGGAGAGAGTAGCAATCTAGGATCTCACCTTTTACTTCTTGTTTTTCAACCCATGTCGCACACTGATAGCCTTTTACTCTTTAAGTCTTGTCTTCTCACAGATCTCTGGCTCCATCTGGCCATGATGAGAGTTTATGTTTTCTTTCTCTTTTCTTTTCTTTTTTTCTTTTGCCTTAAGAGTTTAATTTCAGGAAATTATAGTCCCAGGATTAGTCTCAGAAAACCACAGGTTTGAGTCATTTCTGGTACACCAATCCCAGATTATACAGGAAAAGACCAAAATATTTAAAATTAACTGACTTGGGGGAGGTTGGAGTTCCCTTCCTCATGCAGACAGGAGCAACCAAAGAATGTCTATCTAGCCTAAGGAGATATAGAATGCACCTGATTTTGAGGGGTCTGGGAAGAAAGGGATAAAGAGAGGCCACACAGTCCAACCAGAAGCCCAGCAGATTCAGTTTTTGATGCCTGCCAGAAGCAACAAAGCCTTTCTGAAAAGAAAAAACAAACAAACAAACAAACAAAAGGCAGAACTTACACCTCATCACCAGGAGACAAAAGCAGGGAGGGGGACTTGAAAGAAAGATATTACAAGATTTCACCAGCTGGGAGCTTCTTGTGTCCTGCACTACACCTCTTCTCCTCTCAGAGTCACTATTGCTCCATATCTTCACTATGCTAAATCTGGGGGAGGGAATGGACAAAATTTTAAAACAAGATTTTGCCACTTGTAGGGGTTGCATTGCAGAATGAAGGAAAAGGAAAGAAGTGTTTATCAATCAAAGGCTGGGCATGGTGGCTCATGCCTGTAATCCCAGCACTTTGGGAGGCTGAGGCAGGGAGATCACTTGAGGCCAGGAGTTCAAGGCCAACCTGACCAACAGGGTGAAACCCCCGTCTCTAAAAACAAAACAAAAAAATTAAATGAATAAGAAATGCTTATCCATCAAAGGCTAAAGACTAGCACCCTCCAATTCCTTAGACATACTTCCTTTGATACAGGAAAACTATATAAGACCCCCTCTATGATTGCCACATGGTCATTAGAGGAAGAGAGGCCTTGGGACAGTTAGGAAGGAAAGATGAAGCCTCATAACATTCAGGAAGAGAAATTATGAACCCTATTATAAGGAGTATTTGAAAGAGGGTATTGAAGACAAAAATTTGAAAACAAGTCCCAATATTTGTTTAATAAATATTAGACATCTATGAAAGAATCGCAATGTTTGTCACTTCACAGTTTACGTTTTAGAATATGAGACTTGAAACTGGATTATGGGGACTGATTTTCTTTTGAGAACAGGGTCGTGGAGGATGACCTGCTGCCCCTAAACACTTCTTGCCTCTACACATGTACCCCAGTGCCCTTTGCAGTCCAGGTACAGCCCCTTCAAGTCTTCCCATGTCCTGTTTTGTGTCTCATTTGCCTCTCAATTGGTGTGAAGACTAAAAGAGTTAAGTCACATGGCAGAGGACAAAGTGCAGATGTAAGGGTTTGATGGTCAAGAGGTCCCTCTCCTAGTTCCAACTGTGAAATCTATGTGCTACAGGAAGAAGGGCAAGCCCCAATCCTCTCTAGGCCACAGGGTCCCTATCTATAAAATTAGAGAGGGTACAAACCCAGGGCCCTATCGGAAAAGTGATAGGATGAGTGACCTGAGGAAGCTAGAATATGGGGGCAAGGTGACAAGAATGAGCAGCAGAGCCAACAGCTCATGGCCTGATCTCCTGGTAGGAACATTAGGGAAAGTGACTCACCCTGGGCCAACCAGAATTGCCCCTTATTCCTGGCCTACCACTCCCATTTTCTCCCCTCACCTCTTTGGGAAGAGAATTTCTGATGAGTCAGAGATGGTTTACCTTTGTTACTAGCTCAATAGGGGCTATTGCCTGGAACAGAGTAATGTGGATAATTTATTTGCACCCAGTGAGCTAATATTGTTTGGAAGTTGACACACCTGTGTGGACCCATGAACAGCAATTTTCCTGTGCCATGCCTCTACCAAAGTCCAGGTTTGCCACCTTCTGGTATTTTTGCATTGATAAAATGTGTGTCTTACACATTCCAACCTCTGTGGCCTTTTACTCACCCTCATTTTCTTCTCCCCTTCTCTCCATCCAAAGATCACCCATTCTTCCACCCTGTTCAAGCCCACTGTATTCCAGGACACCTGCTCTGTTTCTTTTCTAATTATTTAATTCCTTCCAATTTCAGATGGCTTGATGTTCCCCTCTCCCAGGAGTGTTTTGCCTGAAACTGACTGCCAATAAATGTGACCATGATGATCATAATAAAGATATCGCTCATTTAGTCCACTAATATATACAACTATGGGCCTGCTCTTGTATTATCCTCCTGTTTTATTTAATGTGTGCTACCATAATTGCAGGTATTGTACTTCACATTATGAGTCTATTTTCAGAGGTTACTAGAGAAGAGTTTGCAGTCTGTCTTGACAACCTTGTTCATCACACTGTATTCTTAAAAAGAATCCCGATTAGCCTCCAAAATAATCAGTCTTTGTCCTGAATTAGACAGAATAAAGTGTCTAACTGGCATGTGAGATGAATTCGCCTCTCCAAATCTCCACATCTCCAAATCTCACACCCTCAGACCTTCCCAGAACATTCACAGACAGGTAGGCACTAGGAGAATAGTAAGTCTCAGAAACATTCCTTTTGGTTCCCCTTAAAACAAGATGTTGCCACTTTTAGGGGCTGCATTGTGGAAGGAAGGAAGGGAGAAGAAAGAAGTGATCTTCTCATGGTCACTTGATCTGACTTTTCTTATCTGAAATCAAAATATAATGCAAGCTGGCCGGGCGTGGTGGCTCACGCCTGTAATCCTAACACTTTGGGACGCCAAAGCAGGTGGATCACCTGAGGTCAAGAGTTAAAGACTAGCCTGGCCAACATGGTGAAACCCCATATCTACTAAAAAATACAAAAATCAGCTGGGTATGGTGGCAGGCACCTGTAATCCCAGCTACCTGGGTGGCTGAGGCAGAAGAATCACTTGAATCCTGGAGGCAGAGGTTGCAGTGAACAGAGATTGCACCACTGCACTCCAGCCTGGGTGACAGAGCAAGACTCTGTCTCAAAACAGAAAAAAGAAAAAAATATATATAATGCAAGCATTCTTTCACCTATCCCCCTGGGATTACAGTTTATGACTACAGCTCTTTCCTTTCTCTGTTGACTTTACACATGATTTTGCAGGCTTATGGTTTATTTTATGGAGAAGACTGAAGGGTATGTGGTAGCTAAAGGGCAATTCATTTTTCCTGCTCTGCCCAAAGTTGGCAAACAGCCATCATCAAGTCCTAAATGGGAGTGTGGGGGCGTCTCCCTGTGGGTGAGAGTGTCCAAGCGCAGGCTGGACGATGGCCAGAAATCAGAAATCCTGAGGGCTGTTCCAGCCTCACAATTCCACAAGCCTCTTTCCCATGCATGGGGAGAGAGACAAAATGAAAAAGTCCAATCCCCTAGTGCTCTCATCTTGGCACTTTGTCAAATCTTGTATTAAAGGTTTCCTACATTGGTATCTTGTAGATCTCTTAATTAAAATGTAGGTTCCCCAGAGGCAGAGTGCACTGCCTTGCTTCTCCTGATCCATAATCCACTGTAGGTAGCTTATGGCTCTGGATTGAAGAAGTGCTCAATAACTAGCAGATTCTTTTGGCCTTTCCATGACATGCTTTAAAGTTACCGCTAGAAGTAAGGTTTCAGGGATATGGAGATACAGTTACAACATGGCTCTGCACAAAGAAACCCATAACATCAGAGTTTAGAAAGACTGAACTGGAATAAAAGTTATAATATAGGTATAGGTGTTGGCAGAATTATAGAAGCTCAAATGAAGAAACTACATTTTACTTAGGGAGATGGATTAAGAAATATTTGACACAAGAAATCCTATGGACCTATGACTCAAAGAATGAATAATGTTTAACCAGGTAAAAAGTGAATACCTAAAACTCATATAAGGAAGACACTCCACCCAACAACTGCAAAATACACATTCTTCTCAAGTGCACATGGAGCATTCTCCAGGAGAGAGAATATGTTAGGCTGTATAACAAGTCTCAATGCATTCAGAAGAACTGAAACCATATATAATATCTTCTCCAACCATAATGGAATTAAATTCAATCAATAACAGAAGGAAAAATTTGGGGAATTCAAAACCATGTGGAAATTAAACAACACACTCCTAAATAACCAGTGAGTCAAAGAAGAAATCACAAGGGAGATTAGAAAATACTTTGAGATGAATGAAAACAAAAATAAAATGTACCAAACTTATGGGACACAGTGAAAGCAATGCTTAGAGAGAAATGTGAATACAGATATATTTAAAAAGAGACCCCAGCTGGGCGCGGTGGCACTAGTCAAGCTGTAATCCCAGCACTTTGGGAGGCTGAGACGGTGGATCACGAGGTCAGGAGACGAGACCATCCGGCTAACCCGGTGAAACCCCGTCTCTACTAAAACAATACAAAAAAACTAGCCGGGCAAGGGTGTGTGGGGGCACCTGTAGTCCAGGCTACTGGGGAGCTGAGCGCAGGAGAATGGCAGTCGAACCCGGGAGACGGAGCTTGCAGTGAGCCAAGATCCAGCCACCGGCACTCCAGCCTGGGCAACACAGCGAGACTCCGTCCTCAAAAAAAAAAAAGACCCCAATTCAGTAAACTAATTTTTCACCTATGACTCTGGAACAAGAAGGGCAAACTAAACTGAAAGCAAGCAAAAACAAAGACAAAATAAATATTGGAGTAGAAATGAATGAGAGAATATGAATACAATAGAGAAAATCAACAAAACCAAAGGTTGTTCTTGGAAAACATCAGCAAAACTGATAAACTTTTAGCTAATTGACTAAGAAAAAAGGGAGAAGACTCAAATTGCTAAAATCAGAAATAAAAGAAAATCACTATACAATAAAAAAGATTATAAGAAAATACTATGAACATCCGTATGCCAATAAATTAGATAATCAATGTGAACAAATTTCTAGAAATACATAAACTACCAAAATTCTCTCAAGAGGAAAAAGAAAATCTGAATAGATCTATAACAAAGAAAGGAATTTCATTAGTAATCAAAAATGTCCCACAAAGAAAAGCCCAGGACCAGATGACTTCACTGGTAAATTCTACCAAATGCTTAAAGAATTACCACTAATCCTCTCAAACTCTTTCAAAAAACAGAAGGGGAAGAAACATTTCCCAACTCATTCTATGAGTCCAGTATTACTATGATACAAAAACCCAACAAAGACATCACAAGAAAACTACACACCAATATCCCTTATGGACAATATATAGATACACAGACACACACAACTCCCTAAACAATATACTAACAATCCAAATCCAACTACAGATATAACGGGTTATACACCATGGACAGTTAAGCTATTTTCCAGGCATGCAAGGTTAAATCATTCAACATCTGAAACTCAAATAATGTAAGACACCATATGAAAAGAATAAAGGACAAAAAACACATGATCATCTTAACAGATACACAAAGAACATTTGGCAATTTTTAGCACCCTTTCCTGATTAAAAAAAAAAAAAAAAAAAACCCAGAGCTAACATCACACTTGGTAAAAGTGTGGTAAAATGGTAAAAGACTAAAAGCTTCCCCCTCCCTACCTCAGATCACAAACAAAACAAAGATGCCCACTTTCACCACTTTTATTTGACATTGTACTGGCATTTCTAGTCAGAGCAGTTGTGCAAGAAAAAGAAATAAAAAGCATTTGCACTGGAAAGGAAGCAGTGAAATTTTCTCTATTGGCAGATTACATGATTTTGTATACAGAAAATCCTAAGAAATACACACACACATGCACACACACAATCAGAGCTAAGTTATCTCAGCAACATTCAGGATACAAGTTCAATATACATAAAGCAATTGTATTTCTATATACTAAAAAGAAATTAAGAAAACAATTATATCGGCCAGGCGCGGTGGCTCATGCCTGTAATCCCAGCACTCTGGGAGGCCGAGGCAGGTGGATCATGAGGTCAGGAGATTGAGACCAACCTGGCTAACACAGTGGAACCCTATCTCTACTAAAAAAAAAAAAAATACAAAATATTAGCCGGGCGTAGTGGCGGGCGCCTGCAGTCCCAGTTACTTGGGAGGCTGAGGCAGGAGAATGGCGTGAACCTGGGAGGCGGAGCTTGCAGTGAGCCGAGATTGCGCCACTGCACTCCAGCCTGAGCTACAAAGCAAGACTCCGTCTCAAGAAAAAGAAAAAAGAAAAAAAAGAAAACAATTATATCTATGATAACATCAGAAAAAACAAAATACCTAGGAATAAATGTAACAAATGATGTGCAAGGCCTATACACTAAAAACTAAAACGTCATGGAAAGAAATTAAAGAAGACCTAAGCAAATGGAAATACATTTCATGTTCACGGATTGGAAGACTAAAGGTTAAGAGGGATATACTCCCTTCATTGATCTACAGATTCAACACAATCCCAATCAAAGTTGCCACTGCATTTTTTACAGAAACAGACATTTTAAAATTCGCATGGAAATGCAAGGAACCCAGAATAGCCAAAACAACTTTGAAAAAGAACAAAGCTAGACTTACACTTCTTATTTCAAAACTTACTACAAAGTCACAGTAATCAAGACTGTGTGGTACTGATATCAGAACAGTCATATAGATCAATCGAATAGAACCGAGAGTCCGTAAATAAACCCAGGTATCCATGGTCAATTGATTTTCCACTTCACATCCATTGGGATGGCTATAATTCAAAAAGAGAAACATGGAGAAACTGGAACCTCATACATTGCTGCTGTGAATGTAAAATGGCACAGCCACACTGGAAAACAATTTTGATAATTCCTTAAGAACTTAAACATATGGCCCGGTATATGCCCAAGAAAAATGAAATCGTATGTCCCTAGAAAAACACATATACACAAATGTTCCCAACATTATTCATGATGGCCCAAAATGGGAAACAACCCAAATGTCTACCAACGGATGAATGGATAAACAAAGTGTGGTATATCCATGCAATGAAATATTATTCAGCCGTTTAAAAGGAATAAAGTATCAATACATGCTATGACATAGATGAACCTTGAAAACATTATGCAATGTAAAAGAAATCTGATACAAAAGTCCATATATTGTACGATTCCCTTTATATGAAATGTCCAGAATAGGCAAATACCCAAAACAGATTCATGGGGCAGGGGGAAGGTGTGGAGATGGAAGTGATAACTAATGTGTGTGTTTGGCATGATGAAAAATGTTCTGATTCTAGACAATGTGATGATTGTGCAACTTTGTGGTTATATTAAATTGCATAATTTAAGAGGCTTAATTTTATGTATATAGTCAGCCCTTCAGATCCTTAGATTCAACCAACAAATGACTGAAAATATTTTAGAAAAACGATTTAAAAATAACAATACAGCAATAAAAAAATACAAATTTTAAAAAATACAGTATAAGAACTATTTACATAGCATTTACATTATATTAGGTATTATAGGTTGAGTATCCCTTATTCACAATGCTTGGCACCAGAAGCGTTTCGGGTTTCAGAATTCCTTGGATTTTGAAATATTTCAAAATATAAATAACATCTATGGGATGAGACCCAAATTTAAACACAACATTTATTTGTGTTTCATATACACCTCATATACATAGCCTGAAGTTAACTTCATACACTATTTTTATTTTTTATTTATTTATTTATTTTTGAGACGGAGTCTCGCTCTGTTGCCCAGGCTGGAGTGCAGTGGCGCGATCTCGGCTCACTGCAAGCTCCGCTTCCCGGGTTTACGCCATTCTCCTGCCTCAGTCTCCCGAGTAGCTGGGACTACAGGCGCCCACCACCTCGCCCGGCTAGTTTTTTGTATTTTTTAGTAGAGATGGGGTTTCTCCATGTTAGCCAGGATGGTCTCGATCTCCTGACCTCGTGATCCGCCCATCTCGGCCTCCCAAAGTGCTGGGATTACAGGCTTGAGCCACCACGCCCGGCCCCATACACTATTTTTAATAATTTTGTGCATGAAACAAAGTTTTGACTGGGTTTTGACTGCAAACTATCACGAGGTCAGATGTGAAACCAGTCCCCTGTGGATACCAAGGGACAACTGTGATTGTTTCAGTGTTTTAAAACTCAGATCTAAGTTATGGAATCAGAATCACGGTGTGATATACTTAGTGTAAAATAAACTGGGACTAATTACCTTTATTTGATTGCTTCCTGCAATAATGTTAAGGGAGAAAAGCAGAGCACAAAAGTCAATAAATTTTATTAATTCCTCAAAAATGTATAGGTTTCTTGCCATCCTATGCAACTGTGTTAGTTCCCTCAGGGCATACAAAGCTGAATGGTGCTCAGCTCCCCTCTTATGCTCTTAGAAGTTGATGGCATGGCTTAGAAGAGCACACAGTGCAGACAGCCCAAAGAGGGTAAGTTCTGCTTGCCTACTGAGCATTGGACATGTCAGGGCAAGCCACCAAACTTCCAGTTCTGAGCATCCCAAACAAGTCTGTCTAGGAAGAGAATGACTGGAGACATGAAGGCTGACAGGCTACACAGGAGAGAGACACTTAAATGAGTTATAGAATGAAGGTCACACCCTGATCTCCCAGACAGGAGAGAAAGCAGTTGAGCATCCTTTTGTCTGGAGCCCCTGATTGAGGAGAGGGAGGTATTGAGACAGATTACTCTGACTCCTGACCAAGCTCAGTACAAATTCCCCTAGGCAAGGTGGCAGGGGAGGGGATGCTGTAAGAAACAAAAGGAAACATTCAAACACAAAAGTCACTCCATGCTAGGCTTTATCAGAGATGAAGAAAAAAAGAGGAAGGGATAACTTTTTAAAAGTGCAATATGGGTAGGAGAAGACTGTCCTGCCACTTCAGCAAAGTGAAGAGAGCAGGCACAGCCTAGACCACGTGGGGCCTGGTGGAATAATGGGGCTTAGCCTAGAACCAAGTGAAAGGAAGGGGACAGCATCATGCAAAGACAAACACTGGAGTGAGCATAACGGTTAACTCACATCAAAGGAACAGTGTTGTGGTGGACACACAGCCAAGACTACAGAGAGGAGAAGAGACACAAGCCTGAGATCTGGTGGATACAGCAGAAAGATTCTAGCTTTCATGATTGGGGAAGGGGGGCAGATTGGAATAACAATTATTCTGCTACTGTCTTTATTCGTTTTTGTTTTGTTTTGTTTTGAGATGGAGTCTTGCTCTGTCGTCCAGGCTGGAGTGCAGTGGCATGATCCTGCCTCCACCTCCCAAGTAGCTGGGCTGGGATTACAGGCATGTACCACCAAGCCTGGCTAATTTTTGCATTTCAGTAGAGACACGGTTTCACCATGTTGGCCAGGCTGGTCTCAAACTCCTGACCTCAAGTGGTCCACCCACCTTGGCCTCCCAAAGTGCTGGGATTACAGGCATGAGCCACCGCATCCAGCCTGTTTTTATTTTTAACTGTGCCTGTTAGATTCTTCTGACTCTTGAGTTGGTGGGACCTGGGAAATTGAGGCTACACAGAATACAAAGCAAAATGCTAGAAGTGACTCAAGAAAATATAAGTACTAGGAAAAGGCAGTGTGTTTCAAAAGAGAGACAGACAGCTTTAATTTAGAGACCAGGAAAAGATTCTATTCAGGTAGTGACATGTGAATTTGAAAGGATGTGAAAGGTTTTAAAATTGTTTTCTGATTATAGCAACAATATAAATTTAGTTTCATACATGTATTTTTTTAAATGGAAATGAAAATCACAAAGTATTCTACTGTTCAGATAAAGCCACCATTACCATTTGGGGAGTATATCTTTCCATATTTTATTTAA